>NC_064919.1:69523372-69871800 GCF_929443795.1 Astur gentilis
CACAAAAGCTTTCGAATCTGCAGATCAAGAAAAGTTATGCTATGTCCAAATATATTTAGTGAATGATAATGCAAACCACAGATAAATATAGAGAAGAGGAGAAAATAAATTCCCTGGCTCAAGCTGGGAATTTATTGAATCCTTAGAGCCAGAGAAACAATAATTTAGAGGGGAGTATTTCCTTGGATTCTGCACTACTAATAAATTGTTGCTGGTCATGCAATTTTTAGTGGTCCCAACAATGATTACATCTTGCATACACTGGTCACACTTAGAAACTACATATTTTTCTTTGTTCTACTCTCTCTATTACTAATGCTCTGGGTGCTCTCAGGTGCTGTGGAATAACATTTTCTGTATACAAAGAAAGAGGCATGTGTCTGTCTTTATACACACACACCTATACATATGCATACACCACCCCTCGGGTCCAAGGAAAATGTTATATATGATACAATTTTTTTTCAGAACTGCCATCAGGAAATATTATAAGATTTTGTAAAATAGATATAGATCCTAAAATGTAAATGAAATTCTATTTCTGAGCATATTTTCTGTATAAAGAGGACAAGAAGCAACAAAACTGCCAGTCTACCTCAACTTGTGTGAAAATGGGTTGCTTTGTGTTCATAAATGACTTAAGATTCTTTGAAGAAAGGCAGGTACTAGGGGCAAAGTATTATTTCGTCAGACTTGCAGTATACAATGTCTTTACCTTAAGCAGTTACGATTCGTTGGGACGTGAACGCGTGTATTGAGAATGCTGTAGTAAACTGGGGGAACAGCCTCTAGAGGTGGGTGCTGGTAAAGCACCAGCCGTAAGAGCACAAAGCCTGCAGGGATGGAGGAAGGAATGAGAATAGGGGAAGGAGTATATATGCAACTTCCAAGCCATTGGGAGAGCTTTCACTAACGGAGTTATAAAGGAAGGCTATGAAAGTTTGTAATAATTGTTGGGTCAGAAAACCTTTCTTCCATAAAGGACAAAGGTGAAAAACCCAATGCCCATCAGGTCAACAATAAAAGAAGTTACCAGACATTAAGTGGTAGAAAGTTTTAAAAAGATCCATGTGAACATCTGTGAAGGACACAGAATACTTTCTGGAAGGCAGAATTGTTGCTCCATTCCTGCGGAGCTGGTGGAAGGACGGCCCAGGGACTGCAGATGAAAATCCTGGCACCAAGCGGTAAGACCGTTGCTGAAGGTAAGCCTGCTGAGAGGAACAGTGAACCAGCAGCCAAGCTGCAGCAGTGATGGAGAAAACTTTCTGCAGACTGCAGAAGACTCTGCCAGGTGTGCTGCCACTAGGGAAGCCACTGGATTGACTGGAACAAAGCCTGGAAGCAAGATTTGGTCTTCCTTGAAAATTCACCAAAATAAAATGTCAAGGCAAATCTATTGCAAAGCTGTGGCTAACTTAGGTATTGTCACAGCGTTGAAGAACTGTTATTGATTTAAGTACTAGCAGAGAAAATTGCTAATTAAAGGATTTTTTTTCAAAAGTTTGTCTTTTAAGCAGCTCACTAATGTCCTTAAAGGAGACACCGGGTGAGTGATCTTCTAGAGCTTCTTCTAGGCTGAAGATGTGTAAAAACAGAAAGAGCAACAGAGCTATTGACAACTGAAAACAAAAAACTGGGATGGCAAAAGTGCAGAACAACTTTGAGTTGACTAGGTGCAAATCTCTAAAGAACTGAGGAAAAAAACCCCTGATCTTTTAATTTAGAAATGTGTGAGTATAAAGCAATTTCAATGTGTTTGAGTGAAATGTCCAGTCTCTAGGTTTCTGCAGTATGGATAAAATGGGATTGAAGATTATGCCAGCCTGCAGTCATCCTGTTTGCACTGCTCTCCCAGTCATGTGGAACAGCAATCTGGTCCTACACTCAGATTCAATTTTGTTACAACTGGCAACCTGATGTGGTTAGTTGAAATAAACCAAAGAAAGTTGTTCTGCTGAACCTCAAAATGCTTTTCTTTTCTTTGCAGAAGAAAACTTCAGCTAGACCAACTAATAAAGCTAAGGGGAAGACATATCCTCTCTGGGCATCTCAGTGTTAACTATCTCCCTTGACAACACCCATTTCAGAAATATTGAACTATTTAGTGTCTCTGAAACATCTGGACTTTCTACTTGTTTCATAAGTCCCTAACAAAAAATATCTGCACATCATCCATCAATCCACGGCCACGTTCTTTTTTCACCCTATCATGATTAGATTCCTTGGGAGTTTGTAGGGGTTTTTTTTCCTAATGCTTTTCTCCCAGTTTTTCTTGGACATCCTTGTATTATTAATGGGCTCGATATGTGCTCACTTTAAGCCATTAGAAATTTAACTAGTATTTTTAGTAGTTGTTGTAGAAGCTGGAAAAATGGGGACTTTGGGGGACTGGACCTATTTCCTTAGCCACAACAGACCCATTTTGGCAAAACTGAGACAAATCTCATGCACTGTTTGAAGAAAATCCCCCTCCTATTGAGAGGTGGAGATCAGTGGTGCAGTGTTTCATCCAAGACAGGTTTTTTGATAGGAATGTCCAGGTCAGATGCACTACTGCTAGGGTTGTCGTGCAATAAGTGAATGGAAATGCCTAAATATCCCCTCTCTAAACAGGTAGATAGCTGCTTTCTATAGACCAAGATGCATGCAGAACAGTTCCTCCATCAAAAAAAAGCTGTATGGCCTGTGCAGACTTCATCTCAAAGAACTGTTCCTGCAGTGTAAGCAGTCAGTGTTTACCTGAGCTCTGTCTATCATGAAATTAAAGAGTAATTACATACCCTACTGTGGAAGTGCCATTCTCCTTCCACTTTAAAATCAGTAAATGGATGGGGAACTATAGCCCATCTACATGGGCTGGTAGTGGGGAACATTTCTTGCAGAAGGAAGAGGGCAGCCTGCCATCAGGTGGCTTTAAGCTGAGGCCAAGCCCCTCTGGCCAACACACGTTCCTCCCCAGCTTACGCTGCTGGGCACTTTGCTTTTCTCTTCTACCTTTGCACCAGTGTCCTTTTTCCACGTTACTTTTCAGCCAGATGAGTTCCCTGACCCATCTCACTATGCAACTGCGTGCATGCAATTGGTGAAAGACACTTGTAAAATTAGTTGGCTGTAAAACTGCTGAACTGGGAGCAGGAGGGAAGGTCAGGGCAGAGGAATCCAGTCTGAGACCACCTGGGGCTGCCATGACATTTTCTCATACACTGAGCAACCTCTCGGAGCTGGCCAGTTTGCTGCCAGGTAATGCGAGGAGCCAGCTGATAGCAGAGTCTTGTGTGGGGATTGTTTAATCTGTCAGGCTGCCAGCAGATACACAACAATTGCAATTTCCACCGCTCCTCCCTGCCACAAAGATTAGGGGAGTTAGTCATGTGGAGCTGGGCTACAAGACTGTTAGGAGAGATGATAACAACGCACAAACATTAGGCTGGCGTAAATATCAAGGAGAAAAAGGGTGGTTCAAGGATGAGTGTAATTAAGAATAGTGGGCTGAAGAAAAAACATCTTTTATATATGTGACTATTTTTATATGACCTCTGTCTGGAACTCGGCAAATAAAACTGAGGAGGAATACGCAGTCTCTTCAAACAATATTACAAAGTGAGACCTTGCTCCTGAAAATAAATCAGTGTGTCAGACTTCAGCTCATTGATTTTATTTGTCTGAATCTTAGGCTAATTAAAAAAAAAAACAGCCTGAAGAGCAGACTCTGCTTTCTGATCAGCCTATGAAACAGTCCTGTAGGGGGAAATTGAGAGATGTTTTGTATAGTTAAAAATCCTAGAAACCCTGCTGTTATTATCAGATAATTCATCTATTTTCAGTAATAATCTTGATAATAGAAGTGGCCTGAAAAACTGAGTATGGCTGACAAAAGGAGTGAAGAATGTATGTAAAATGTTATTATTTTCCCTTCTGACCACTTTTTCTACTAGGCAAGAAAAAAAAATATCAGAAAAACATTGGCAGCAATATCTGAACAAAATAGCTTTTTATCAAACAGTTAATCAAAGGTGTCCTGTAAAAGCCCAGATCACAGGAAGAGAAGCTGGCACTTCTCCCTGTCCCCAGGCCGGGAGGTAAAAACCTGCCCTCTCCATGTGACATAAGTAATAAAGGGGGAAGGCATAGTGGAATGGGGAGGGCAGAGGTGACCTTCGTGCTGCTGACAAGCCCCCATCAAACATTCAGCAGTTCTTAACCCATGGTGTAGTCTGTTAGCACTCGCCACTCTATAGCTAGCCCAGCTCTTTAGCCGGACATCTGCTTTGGCACCAGATGCTTGGGGTGAGGAGCTGCATGTGAAATCCAGGTATTTGCTGTTCCCCACACATGGTAACTCTAGGAGATGTGGAAAATGGACGTACGGTCTAAGACATCCTCTGAGGATGCAGATGGGGGGGACAGGGTGTGGAAAAGAGAGAAAAAGGGAATGATGAGAAGAGGCAGAAAGAGACAGCAGAGGAAAGATGGGAGGGCAGTGAGAGGAGTGGAAGCGTATCAGTAAGGAAATGGGAGACAAGTGGACAAAGGGAGGAATGCTTTATACTGAACATAACTTCAGGCACATGAGATACTCTTTGTATCTCTATCTTATTTTATCACAGTGCTCATCCATGCTTTCTGTATAATGCTTCTGCTCCTGTACGCCTTTGCCCAGCAAATCCTGCTGAACAGCCAGCTGAGCATGCACTGTGCTTGCAATACACCCAGGCAGTTTCAGCTGCCCTTTCAGGCTGTACTGGGAACTCAGGAAAAGGGGAAAGAAAAAAACCCCTGCATTCTGATGTTGTTCCAAGTACTTGAGCCAGAAAATAGGTAAATGTAATAGGGATTTAATATCTTGTCAGCACTAATTAAAGTGATGCATTTGCCAGCAAAGCCATTACAGACCACCTTTTCAGGCACTTAGAACTTGGCTGTAATCATATGTTCAGGGAGTAACAAATTTTCTCTAGTTATCAAATAAAAGTCATTGTGGGGCTGTTGAAACAATGGAAGATGGGACTGCCAAAATGTGAGCATCAGTGAGGGAAGATGAGACGTTATAGGAGGAAGAATAGTGTCTTCTCACAACACCTTTAAGATATTGAATAGTAATTATAACAGAGCTAAAAGTAGGGATCAAACTTAGGTAACTACCTTAAATTAATAAACTCTAGAGGTTGCTGTGAGATTTAATTAAAGGCTGGTATAAACAGCCATGATTTTCACTGTCTGAAACCTGATAACCCCAGGCTTTGGCAGATTACCAGAAGAATCAGTCTCATCAGTGGGAATCCCAGAACTGCCTTGCTTCTGCTCCTGGAAGATAAAACACCATGAAGAAAAATGAATGCAGCAGATTGTGGAAACTGTGCAATGAGATAAAGGGAAAGCAGCCCTCTATCGGCAAGGTAGCTCTAGGATTACTCAGTGATTGAGAAAAGAATAATCAATACCTTTTATTACACTGCAAAACTACTATAGCAAAGGGTTGAGCAGGGGACTCCTCCCTGCCTCAGCTTAAGGATTCTTCAACCACGGTTTGCAATCAAAACCAGGGAACTGATCCTTCCAGATGTGTCAAATAGCAGTTATTAAGCATAAAACTCATACAGTTCATTCTGCCCTACATCTCCCCTCAGGTAGGGCTGCAGCTCACATGCTTTCACAGTACTGAAAAGAGCCTCATTATGAAACAGTTGCAACCTGATGCTGGTGTCCAGCCTCTGACATGACACTGCCTCCTACTTCGGGGAAGGTACTCTTGAACAGCAGGAAGCTCTTTTTCAACTGGATAAGACAGGTGAGTTCTTCTCACAGAGCATCTGAGAACTCATGGCAGTTGCAGCAGTTTGTCTTAGTAGCCACTGAAGTAAGAATAGGGTCATCCCTGGCTCATCCACCTAATTTGATGTGGATCAGAACATTTCTGTCACACAATATGAAATTCATACTGGTTTCACACTAGCTGCAGAAGGGAATATACCTCATGGAGAACAAATCCTGTGGTTACAGCATTAACACAGCAACACTCTTTAGACAAACTCGTCCCAGTAGTGTGAGTTTCCACTGCATCAAAGCTTTGCAGTGTGGGGGATTTCTGGGCCAGTAAGAGGAGCATTGCAGCTGGCTCCAGCTGGACCATGTTCTGATCTATCAGTAAAGTTCATCTAATGCTAAAGAGATACACAGGCCTAGTAAATATATATATATATATATATACACACATATATATATATGGAGAGAGAGAGAGAGAGAGAGATGGGGAGGAGAAAGAGGTTAATGAGTTAAGGATTTTAAAATTAGGCAAGATATGATTCACTGGCAGATGGCCTCAGTAAAGTGGCCAGCCTAATTAAGTGTGTTATACTGTATCATCAATAATCCATTAGAAGAGTGGCAATAGTTTATGTGCAGCAACAGTTTGCTAAAAGAGCTCCATGTATTTCATAGTAATGTAATTTACAATTTTGTTCAGAGGGGAAAACAAACAAACAACCCTTTTAGTTTTGAAAAATAGCTTTAAAAATACATGGGGTAATGCATTACGCTGTCATGTGCTTGACTCCAATGAGAATCTGAAACAGTGCCTCTAACTTGTGTGAACCGATCCAATTAATCTTAATCCTGGTCCCCCAGGCTCAGGGCCCCTTTGCTCAGCAAGGCAATGGCTACCTAATTTGGCATTTCATCAGGGTGCCACCAAATTCAGCATTCCCTTGTGGAATTCCCTATTTTGCTGCAGGTAGTTGCTCTACCTTTTGTCATCTGTCTTCTGACTTGCCTCTTCCCTCCTCTCCTTTCCCCATGGGGAGGAGGTAGTTGGATTACGAGTGCTCCATCCGCTCCTCCAAGGAGCCAAGCAGCAGGGGGTTGGAAAGCAACCATGGGAGTCCAGCCTGTGGTCAGGGAGCGGAGAGCCAAGCGTATTGGATGAAACACTGGGCCTCGCAGGGAGCAGAGCAGCCATGGGGAGCTGGGCAAGGGCTTCTGAAATGGGCTGCCAGAGCCCTGCTTCCTTGGCACACATGAGAAGGGAGGTGTAAGTTAGTTTTCCAAGACAGCATCATAGGAGCTGAGATCTGGCATGTAGACTTGCACCCTTCGAAAGCATGATAGAAAAAAATCCCACCCTTGGGAGTAACGGGGGCAGGAGGGTAGTTTTGTGAAAAATCAGGTGTTGCCAAGTCCTAAAACAAGCACTGGTGATCTTCCCCCTTCTCCCAAATCTTGACACAAAATATTATATTTTAGGACAATTACATTTGGTTTCTTTATTTTTTTTAATACCTACGTAGATGTTTGTGTGTGTGGCAACCTCTGTCTCAGAGCTTTCTGATGTGTATAGAGCCAAGTGATATTTTGGCTTATGTTGCAAAAAACTTCAGGGCTGCCTTGTAATGCATAGCCTCCAGTTCTGCCTGAGCCCCATCCCCTCTAAGTTTTCACTCTTTCCTCTGACAGGCTCAGACTTGGCCATCCTCCACGTTAGCAATTACTCAAATGGGCCACAGCAACTATTCTCCCCCACCCCAGCACCTCCAGTGTGACTGCCCCACTCCAGCAAGCCGGATCTCCTGCTAGGACTGTCAGGCCCCTGCTTGGGAGACATGAGATGTTGCGTTAGCGTTGCCTCCTCTCCTGCTGAATGGGAGTCAAATGTGCCAGAAACTTTCCCACAGCCACTGGTTCCCTTCCAGCATTTGCAACGTGCTGCCTTCTCTCATGCAGGGAACCTGAGGAGACCCAGAGGACACCACCTGGGATTTCCTCAGCTTCAGCTCCTGCCTGACACCCTGCTGCACACCTGGGTCTATGTGATGCCATGTCTTGGCTCCAATATGCATCCTCGGCCATGGTTTCATTGTTCCTCTTTGTCTTGTAATGTTAGCTTTTGTTTTTATTTTGGGGAACAACATTTTGCTTTGGAAATCTTGAAAACAGCTAACATGTTTTAAACTATTTAGTTGAAATCAGTATTAGTGAGTTTTTGTGACAATGGAGCACAAGCAAAAAGAATACTTAGAGGTCATGAAAAATATCTAGAGATTGGTGAAATGGAATTTAGTCCCATTTTGCCAAGGGAAGGCTTTTTCTTGTGGAATTCTTGCAATGAAGCAATTCTGAGAAAGAAATTATTATTGGCTACTACATTATCTCAGCTTTGTGCAGCACCATGCTATGAATAGGCCCTTTATCTTCATAACTGCACATTCATGTTAGAAAAAAAAAAGTAGTTCTTGCACCACAATCACTTTCCCTCCTTCTTATTTCACTATGATGTAATGAAATTGGAATTGAAGGGACAGGACAGGATCCTGAGGGTCATCTCTGTTCCACTGCTTCAAGTTCAGAATAATAGCAGAAGGTGCTTGCAACAGTACAACTTTTACTTTTGAACTTATCAATCTTTAGGAGTTTGAAATCAGCTTTTAACAGATGGGTTTCAAAATAAAAATGTAGGGCAGATTTTTTTTATTTTTTTATTATTTTTTTTTTTTTACAGGAAATATTCCCCTATTGTCAGGACATCGTATCTCTTCTGGGCAGTAGGCTGATGTTGCACAGGGGCTGGGAGGTGCACATGAAGGCTCCTTCCCCTTTGACAATGCAATTCCAGCCAACAACTCTGTTGCCTTTGGCTGTGCAGCTGTGAAGTCCAACTCAACCTTGAAAATCTTGTTTTTCTGTAGTAGTATAAAAGTCTAAACAGATCAGACTTTGTTTTGTCTGCCCTTAAAACTTCCCACCAATGTTGTTCAGCTAAGCATTCTTGGTTTGTGATTGGAATAGCATTCATATGGAATAGCAGCTTTCCTGCCTGTAGACGGAAAACAAAACTCTCTCTGGTTCTTGTTTCATGCACATGTATTTGTGTGTATGTTTGCAGACATCAATGCCTATTAGGTGGATATTGACTTTCTTCCTTACAAGACACTGCACCGGGATCGTGCTAGGAAGTAGGTACAAACAGTGCACCTAAATAGAAGGAAAGAGGACTCACAGGGAATGTAGCGGTCAGGGTATTGTGTTAGTGACCCACAATTTCAAGTACTTTGAACTAGGCTGCAAATCAAAGAGTTGTTGCAATATGTTGCACTAAGCATCACCAGATTAGAAATTCCCTTTTGTGGCCAAATGTGAGAACAAACTGTAGAGCTGTTTTGTATAAATTACCTCAGGTTTGGCTGCATCTCCTACTCTTACTTTGACAAAACACTGGTATGATGTTAAAAATGATAAATTTTCCACAGAAAGGATATGCATTTAATTAACAGAGCTTGCCTAGTCCTAATTCTTAAAAAGAATAGAAGCTTTAGCACATTTCAGTATGTTTTATTCGTAAGATCTGTGTCCTGTAAACACTTGTACACAGGCTCACCTTCATTTCTGCCAAGTCCCAGGAACTTAACAGATGAAGTTAAATGTGTGTGTAGAATTTGACCACTGCTTTTAAAAACCTCAAGCAAGTTTACCAAACAAAGCCAAATATAGAAAGATTAAGATATATTCTGACAAGTATGATATAAATTTGGCTGGACTGCATCAACAGAAAGAATTTTGTTTAAAAGCCTTCAACAGCATTTAGTAAATGTATTTAAAGCCCTATGTATTTTTTAACAATGCAAATGTCATCCTTCTGGGGGAGCGGGTAGGGAGACAATGTGAAACCCCTTAATTTGTAGGATGTAATGCTACTTGTTTTTCATAATGCATAATATTGCAAAAATGTCCTAATAGCTTCTTTTTCACTAATGTTTCTTTGTTCATTCCTGAATCCATATAAACTGAACATATACTTGATAAAGGAATCCATTTCCTATAAATCATCATAACCAGGCTTGGTTGCTCTCTTTACCTTTCTCCACAGTTCATTAAAGGATTAATGCTGAGAAATATATGAAACCATCTTAAAGACAAAGTGGGGTATTAATCTGAACTTCAAGAAAACTCATATTCATATGTTTTGATATCTATACATGTAACTACACTTTGTGTATTAAAACACAGTCATTAGCCCAACACCAAAAAAAAATTAAACAGTTGGACTTTATGAAGTTTTTACTACTTTAAATTTTTTAAACTTTTAAAATTTTTAAAAATTCTTTAAATTATTTTTTAAAACATTGGCAGAAATTGTACACTCATAGTGAGATTTAGATGTTAGATGCACTTCCCTGCAGCTTTGCTGAAATAAAAACAATCAGAAAATAACAGCTGCTGATTTAAAAACAGTAAGGTGTCTGAGAATTTCCTTATTAAAAATAGTAATAAATAAAAAAAATAGCAGAGCTTTGTGACACTTTCACTGAAGTGATTCATGATTCAGTTTATATCTTCTGTCTTCCTCCAAAGGGCATAGAAATTAGTCAGCTGAAAAAAAACCCAGTGAAGTGGCTGCTATTCCCCTAGCTTGTTACAAGTCTTTGTGTAAAATCACATTTTCTTCCCATAAAGTGCAACTTAAATCTGAGGAATAATGCCATAAAAAACTGCACAGAACAGAATATTTTTTTGCCCAACTGAATAGGCCTACATAATTGGTGAATGTGCTGTCATCTCCTACTAGCTGTTTTTTCGGTGCCAGTTGAAATACAATGGTGGTCCTGTTGTTTAACCTGGGATACTTTTCCTCACTTAGAAGCTGGTGTGACACAGTTTAAACTTTTCAAACTTAACTGTGATTTTTGTTGTTGTTGTTGTTGTTGTTGTTTGAAAAAGAAAAAAATATAAGAATTTATGATAGATACATCCCGTGTCAAATTGGCTCAGTGCAATGTATTTTAGACAATTGTCTAACACAAGGCAGAAGCTAATTTGTGTGGCAACAAAGCACACTGAAATTTTCACATGCTTCAAAAGTTCAAATGTTAACTTCCAGTTCACACACTGTCAGAGTTTTGCTTCCGTTGCTGATTATAAACTAAGCAGCTATATCAGCTTTGTGCTATTTCACTAGTATAGCTTCAAATTAATTTTTATTAACAAAAAGGGGGAAACACAGATTTATAGCACTAGAATCAGTCTGGGATATGAAGGGAATTTTATGAATATTGGGGACTGCTATTTTTATTTGCTACTATTTCTAGGTTGCTGTAAATGGTATGACATGGTTGAAAGAACTCAACTTGAAATTCTGGGATTAAAAAAAGAATCAGATGTCTTTTGGAAGACAGTCACCATCTGATTTCACTGCAGATGGAGGAAAAAAAAAACACCTTAAGTTTTAGTCTCCCATGCCCCCCTTTATATACTACGAGGGAGAATGCATCATGTTCACTGAGTGGGAGACATATTGCATTTTTAAAGAGTACATAAGGGTTTTTTTCTGCCTAGCAGGGAAGGTGTGTAACATATACATTTTCCTGGAGGAAATCTTTAACTTGCAAACAGAAATCAGTCATTCAGAAAAAAAATCAGTGCAAGAATCTCACAGACAAGCGCCGTGATATTAAATGACAATATTATCTAGAGATGTTTCCATTTGAGTATAAACATGCCTTGGTTTCATGGTAGCTCTGGGAAGCAGCTGGAAGAGAGTAAAGGATACTCGCTCCTCCTCATTTTTGGTGTTTAAAGAGTACCCTAACCACGATGGGTTTCGTTGGATGGGGCTACTAATTATTTTGTAGTCAGAGAGTGCTCTATAAAAGGCATAAGAGACTAATTCAGTGCAGTTTCCTTTTATCTGCCTTGCCAATTGATGTCTATACAGAGCAAGCAGGGCTCCCCAAACACGTCAGTCTGTTTCAGATACACAAGATTAAGTAGCAAGTGACATTCAAGAGCAATCGGCCCACCCAGGAGGAGTGAAACCAGCGGAAAAGCTGTCAGATTCCGCCTTTTCTCCATTAATCTTGAAGCTTTTCAATGCTGCCAGGTCGCATCTCCATCAAACAAGCTGGGAAGAGTGTCGGGCTATTTTCTTTCGCCTCACCCTCCCCTCCCCATCGCCCCCATTAACCCCTGCCATGCCAGGTTCTGGTTTGGGAGCAGCTCTTGTGTTATCCCCAGTAGGTGGGGCAGCACGCAGGGCTGGATGGAGCCCAGTGTGGACCTTGTCTTAGCAGCAGGCCAACATTCAGGTAGTTGGAGAAGAGGGTGGCAGGAATTTCTTCCAAGATGGAACTGTTCGGAATGCTTGTGCGAGAAAGAAGGAAATAGCAGGTGTGTTTGTCTTCCATAGACAGACCAGATAATAAAGTACTTTCTCCCAGGTTGGTCTAGTTTGGAGGTGAGCTGTGTTTTCCATAATCTAGATTAGAAGGGAGAGACATTTACACCTTCCGTCATTTAGGGGTAAATTTTTGCTAGTTATATTTGAGTTGGCTGCATCATGCAAGATCCAGGATTTGACCACGGCACAGATATATATCTCATTCTTGCCCTGAGTAGTTCCAGTAGCGTGTAGGATGCATCGTGTAGCTGCCACAGAGGAGGTGTTCAGGCTGGCGGCAGCCTTCAGAAGTTGACTCATAGAAGCAGAGGGTGGCTGAGTGGCCGGAAAGTTGCACAGATTGTGAATGGCACATGGCAGGGATAAGTGATAATAAATGTTGGAACTGGAGCCAAGTGGTTGTGTTCCTCTGATATGAGGGGATGGGTCTGACTGAAAGGAAAGAGGCCAGTTCCTAGGGATTGCATCCTGAGGATTAATTGGGCAGGGTGTGGTTTTGAGGGTGAGGAAATTATAGTGGAGGTGAAATCCAGCTCTGAGAAACTAAATCTATGACCATAAGAATGGCTGCAGCAGGTAAAGCAAATGATCCATCTAGACTGTCTCTGACAGCAAGCGTCTTGGGAATGTTACATGAAACATACAGGCATCATATAGTGATATCTCCTTGGATAGCCTTCTAGTTTGCAATAACTTGTAGATAAGGAATTTCCCCTCCACCTCCCCTTTTTGCCTGTAATAATATAGTTGTGGTATTTACTTTTCTCTATTCTTCTCACTCAAGAAATCTCTTATGTTCCTTTTTCTACCATCTCAGACATATAGGGGCAGTGGATTTGTTTCTACCATAAACCAGAAAGTGAGAATTATGAAGGAAGTGTGCCCTGACACAATTCACATAACAGTATTCCCTTCCTTATTTTCAAGCAGAATCAAAACCAAGCAGAAATGGTCAGAGGCTCCAAAGTAAAATGAGCTCAAGTCTCCAACACCTGAGGTGACTGTACTAGCCCCAGGGTGACGGAGTACCAGGAGAGGATGGCAATGGTCAATCTCCAGGAATGTTTTCTTGTATCAAAACCTGGTAGAAGTGCTCTGAGAGTGTCCACCAGATCTCACCTTGAAGGTTAGAGAGGGGACACTGTTCTTAGTGATTCACCTCCCAAGCTGTCCACCTCCCAAATACCTTTTGTTATTCTCTCTCTGTGCTGCTCCAGGAAAAAGGAAAGGAAAGGGATATGCTTTAGTTTGCAGGGTTGGGTTTTTTTAAAAAGAATTTAAGAGATATTTTTTACTAATGCTATCTAGGTCACTCCTAGTTTGTCCCTACTAGCTACTGTTATACCAGATATATTTTATTTAAACATGCAGAAGCTGCATTATAAAATACATTCTTCAGTTTCTACTTAAGTAGAAACACTAGTGAATCTGTTTCAATATATATTGTTTCTTAGGCTATATTTGTAGATAACAGGCCTTCATAATTTTTCTAGAATGCTGCCTTTAGTGGCTAGCTGTGTGTACTTCATTCTGCTCCTGCTCTTTATCAGTCTCCTGGATGAGTAGGCCAGTGGTTGTAATTGGTCGTTCTTCCAACACAGTACACCACCGTCTGCATAGTAGTCTGTAAACTCACTCATTTTGTATTCAGACAGTGCAACCTCCAGCAAATCGGCTATTAACACATTTAATGGTTGTGACAGAAGAAGCAGGTTATTGGAAAAGCTGTTGTGTCATTATCAAATGTGTACGCAGAAGGACAAATAGTGTGTGATGTACAGAATAGTGGGGGGAAAGAACAGCCAAAGGTGAGGAAAGGCAGAAAATGGGTACTTAGAAAGTAATAGTTGTATAGCACAATAATAGTGGGATAAACATCTCTATGACTTTGTTCAGACTACAGTGAGTAAAGGAAAAACACGCTTCACAAAACAATAAAACACCCCTATGCTGACAGCAAGAGCCAATGCCCCTGTTCAGTATGACAGCAAAAGTGAGACCTGTCATTCTAGGGAAAGAAGCAGACATGGATAGCTCTGTACATCTAAGAGCACTGACAGGCTTAGAGACCTAAGACTTCCTGCTGAAAGGCTGAAGTCTTCTAGAGTGATGACCTGGCAAGTAAATTTTCACCCGTTAAAATAATGAATTAGGTAATGAAAATTTTGTGCGTCAGAAGAGATAAAGACTTTAATATCTAACCATGTTTAATCTCTGACTGACTGGTTGGTGCGGGATAGCCTATTATGCATTGTGAACTGGTGTTGATATTGTTAGCAAGTGTGATCACGCAGGACTTTATGAATGATCATCACATTAAAGGTGAGTCCTTTCCCCTCTGCCATTGCGTTGAACATGCAAGCAGAAACATATGGACGTGCTGAGGTAGTCACCGATGTACTTAGTGTTTACTATTCTTTGGTTCGCACTCAGAAGCCAGAGCAGGAAAAAATAATGACATTACAGTGCTGGTGTAAGAGCTGAATAGACCACTTGAATAGGACACCCTTTCCCAATGCTCACTACTCACCCACGCACCTGGCATTCACCAAGCCCACACAGCCAGTATGTCCCACTCCTAATTTTACACAATGGCTAGACATGAAGTTTTTCCATTATGTTAATCTATAATTCAATGACATTTATCTTTACTAACAACTACAGTAGCTGTCTGTTCTCCACAATGGATTACTGCCAATATACAGAAACAAATGACCTTAAAATGTCTCCCTAAATATCTCTCTGCAGTTTCTTTTCCCAAGCACAAGCTCTACTATACTCCCCTCCTTTCAAACTGACTCCCCACCCCAGACTGAAAAATAAACGGGTATCAGTTTCTTCTTTCTAAACCAAAATTGTTCTCCCACCTTTTTCTCTCCATTTTCTACCGCTATCATCACCCATGTCCTTTTCTCACTCTTTTTTTCCTCCTGCTGCTGTATCTATTTATTTCTTGTTTTGCCTGTCTGGTTCTGTGTTCCCAGTTAAGGATAACTGATCTGTTCTATAGCCCTTATGGCATCTAGACTCACATTATGCTACACCTTTCTGTAGCCTTAACTACTTTTGTACTGCTAATTGCTCTAGTCTTCTCTCATTTCCATTTCCATTCAGACCTTTCATCATATACCAGGAGGTTTAAGCTCCAATGCCTTTTATTTCAGTCATTTGAGTTGTATTTTTCCACATGTTAATCTTTTTTTATAGACGTAAATTAAACACAGGGTTTGAAACATTTTGTTTGTGCCTGCTAGGCCATTCTAGTTAAGGCCGCAAGACCTTCCTGACTTGCAGCCCCAGTGGTACTTCTGGGTAATCCTATGGGATAGCAGTATATATTTAATTATGGAACCAAGTTGGTCTCCAAATTTCTATGCAAAATCCCCCCTCAAAAAAGAGTCCCAGGGGGGACCCTTTGACATCATCTTCACATAAGTGTTAGTGCTCAGATGCAGTTGCTGTCTGTGAAATAACTCCTTTCCTTCAAGTGTAATATGTTCCATTTCCACCAGTTTATCTTCCTGGATAGGGCTCAGTGTTGCACAATTAAAAACAACTAGAAATTCCAAAGGTCATGAAAAAAAGTTCATTACATTCCTGCCTTTGTTTTACTTTCTTCCTTCCCTGTTCCACTTCCTTCTTTGACCTTTCTATTTACAGCACAGTTCAGACACACGTAGGTTAAAAAAAAAAAAAAAAAAAAAAGTCCAAAGCTACAAACTGTGAACAAAAAGATGTTGCTTTTACCAAAACAGTCTTTTGAAACCTGCACAATTTTTTTCCAGAAGCACAAAAATGGCCTGGAAAGAATTAGATTACTAGTTTATTCAGCCTTCACTGGAGCAACAGTTTCAGAAATGTGTTTTCCTGATAAGATGAAGTTATTATCTAATGTGTATAACTAAAATAACTGAAGTTCTAAATAACTGCCAGCAATCAGTCCTTGGACCAGACTGACCCACAGATAAATATAAGTGAAAATGATGGTAAGTTTAACATCTAATCTAGCTATTTATTAAATTCAACGTTTCTCTTGTCATTATCAGGAAAACATAAGTAAACTTTTGGCAGAAGAAAATATTTAGGAACACTGTGACACCATTAATACTTATTTTGATTGGGGATCATCATGTTCTCACAATGATTCTTAGGGCAACATGTTCCAAGAACATTTCATTTCTTGTGGAAAAGCTCAAAGGAAGTTTTGGTTCCTGACTTTCATACATACACAATGTAAAGAAAAGGGCTCTGAATGTACTTTACAACATCGAAGTTAAACAGAAAAATGAAAGACATGAGTCTGCCTAAGCAAGTAATAAAATTATTCAGGTGCTGTATGTTTCTCTGAATGTAATGCTTAAAGGTTAAAAAAATTAGGATACTTTTTTGTCTGTGTGGCATAAAAAGTAACATACTGAGTAACTTCTCTAGAGGAGCTTTTACCTCTGCTTGGGTAGTAAGACAGAAAAGTACTCTGGGAAGCTGAGTGTGATTTTGCTGGAAAAATCTAGATCGACTTACGAATAGATTCAGCATTTTGAAGTATTAATATTAGACCATTTTGATCTGCAGTGAGGCTTTTGGGGGAGTGGGGAATAGGGTCGGATGGTTTATTTCTTATGGCCTTCCTGTCATTCACACAGCTGCTTATAAAGTCAATTAAGGCTGTTGTTTCAAGTCCAGGAAGACAAGCAGCCAAAAGAGGTAAGAAAGCATAGTTAAATGTCTAACAGACTTCTAATCTCTCCAACCATATGCTCAGCTGGACTTTAACATCCCTTCATTATCAGATTTTAAAAGTATTTGTGATTTTTCATAAACTGTTTATTCTATGGGCTGTTTGGAATTCTTAGTTCCAGTCTACTTATTGCTGGTAATTTATTTTTTTTTTATTATATTTTAGAGGTTTTAAAATAGTCTTTCTTAGCCAATATGGAAATAGTTACATTTTCTATTATTCCACTATAAGAGAGATGCAAACAGGAGCTGTGGACCACGGAATGTACAAAAACCAGCAGAATCTGGCAGCTGTCTAACACTGGGAAACAAAACTGAAGTCTGGGTTTGAAAATGGATGTTCCCATACGGGTACCATTGACCACTTTGTTTTATGCTTATATTTCTAAGCCCTCCTCCCCTCCCAGTTCTAAAAGAGAGCGCGTGCAAAGTAATAAAAGGCAGACAACTCAAAGCTACAGCCTCTGGGGTTTCAGAGCAACTGCTATATATTGCATTACAGGAGCCAGGAGCTATGACAAAACCTCAATTTTCATGTTGGACGTATTTTCTAATAGAAGAGTATATTGACATTACTCTCTTGGTAAAGTGGAATTCTCCATGTCACTCTGTACTGGGGACATGTCATGTGTTCAAGAATCCACACAGGATTCATATCCTACAAACATAGCAAAAGTTTCAATCAGTGACTTAGAAATCATAACTTATCTACAGTACAGCAGTAACACAGTAGTATAGTAGCTGAAGTGATAAACCTGAATTACATGTCTTTTTTTTGTTTTTAGAGTATGACAAAGAAATGCACCTCTCCCCTCCCAGAAGTATTTTGTGTCCTGGACGTTGTCCTTCTTCCTCATCAGAACACATGCCTGCTTTAATTGTTGTTCACATGTAGTCAGTCCAAATAATAAGAGCATTTGTGCAAAATTTTTTAGCAGCAGGTTGATTAATTTCTGAGAAAGTGGATGCTAATACCAGAAACTGTGACAAGATCTTCCTTATAGTGGTGCTGTGCAATGGCAGAGCATTCAACAGAAAATTCTATAGTAGACCTGTGAGAGAGAGAGAGAGAGTGTGTGTGCATGTTTGCGTGGCAATGGAGGTTTTAAAGAACAATATTGTACAAAACAAGAATAGTATAGATTATTACACATCTAATATTATCAGGAGAAATTTTTTTTTTTTTTGTTATACATTGGAATCTAGGAAAAATGTCCATTACATTGTAACTCTTTCTTATCTGAAATGCACGTTGCTGCATGCTCATCTCTGTAGGCTCTGGGACAGCCACTGAAATCCCTGTAGAGGGCTATTGCACAGGTACACCAATGCACAACAACTGGTTAAACATTTACACCTTAAAAAACCATGTCTATGGAAACGTGTTACATGTTGCCTCAGTTCTTGCAGACCTCCATCATGTTACACCCTCCCTATTAAAACACAGCCACAAAGATTTAGCAAGGTTTATAAAGCTCTGGTGGGAACGGACATCACTGCCCCCCGGGCCACCAGGTAAGAGGCACCCTTGGTTCTGTGTTACTACAGACAGTTTGCTGAGTCCATAGCCATTGATGAATTCTTCCTCTTGGTAGGAATTATCTTTGGCACGGAGCTTTTTTTGATCTCCTGCATTGGTCAGGTACTTTACAACAATAATGCTGACTGGCATGTAGATTCTTTCACATTAAGAACTAAACACACTCAGATTAATCCTTGCCTGGTTAGCTTAAGATCACTCCATCCATCATGAGCTTCTGCTACACCTCGGCAGAAAGGCATCAGATACACCTAGCAATAAAAGACACCAAGTGGAAAAGAACACAGGGGACAGGCAGTGCTCAGCTGAGTTAACATCCCCTTTTTTATTAAAAGGTGTTATTTCAGGTTTGGTTTAGTTTTCTAAATTAGCCATAAAGCTTTTAATTCTACCTCTTGTTTCAAACACAACATTCACTGTGGTAAGAATTCAGGCAGTGAAGTCATGGAGTGCCATCCTTACTGGCTTACCACGCTGGATTGAAAGTACATGCCTTGTTCCCTGCCGTGGAGAAGGCACTCACAGGGAGTGTTTCTTCTTACAGCATTGTTCTATTTTTTTCTGGTCTGGGGCCTCCTGAGAAGTTAGCATGGCTCACAGTATGAACAACAACATTTTTAACCACATATGAAATGCATAAAGAGAAGAAAAGCTTGCTGGTGCACTCCTTTGAAAGGCAATGCTGTCTTAGCAGCTTAGGCCAGATGCTTTCTGGGCAGGTGATGGAAGAGCAACAGGATACACTGTGATGCCCACACTTGCTCCTTCTAGTCCACCAGTTCTGGATGCTCTTAAGATACCATGTTCAAAAACACAGCAGCAACTCCATCATTCAACAATGAACAGCCAGTTACAGCCTGTTTTGGTGATTTCATCTGTACAAACTTTGTCTCACTTCTGGAATCCTTCGGATTGCTCTTGATGACAATAGTGACTTTGAGAGAGCCTTGAGGATTATTTAGCTTAGACAGTATACTCTACTCTTATCTTTATGTTTCCATTGTTTGCGTGCTACTATTTTATATGACAGTCTAGGGTTGTTACTTCTGACAACTCAGAATATTAATCTCCCTCCAACAGCTCTTCCTGCACAAGGACCAGTTGTTTCCTCTTCACTGGAACACCCTAAGAAACAGCATATTGTGGCAAAAATTAGCCACTGCATTTCAGTTTTTTAAAAAACATATCAGATTTGAGTGCCTATATACCTCATGATACCTTTATTTTTCATTGTTTTTCAAAGTGTTCAGTGTCAGTATCATGAAGCAAAGTTTACTACCTTACATCTATGATAAGCTACCACTTAATTTCTTGACACAATTTTTTTGAAAACATGGACACACAAAACAAAGGTGTTGCTAACAGCATCTGATTGATCAGTAGTTTCCAAATCCACTTTAATGCCAGAATAGAATGGAACTTCTTGTGGCCATAGCCAAGTTTCAGCTCTTCAGACACATCCCTCTCCCCTTCCCTTACCCAAACTAGAATATATATATCTCATCTGGCCTCTCCCTCTGTAAAAATCTACCTCCAGTCATTACACTGAGATGTATTTAAAGTCCTTGTTCCCGAAAGCTGTTTTAGTAAAGCAACTGTCTAATTAAAATAGCTATGTGCTACATAGTAGCCTATTCAGTATATCACTACTGTCAGTTTTTGAGAACCAGCAAGCTGAAACTACAAATTTTGCCACAGAACTTTGGAATTTCAAGTGAAAGTTCATATTCTGTTTGGCAGCTTGACAAAAGTGAACTTTACTTGGATTCGGATGAAAACTGACTTTGCTTACATTCTTTGCTTCTTTTAGAAGAAACTGTTTTTGTTACTGTTGTGGAGGAAGCTAAAGTCTTGATCCACTGGCAACAGGCAGTTTGATGATGTAACGGAGTGGTTAATATTAATTTAATCCAAACCTACAAATTTAGTTGTGTTCTTCTTACTCTAAGGTAAGTTATAGTATGTTTAGCTGCATGATTAAAGGAATATGCTTTCAATGAAAGTTTACATTTTTTATAATAAACACTTCTTTCTTCAGTCTTTAAATAAGGAACAGAATAGTAAAGCTATCAAAGGAATATCTTAACACATTGCCTTTCCTAAACAATTTGGGCTTAGCAAATCAGCATTTGTTTCAACAGTTGCAATCCTGATATACATTGACGACTGTCACATTGCAGTTCACAATCTTGATGAATAACTTCCCTTTCTCCTTCATCTATCTTATTTGTGACTGCACACAAATAATCACCAGGTTAGCAAGCTGTGTTGCAAATGGAAGGTAAATACTAGTAGTGCAATCACCACCATGGGCACTCTCATTCTAGTAAGAAAACATCTCCCATTTGTTATTTGTTGACTATATTCGGCTGACTTTTTTCTTGTTGTTTTAAAGTTTATAAGAAAGTTTGCAGAGAGAGGTGATAACATTTTTAGGACAACCAATGACATAATTTTCTCGAAAAAAACTACCAAATCAGCAAAGAAAGTGAAAATGGAGATCTATCCTCAGTAACTTCAATGCTCTAAATAGCTCTCTGTTTTAAGATAAATATCTTATTTTTGTATTTAGTCTAATCTAGGTCCATGGAAATGTCTCCATATTGAAATAAAATTTCTGAAACCAAAGTATTTCAGTGCCATCAGAAGGCAGTTAAAAACTACTGGCTTAATCAATTCCATGTTTGATTGCAACTTGTTAATGAATTAGAAGTTATATCCTTGAAAACAACAACAAAAATCAGAACAGTAATTTCTTTTTCCCAGTGCTTATCTGGAAATTTTCAGTGTCTCCATTCAATAGATTGACTAGACTGGTATTCCGGACTAATTACAACCCAAGTTCAGAATCTGATTTGTAAGTCATTGCCAACTTTCTGACATTTTTACTTCTGAGAAAATTCTTAGGCTGTGACGTTTCATAAATTACCAAATGCTGGTTTGGGTTAACTGCACTTTGTGGCAGAAACACATTTCTTCCTTTTCCAGAGCATCATCAGCTCTAATGACAACAAGCCAACTTCTATTCCCCTTCTGAATGTTTTGGCTTTGCATTGGGCATGATTTATGGATGAAAGGAAACTGGCTGAATAGAAACCTTCAGGTAAGCCTTCCCTTTTGTCTTCATGCTGAAGCGTACTTTGAGTATAGGAAGAGACTCATTCTTTATGTATGGCCCTGCAAAACAAAAAAGTGTTTTATAGATACATTTATCTTCTAACATTGCCTGGAGATAAAGCTATAGAGAAAACTCTCATCAAAAGAAAAAAGTGCCGGTAGCTAAAATTGTGTATGCTTAACTTGGCGGTGCTTGTCTTGCTGTCTAGTAGACTAGCTGGTCTTAATAGTATTGAAGAAAACTATCCTCTGCTATGAGATTATTAGTGTTCTGAAAGTGAATGGCATCCAAAGCTCTTACCACTTATTTTACAAAAAAGAATAATTTAACACAGCAATGGTTGCTAAAATGATTTGGAAAAGGGAAAGCCAATGGTATGAGAAGACATTAAAGAGAGTTTGATGTGTTTAGTTTAGTAATCAAAGGCTAAAAAGGAATTTGATTAGGTAATTTAATTCAGAAAGCACTTACCAGAGAGGGAATATTGGTTAAATAAGTGGAAAGGTGTATGAACTGGTTATAAATAAAAGTAGTCTGGAAATGAGAAAAAAAACAGTATTTCAGAGATGACCCATTCTGGACTGGTCTCTCAAATGCAGGAAAGACCACAAGGAATACAGTGTTTCATGCTAGCAACTCACAACTGGGTAAGTGGGATTTGATAACAGGATAGAAGTGATCCTGCTGTTGAAAATTAAAACTTGTGATTTGTATCTTTGGGTGGTTAACTTCTTGTATCTGTAACAGAGGCTTGAAAGGAGACTGCATTTCCATATATCTTTTTTGCACCATATTTTAAATACTTTAATCCTGCCAGCTGTTTACCTGCAGGGGCCAGAGAGATTTACATTTGCCCTCAGTGCATAATTTGGCTTTTGGGGAATGAAGGTAGGCAGGGTTACTTTCTTTTGAAGCATCAGACAATGGCCACAGAAAGTGATGGGATACCGGGGCAGAATTTACTGGTATTTTCTTGATACTTCAAATCTTTCCTGCCTCTACTTAGTTGTTTAGGAAGACCCTGATTGTCAGGTTGGAGTCACATGGATTCCTCTCCCCAAAATTCAGTGTGTTGACAGAGTCTGTTAACCATCTTTTCTGTTTTCTGCCTTTCTATGTGGTGTTAGGCAGTGCTTACTTTCTGGGATCCCCTAGGCATTTTCCCCTCACAAATGCCCTGCTATTGCTAAGGCCACAGTTGGGACATAGGTAAAATGTTTACTTTTTCCTATTTTATTCTTGAATATTATCTTCCATTATGATTTCTATCTTTATACTGAATGTTTTGGGCTAGTTATAGACTGACAGAAACTTTTATACAAGATTTTGAGGTTTCATGGTTGCATACTCAGGGCAGTCAGAGTAGATATTTTTGTAGACAGCTGTGGAGTATCTTTTCATGGTTGGCTGTGTTCCCTCCAAAGACCTGTTTCTTAGTATTTAAGTTCACCAAACAGTTGTTGAATCTCTGTGACTGTGACTAGTTGGAATATGTTTGATGCCCTGAAGAACATTAAACATAGGGAACTTCTCCATGTCCTTTTTCTGAACATACTGAGAATATGCAGTTTGCAGTGGAGACATAATTTTATTAATTAATTTATTTATTAATGTAGGTACTACTATGGTCTTTTAGTAAAATCTCCTAGGTTCTGTTTCACCAGGTCATCACCTAAAAGACTAAGTTCTAGCTTCTGGGGATGCAGGAATATAACAGTCACTTCATCTAGGTTTCCATTCTAACTCCCTCATGTAGACAGGCTGGCAACATAGCAGGATTTGGTCTTTGGATAGTCATGCTGAAGATATGATGTTAAGAGTCATAGCCTTCTATGCCAGATGGCATAAATAACATCTCTGCAACTCACTATCATTATTTTTTGGTACCATTCCCAGAACAGTGTAAAAGATTGGACAACCTACAGTAGGGACCTTGCTCAGCTTTGTAAGATGTCATTAGCCACCTCCTATCCTCAGTCTTGATACTTGAAGACCATAGGCCACTTTGTTTATTGCTTCCAGATGTAAAAAGTCAAACTCTAGTTCTCTAAGTAGATTTATGATGAGTAAGCTCTTTTTTGGAGGAAGAACACTAACTTCTACAAACCCAGCTCATTCTATGTGTTCATCTGCACCTTGATGGTGCTGCCATGCACATAGCAACAAGAAATCCTTTATTCTAGAATATAAGAAATTCTGGATAGGGCTAAGAGCGCTTTTCCAATGTATTATGAATTCTGTTAAACATACTGACTGACCAGAACAGACCTGTTATTCAAGAAAGGATCAGTCTTTGAAAATCACCATGAACCACCCTGCTGGAGCTAATAAGATATCCATTCACTGAGCAGAATTGTGAAGATCGCTTAGAGAAAAAGCATCTATGTATCCTTATTTGTTTTTGAGCAAGTAGCATCTATTTGGAATTACAGCTCAGCTGTGGATAAAATGGGACGGGATGTGGAGAGAACACCCAATGCTGGTTAACAGTATGCAGACATCAAACCAGTTGGATGCCCTTAGGGAAACATTTGAACATAAGCTTATTTGGTTAGGCAGCATTTCAATCTTTTTTTTAGCTGGATGGTAAGCATCTCTTCCTATCACTGGATTAGCATTTGTGAGGTACCAACAGAGAAATACATAAACACTTAGTCAAAGGAGATCAAACTGTTGCTTCTCCTATGGTTGCTGTTTTATAAAATCTATTTGTGCAATAAATCTTCACCTGTTGTACATATACTATACATGCACAATCAGAATACTTAATCCTGAGCCGTTAGATAGTCTTCAGTGGAATCCCAGATACTCCCTTGACTTATAAATCTGTTAAAAGCTTTATAGTAGCAGAGTACTGAATACATGTATACACTACAATGAACAGTTAATTTGTGGAAATAATTCAAAGGAGACAGAAAAGGTATCATGTATTTTACTCTTGGATGTGACTTCAGTGGCAGAGGTAATTGCTTAGCGTCTGAAGATTAAAGTACCACTTTATCAAAATAAGCCTACAACCCAGACTTGTCCCACAGGGAGCAGTGTTTCATAAATGCATAAACAGGTGTCAGAGTGCATACTCCAAAGATGGGAATATTTCCAAAAGAAGTTGCAGAAGCCTTTACGGAGTAAATCTTTATCTGATTTGGGAGAAGGCTCTCATTTAGCTATCTGTTAATGTAGAGTATTTGAGTGAGCAATCCATATGGATTCATTTTGGGATGAAATCTGCAGCACTGCTTGCAAAATAGTTTGTTCTTTTTACTCTTTCAACAAAGCCAGTCACCTCAGTCAGGTTGTGAATGTTGTGGTAAGACGCAAGTCATCAAAAAGTGTTCTAACACACACAGTATATGAAGACTTTTTTTCTAGTAATTAAGTGACTGACATGGAAAACTATAACAATTTTAGGGAGATATTTTGCTTGGGGGTTAAGGTAAGGTGGAGTTCTATTGGTTCTCAAGAAGCAGAATTAAAATGCTCATCAAAGGTCCCATATTCACACAAAGATAACTTAAGAAACAAAGTTAATGAGTCAAAAACCAGTCCCTTTCATTTCACCTATGATGCTAGAAAGGAAAGGCTCAATAATTGCAGAGTGCACGCAGAACAATTTTTTTTGAAACAGTAACAAGCTGGATGTTTTGCTGCTAAGTTAAGTACAAAGAAAGCTTGATACTTGATCAGACTCCCCAGGTCTCAGGGAAACAGGAAGAGAGCTTATTTGGATGAACGTAAGATCACAAATTTTTTTTTATCAGTGTCACTGCAGGTGAAGGTTGTGAGAACAGCCTTATATATACTGTAACAGGATCCTTCCACCAGACATGCTAGAAAGCTTTAGTCTCTGAAGCAGGGTGATAGGCCAGAAATTCTTGCATATAACAGTGTCAAGATCCAGCTTCAAGAGAAATGGATGTCCCCAATGGCACATGACTAAGTATTCCCAGATTCAGGCTTATTACTGCCCAGGGATTTCTCTAAAATTGAAATGAGCTTTACTGATTCCTGTTGATGCTCTGAAATCCAAAGTTTGCAAATTCTATTCTGCAAGCTGGCATTAGAAATTTTATTTCTTTTTCATTCTAAGCCAAAATTTAGCAGAGATTTGAGAGGCAGCATATTTGTCTGTGATCTGGCAAAGATGATACTCTAAATTAACTAGAAGTGGGAGGGGAAATATTATCCCTGAGGACCTTGCCTGGAAATAAGACCTGGAGCTTTTGAAGTTCCTTGCAAAAAACAAAACAAAACAAAACAACAACAACAAAACAACAGAAAAGAGCAACAGAGAAATAAACCAGAGCAAGTAACAGTCACAGCAGCTACCTAGGAGACACAAGATCCTGACTGAAGTTCTGGCTCCAAATCAGTCAGACGTTAGGGCCTGGATCATTTGCATACATGACGAGTACCCTAACAGTATCTAGAGTCCTTCCTTCAGTCACTTCTTTGGAGCAGTCTTATTTTGTGCATATAACTCGGTATTAGTTGGGTCAGCAAAAAGGAGAGGAACTCCTTAGCTCAACAGTTAGGGAATTCACCTAGGATGTAGCAGCAGCAGGTGCCAGTCCCTCAAACTGTGCCTTCCCAGACGTTGTACTTTCCTGCTATTGGCTACTGTCATGCAAGTTCAGTGGTTTTGATCTGAAGTTAGGCCTGGCTGCAAAATATTTCAAAACTAATGTTTACTTAAGACAGAATTTTCCCACAAATCACAATGATTTCAACAACTCAACATTTCCCAATATTACTTAATTTTTTACAGAGTATTTCCAGGCTGCCAAGATTCAGAAAACTTTTTATGTTGCTGACAATTCAAACAGCAGAACTCTAATAGGTTAAAAAAATTCAAAATGAAGCCTAAAAATAAAACATTTTTGATCTAGCCTAGTACTAGATTAATGATATGACACAAACAAAAAGATTTAAGCACCTAGACATAACTAGCAATTCTAATCACAGATGACACAGCTGGCTACACTCTGCCATTTTATGCCCTCAGGAGATGGTGAAGGTCATTTAAGTGCACAGATGTGGGATGCTGAGCCTACTGGCCCCAAAAGAAATTCCATACTCCAGAAAATGTAGCACCAGCATGGAGAACACATAACCACATCACTCAAAGACTGACTGTGAATCTTTAAGGCAATGCCTATGGAAAAGAATAAAAAGCCCAACAGGCACCAGTAAGAACTGGATTTTTGTTTCTGTGACACCATTTGTTTTCTGTTATGGATACTTGCATCTTAGGTTAACATTCCCCTGAGATAAGACCTCATACCTGGTAACATTCATCCCCAGGCCAGGCCACAGATCTATGTCCCTGGCACTATATAACTATTTCTGTCTGGAATCCCAAATACTCCCAAGAACCACATCACTTTGTGTTTAAGTTGGTTTTTTGTACAGAGAACTGGTCAGAAAAAATTGTCTGGGAAAAGAAAAATGAATTCTGATCCTGGAAAGAGACCCTAAGCACGTATGAAAGAGCATATGGTAATGATCAAAGTTGAGGAAAAACAAAAAGCTGCCTTCCACCTGCAAAACAGAATTGTCTGAAGATAGTGAAATGGGAATGCTTTGAAGATAAGCCATCATGTAGTGTGGGAAAAGGAGGCAAGAAGCGAAACCTGGTATTGAGACAATTTCCTAAGGTGCACTCTGTGATTGGTGGGTGGGGGAGCCAGGTGCTGATTATTTTCTACCCTGTTCTAACATGTAAAAATCAGCAGAAGTGCTAATTGTATTTGTTACCTGCTTTTCCTCATACCCTGCCTTCCAGTGGATAGAAAGGAGGCAGGGGAGGAACTGAAAATGATCTCAGCTCTTTCTTTCAAAATATTTCAGGTAGTAAGTCATCTGCCCTTCCTGAAATGGGATTCCTCTATTGTCTTCCATGGTCTTCTCCTGCCTCTCTTCAGTAAGATAAAGGCTTAAGTTCAAA
Source organism: Astur gentilis (assembly GCF_929443795.1). Classification (NCBI taxonomy): domain Eukaryota; kingdom Metazoa; phylum Chordata; class Aves; order Accipitriformes; family Accipitridae; genus Astur; species Astur gentilis. The sequence goes on from NC_064919.1 coordinate 69,550,881, forward strand.
CACTGGCTCTGCAATTTCTCTCTCCTGTGCTTCTTAATCAGTCTGAAATCCGAAGGTAGGCACTGATGGGAAGTGAGGATGCTATCACTTACTGGTAGCATCTATGCGTCCTTCAGAAAGCAAGTGGAATCTTACAACATAGGCAGGACTTCGATATTGAACCAAAACTGCTAGTCTGGAGGCAAAAAAGTTACAAACGCATTTCTTAGGCATCCTTTGTAGCACAGGTGGGTGCTTCAGCCATCATTTTTAAAGGAGACAAAAAAACCCCAAACCTGAAGGAACTTGAGATAATATGACAAAATAAAAATATGTAATTCTAGCTTAAGCTGTGCAAAGCAACAACACTCAGGTATAGAGATATAAATTCAACAGTTTCAACATCCCTCAGCTAGCTGATACTTTACTGATCAGAAATTAATTCCCTCTCAGACATAGAGTGGTGTTGATCATTGAACTTGATGTGTTTACAGTGGAGATGGCAGAGGCTTAATTAGTCTCTGTTTACAGTCATATAAGTGGTTCTAAGAACATGAAGGTGGTTACAGTGGCTTCACCTAGCCCAGGTCCTGTTTCTGATAAGGGGAGAATGTACACAGCCATCTAACTCTGTAGGGATGCCTGCCGAGTTGCATAGCTTTGAGTATTCTCACAGCCTCCAGCCATTTGTGCTTTAGGAACTTCTTTGCTGGAGGTGGCTTCTATGTCTTTAATAACCCTTACTGATATTTTTTTTCCCCCAACAACTTGTTTAGTCTCTCTTTTGAGGCATGAACATTTAGCATTCACATCACACCCGTGGCAAGAGACAAAAACGTAATTCTAAAGCTCAGTTCTCACGTCTTCAGGTTCCTACAGTAGCTAAATGAATCAAAATCCACCAGCTATTAAAGGAATCTAGTTTAAGTGTGGATATCCACATTGTGGACACGTGGGTAGTTCTCACATCACCTCACTTTAAACCAGATATTGTAAGATGCTGGCATTTGCAGTTTTATACCAAGTTACAGTGATTTGCTGCAGCAAAGTTGTTTCCAATTTCGTTATTTTTATAATTTGGATTACATTCACAGTGGCATTTTTGCTTTTTTTATAGCCTATTTAAAATAATCTTGTTTAAATCATTTTACTTACATAGTTATTACACCTGTGCAAGTGCAGCTCGTGGAATCTAGCTACTGCACATTCTCAGTGCTGTGGTTCAGTAGTCCCTCTTAAGGCAAATGGACCTTTTGCTCCCAGGTTCTCTTTTATGTATAGCTGCAAAGAACAGTTGCAAACTAAGGATTGTGAAAGTGAAAATTAAAGAAAACTTATTTAGCTGAAGTGGTAAAATATTTAGTAGTTTCTTTTACAGTGTCTCAGTGAGGCTTCTTTGTTTGTTATAAATTACATTTTATGTCTGTTATAGTTATTGGGTATTTTATATGTTTGAAGGGTGCACTTTAGGATGTCGACTGGTAAAGGAACATTGCTAGCGTACCTCAATAATAAACTGGAAATCTCTCTTGCTAGAGAGAGATAAAAAAAGCACCAACAGAAAGCTAAAACTTGAATGACCCATGCAATAGATTAATGAATAAGACAAGTCTGCAACGTGAAGGGCACTGTAACTGTAGCATCTCTCCAGCCACGCACATCACTCAAAAATATTTTCTCAAGCACTGTGCAGACATCCCAAGTGAAGCAATAAAAGTGGTCAGGTGCAGGAAAGGGGAAGAAAGAAAAAACAGATTTCATTTCTGAGCAGCTTTGTAATTTTGATAAAACACCCATTTGGCAACACCACCAGATGATATGTAAACCAAAATCCAAGTACTGATCAGAAAAGGTGCTGTAATAAGCAAAGAATTTATTAGGCACTGCTTGTAATAAGCAGTATGTTCTGGTCTTAAATCTACAGTATTTCTCAGTTTGATGTTTTACTTTCCTTAGCTGGTTAAGGCAGAAGACAGCAATGACAAGCTTGCATTCAATTATAAAAATCATCTCAGTAGACTGACTACAACTTTGCATACATATTCCTCTAACAGACAACCAAGGCATGCTAAAAGACAACTGCTTTACTTGATAGACATGCTAAGAATTTTCTCATCTTCTCTACCTAATAAGAGAGAAATTAAAATATCTTTCAGTATTTATGGGCACAATACCAGAATAAACAGTTTTCTTCACTGCTTCTGACTTCGAGATAAGTTTTTAAGAATAACTGTACTTATCAAGTCAAGCCGTTGTTTTACCGGCATGTTTTAGGAGGATGAACTGTATATATAATGCAAAAATACTTAATCTTCACTTAAATATTTCTGCAGTCTTAGGTAATAATTTTGAATCTGTGGAATTTAGCCACACATAGGTGTCTGAGTATGATAACCTGTTTTAAAAAAATCTGATGATCACTGAAGATCACAATGGTCAGTAGTGTATCTCCATCAGCTTCAAAGTGGAAATTGTTTGCGATAATTTCTTCACTCAAAAGGTGGTCTTTAATCAATCACAAAACATTGACAAACACAATAGCATTAAATGTTTGAATGCCATACTGGCAAATAGTACTAAGAACAGCCATTCTGTGCCAGGTCAGGGTACCCACCTGAACAAACCGACCTTTGGCAGTGGCTAATACTGACTGCCAAAGAAAGAACATAAAAACAGGGCTACTCCAAGGATACTCTTCCCCAGCTGTCAGCAGCCTTTAGCTCAGGGATTTTTCTGAACAGGATTGTATTTTATGTTTAATACAAACTTTTACTGCATGCATTTTTTCTGTTGAATTGAGCTAGCATATAGTTTTGGTAGTCAAAAAGCTGCCAATGGATTTCAAAACCTGCTATGTGAAAATGCACTCATTTATTTTTAAGCTGCATCATCATAAATTTGTTGATCTGCCTCTGTATGAAAAACAGCGAATAATTATACACTATCCTCTGTACAACTTGCGATTTTAGAGGCCACTACCACACTTATCATCAGTTCTCTCTCCTGTAGACTGAAGAGCTAATTCCACCCTATAGATTTGCTCCTCAAACAGAAGATACTTAAGTATGCTGTTGCCTCTCTGTAACTTGATAAGGGACCTTTTTGAAAGCCCTCTGTAAATCCAAATGGACTACTTGAATCACCTTGTCCCCATACTCACCAAATCCTCTGAAGAACACAAAAGTGAATTACAGCTAAAATTGCCAAATTGATGCATCATTTTTATATTGTATCTGTTTACAGCACTATTTGTAGGGACTTGGGGGGGGACGGGACGACCCAACAAACCCAATAAACCCAAACCCAAACCTGTCAGCTGTTATTCAGAGGGAGTTTTAAGCAAAATATTTAAGCCACAGCTAATAGTTACAGTTTCAAATTTTTATTCCTTCAGGACTCTCACAAGATTACTGTCCGACCTTTGTATTTATTCTAATCAACTTGTCCAAAAAGGTTTTCATTCACATCTTCTGTGCAGAAAGTGTTCAAGACAGGGACCTTTCTACCTTCCCTCATGATAAATGTGGATGTGAAAAACCAGTATTTTAGACCCAACTGAAATGCACATTTTAACATGATTTCAAAATAATTTGCCTTTTTTTTGTTCTATTCAGGTTGCTTTAGGCACATTTATTTCAGCAGTCTTGTGAAGTTCGTGGTATACTCCAGCATTAATCAAGTACCTATTAAAACCAAATCCCTCAGAATGTAGGAATAAGAACAAGGATTTATCAAAGCAAGCTGCCTTACCAGACGTACCATAACTTACTATACAACTGCCTAAAAATATATATATTTTTTAAAAGTTATTTCAGGTTTATTTGCACTTTTCTTCTTTTTGGAATAACAAAATTATGTTGGCATGCCCAGTAACCAAACATAAGGTCAGAGAACTGTATCACTGGCAAAACCAAACTACACAAGTTCCTGGTGTGAAATTACAGGCAAAAGCTAAAATTAGTCCAAATGAGCTTCTCCTTTTCTACCACATGACAAAACTTTGCAGATAAGGGTAATTAAATTTTCCATTTCATAGTATCACTTAATAGTCTGATTTGTTTTAAATTATCCATCAAACTGCACAGTTAAGGAATACACTTCTAGAAATCTGAAGCTGTGCTTTTAGTTTCCTGACAGTCTCTAGGTTCCATTACAACACCATGATTTAGAGAGTTGTAGGGCATTGCTTACAACAAAAAAATTGTCTGTTGGAATTATGAATGCTGCCAATCTTCAAAATAACTTAGTATCCTACAAATGTCATTTTATCACAACAGAACTATGCAAAATATCGAAGTATTTGCAGGTATGCCACCCACATTTTGTAGGGAGTACTATACTGCAAAGTAGATACTGTTATCTGTAGTCAGCAATGAAACAGGGAGCATTTACTTTCAGCGTTTCAATTTGGCTTAGGTAAAAGAAATGCCATAAAATGTAAAGATTAGGACCATTCTGAGCATTCAGAAGACAGCTAAACAGGGTTGGTTTGGGTTTTGTTTTTCTGTGGCTCATCACTGAATTGATGTAAACAGACATGTATTTAATAGCATGGAATAAATTCATTGCAAAGAACTTGGAGAAAGTGGCAGGAAGGGGGAAATGCCAGTGTGGGGTAAAATGAAAAAAAAAAAAAAAAAAAAAAGAGGGAGGTTACTAGTAAAGGTAAAATTTCACCAAAACATTCCTGGTTTTAAACAGAAATTATAGTACTGGAGTGACCAACCTTTCACAACTCACATATGAAAATTTTCATTTGGTCAAGAGATATTAAAAAAAAAAAAAAGTGCCACACACCTCATAGAGCTGATGGGAGTAAAAGTAGTAGCATATGGGAGGAAAAAGATTATAATATTGCTTGCTTCTTAAAAGAAGAAACTTTCACCCAGACTTGACAGGAATAATCCAAATCTAGTTGTGACATTTAGCTAGCTGACAGCAATGACAAATAATAAGTCTTTTACAAAAAACTGGTGATACTATGGACCAATCTGCTAGAACTAGGAAAGGACGTCATCCAGTAGCAGAGTTTTGCCTCCAGAACTTCACACAATAATATATCTACACAAGTCCAAATGTAAACTACTTCAGACCAGCCTGTTAATTTTTTTGCGTGACTTTCCACAATAATGGAAGCTACAAAACTGTAAAGAAAACCTCTTATATCTACACAGCTCAATAAAAGAATGTAAACATAACACCTACATAAGGCTCCTCTGCAATGCTGACATGAAATCGTCTTATAATTTTTTAATACTTTCGATTGTTATTGCCATGTAAGGTGGTACAATACCTCAGATGCATGCAAATCCCACTGGGTAAAGAACATGTTCTATTTGTTTGGGAGCTTTAAACTTCTTCTTTCCCCATTAATGATTTTGATACTTGCAGAGGTTTGAAATATTACTGCCATGAAAAGCTTTGATTAGTTGGATGCAGCACAGCTACACCTACCACCAAGATGAATCTCTAATCTCATTCTGCATTTGTATCAGCTTTGAGTCCTCAAAATCTCTTTAGATTTCCATTTTCAGATCAATGGTTGAGGATACTAGTAGATTTTTTGGATCTCTAAAATATGTTCCTGTTGGCACTGGTCCTCTGCAAGCTCTTGCAGTCAATTTCACTTCTAGTGTTTGAAGACTTCAGCAATGATTATCAACTCTCTTCCATTATCAGCATGGTCACTCTTAAAAGCCATCCAACAAGAAAAAAAATCCAAGTCCTAGGAAAGTGATCAGATGAACAGAAGGTCTGGCCTCAAACACAACTTCAAGACTTCAAGGTGGGGTGCACAGTATAGAATCATAATGAAAATATGCATTTAAAAAAAAAAAAAAAAAAAAAGAAGAAGCTTTCTTCCTCTGGAAGGGAAGGGGACTTAACGAATTCTCCTTTGAATATTTCCATTCTCTTAGCAGAAGAAACAAAAAAAATCCTGTGCCCTATGTGAAACTGATTGTAGTTACAAGAAGTATAGATTATCATACAGCAATTTCATGTATCAGATGTCCAAATATAATGTTAGGTATCTAACATTTATCAGTCATTTCCCTGGACTACATAATTTCAAAAACTAAGGTGTGCATCTACTGCATTAGGTATCTAGGCACTTTTCCATTTTAATGTTGACAATCTTATAAAGCTTGAAGACTATTAAATTAAGATCTTGCTGCTCTTCACTTGTAAAAGACAGGAGAAAAACAACGCATGACTTTTCTTATTACTGTCTTCTTAGTAAGATCAGCATATTAAGCTTTGCCAGAAAACAAAGAGATGCAGTAGATTCTGAACTGTTAGGATTCCAGTTTGGTACACTTTGGCGTTCCTGGAGGACTTTAGGCTCCACTGCACAATGCAGCATTCAAAATTCAATAGGAAAATGAACTGGAGTTACAGTTCTTGTCTGTGATAGGAAAATAGCGATATCAGCCAACTGGTTGATTACACTGAAACTGGGTCAAAAACAATGCTTTAAACAAATGTTAGCCAGCATATAGGGCAGCTGGTTAAAGCTGAAACATTAATATAATCAAATGTGGACAACACAAGCTAGTTTTATGCCTTCTTTTATCTAGAATTCAGTGCATAGCACTTATACCATGCTTTAGATCTATGTGGACAGAGCTATCTCAACTGTTCTTTTGTGACAGTTGGGATAAAACTCTCAGATGCATATGAAAAAGGTAGAGCTTTTCCCAATTTGTAATAGATTTCACTGATCACATGTCGATATCTCAATTTGTTAAGTAAAAGTTAAAGTGAATAAATCAAAAGGCATAGATATGTAACCAAGGATTCCAAACATAATATTGTGCATTATTAGAATTAATGATTTAATGTCATGTAAGACAAACTGAGTTTAGGCTATATATTCAATGTTAAGGCTGAGATGCTATCACATCTCTTGTTAGGCAACAGGAAACCTCAGTGCAGATAAACATGTAACTAGCAATAAAAAAACAGAACTATAATTATGTAATTAGTATATGCTAATGCTGTGTGAGGCACCTGACACTCTTCTGACTTAATTTGTGAATATATAACTGGCTTAGTTTCACTGTTGAAGAACATCACAGAGAAACAATTGCAATCTCAATCTTTTGGACTAAACCTCCCCCATACCCAACACAAAAAACAGTGCTTTCTATTACAGTCATGAATGCTTCTGGAATAATGACAACATTAATTTGGGCAGAAAGGAGGTTATATAATATACACTTATACACAATAGTCTAAGTTATACTCAAATGTTAAGTTTTACATATCATACTTTGCTCTTCAGTTGAAAAAATTCTCTTGTATAGAAGAAAACCTTCTATTGAGAGAATTTGTATATGCAAGGCTGATAAGTTTGAACAAGATAGTGAATATAAAATTACCATGAAAGATAAACCATAATCTTTAAAGTTGCAGCTGATTTCAAACATTCCTTTTGCTAGATTCCTAGTACAGCAATTTTTTAGAAGTATGAACACTCCAAATCTCATCTATTTATAGGCAAGTTTGTAACAGGTTCAATTGGAGACATCAAAAACATTTTAAATAGACATGACATGATGCATCTGTAGTTTAAAGGTCAAATTTATTAGGAGATTAAGAGATGTATTATACATGGACTATAAATATAGCACAGCTGACTTTATTCACAGTCAGACAGCCAATGCCAACCTATTTTGTAGACACCCTTGTTCTTTTGTTCCAAGAAAAGTTTGCACCATAAGACTTGGATTTAGGTTTTGGAATCTTCTTCTCTTCAACGTCATAGCTCCAGCCTGGAGGTTACAGGGGAGATGGGGGGGGGTGGGGGTGGGGTGGGGGGGGGTGGGGAGAGAAGAAACAAAGAGAATTCTAAATATTCTTAGCATACAATATAGAGCAAATACAACTTAAACCTTTTAACTTTAACATCTTTTTCTCCATGTAGGCATCCATTAGTTTATTCCTTTGTAGTTGGCAGGAGAGAATACTGAAATGCCATAGATGTGACATATGCCCATTCTCTCAGTTGATAAGACTTCACCGTACTATGTACCTGAATTTTCTTTACTCCTGCAAAAAACTTGACATTCATCAGTGAAAAGCTCAACAGGGAACACTGACTGACCTGCAAGTTCATGGCTCCATAGCTCCATAGCATCACAGAAGCACTAAGGCTCTGTGTGTGCTGGGACAGGAAATGAAAATAAAGATAAGGAAACATGGTAAAAAAAGCATACAGAATATCAAACCCAAAGGTTGGGAGAGAATGGAGACCTTAGAAAGCTAGAGGAAAAAGAAGGGTGGGAGCACCAAAGAAAGGAATAGCAAAGAAAAAGCTTCAGCATTAGAAAGGAGTTTAATACTTAACATTTTTATAAGAGTATAAAAGATTAGGAGTAAAAGGGAATGAAGTGATAGAAGACAAGTAAATTATGTGATAGTTAAGCAAGAGAAATGCTAAAAAAATGTCAGAAAAGAGGAGGTGGAGACATTAGTGTTTATGTAAATCAAAATGCAAATTGGTTGCAGCCTCCAGGTGCCTGGAAAGTTGCCAGGGCAGCACTCAGTATTCCAAAGTTTGGTCTCTTTAGCTGCAACATTTCACTCAAAGTTGAGATACTTAAGTTGAAGCTAGAAGTGGTTAAGTACACAGTTTTAATTGATACTAGTAAGATGATACTCTTCTTCCTTTAAAACAAAAACTTGCTAAGTCCTAAAATGTTTAACATATATCTGAATTTTTACATTTAAGGTGTTCACAGAAAACACTCAAGATACATCTATAAAGCAAAACACATTTTGTAAGATACACAAGTTATCATGTCACTATGCCTCAATTCAGTGTATCACAAATGTCACACAAACTTTTTGTTCATGTTTATTAGGCTGAACCAATGTTAACTTCCAAGTTAACTATTCTCCATAAAAAAATAGTGGAATAGAGGATTTAAAAACATATTATTTCCATCTGTGAGAACACTAGCTTTTGCCTCCTGTTCTGATTAAAAATATAAGCTTGAGTAAACATCCAGAACTAGATCCAGAGACAGACTTTGGTATTGCACCATACAGCATTAGAACACCTAACTTTGAGGCACTTGGCTGCTAGAATGGAATCCACAGTCCCAAGTTACTGCTTCATCTCTTTATATACCAGAGAGGAGCTGAGAGCCTCCAAAAGAGATTCGCAACTGCCAGCACAATGACTTGAGCTGTCATAGCCATCCAAGATCCACAAAGTTAGTTACATCTAACTTTGGATTGCAAGAGGCCACCATATATGATAAGGCTCCACACTTTGGAACCGTCTGCTTGAGTTAGGCACCTTCAGTTCATGACAGAGAGCAGAGGCCACTTTTATAAAAATACCATAATGGTGAGGGAGGTTAATCTTGCCCAGAACCCTGCCATACAAGCCAAGCAGATAGACAGCAGATTTCATCATCTCTGGAAGAACACTCTCATCACCTGACTAAAGGTTACTGGGGAGTAGAAAAACTCTCCATCCTTGTTACTAAAGCTGTATGTTTTTAAGCAACTACCTCAGTGATGTCCAACGGGACAAAAAATAATTTAGGTCAACAGACTAAACTTTTAATTTCATCCAGTTACAAGTGTTTCCTCCTTGCTTTGACTTCAGACCATCGTCAGCTGTTGTATTTTGGACAGAAATTTCTCCCGTTACTGTATTCAGTGCTGTTATTCCTATTAGAAAAACACATCAGATAGGGCAGGCAGAAAGATAGCTTGCCTAAGGTTCCTGAAGTTTTTAGGTGAAAGAGAACTCTTAGGTCTCCCAGTCATATAAAAACACCTGCAATATCTAGGATTTGCAGAAATTAAACTTGAGGTTCTTCAGGAATTTTGTAGCGGAAAACTTGGGTGGTTCATACAGGAAGGACAAAGAGGTAAATACTTGTGTTCCTAGACTTAGATATGTTTCAGTAACAACCCAGGTTAGAAATTCCATTGTAAATGTGTGCCTAAGTTCTCATTTCTCTCTAAAAGCAAACCTAAATATTGTAAAATTTATATTTCCAGCTACATCTGATACTGAAGCTATTAGTACAGAAAATATTATGCACATATCATATGCATAAAACTAAGCCACCTTAAATAAAAATGGAGTAACAATTTAGGTAAGCCAGTATCCACAGAAAAGTCTGGTACATCTCAATTACGGTAAAATTAAGGGTGCAAGACAAGCGAGTATTGAACTAATAATATTAATACTAAGTCACAGCCTTAGTTTAGTTGGTAGAATGTCTTTGTAGTTTTCTCATACAATGGAGATTCATTACCAATTCAGTGACAGCGTAAACTTTCCACACTGAACAAATCAAGTATTTTACGTGAATCTGCATTTTGAAAGGACAAAATATAACAAGTCCAAAGAGATGACATAAGTAGCTCATTAAAACAGTGATATATAGGCCAGGATTAATTTTTTTTTTCCTCATATAGACTGAACTTTCCAAGAAACAGAAAGAGCATGAACAATACAGAAGCACAAGTAAGGCAGCACCAGATTCTCCCAAATTTCATATTTGTTCACAGAACATTACAAAATACTATTAAATTGCACAGTAATTGCTATATCCAATGCAAATATGATGACCCTATTAATTTCTTTGTCTATACGATTTATTTTTTAATAAAATTAAGACTACTAAATTAAAAAAAAACTTGATTCAAAGAGGAATAGAGGAATTAAATACTAGCCTTTACCATTAAAAAGTTCAAATAAATTGCACATTAGATGGTTTAGCTTCTTAGTTGTATATGTTAATGGACTTACCCTGGGTTTTGGGTGTACAACATAAGCCATCTAACAACTTTGCGTAATTTGGTCTGACCAAGAAACTTCACTATCTGTTTACTCCAGACTAAATACAGTTGAAAGCTGTAGACCACAGGGAAGACTTCTGAAGCAGGTTACGCTCCATGTGCATTATTCCTGGCTTTAACTCAGTGCAGTTAATCTTACTCACATCCATGATCACTAAGCATTAAGCCTAGCTCTTTAAGGAAAATGAAATTCATTTTTTAAAAAAAGGCTGCAAAAAATTCACAGCAACACATAAAAGGACTGCTGAATATTCAAAAGGCTGAGATTATGGATACTCCTTGCAGTACCATAATTCTGTGAGAAAAATACAAGCCTAAGTAACCAAGTAAGTTTACAGACACAACCCTTCTGATACATCACTGGCATTAAAAATATTAAGTAACGATACTGGTTTTTCTACTATCTTTTTCTCAAATAGGAACAATCATCAAGTATAAGAGTTTAGCCTTTAGTACTGTCCTTGGGAAGAGTTAGCTGTAACTTCCTCAATCTACAGCTTCCTCACGGGGGGCAGCAGAGGGGGAGGTGCTGATCATCATTCTGGTGACCAGCAACAGGACACAGGAAATGGAATGAAGCTGCATCAGGGGCAGTTCAGGTTTGGCATTAGGAAAAGGTTTTTCACTGAGAGGGTGGTTGGTCCCTGGAACAGGCTCCCCAGGAAAGTGGTCAAAGCATCAAGCCTGTTAGAGTTCGAGGAGCATTTCGATGATACTCTTAGTCATATGGTTTAGTTTTAGGTAGTCCTGCAAGGAGCAGGGTGTTGGACTTGATGACCCTTATGGGTCCCTTCCAACTTGAGATGTTTTATGATTCTACGATAAATCCATTCTGCAACATGGCCAAAACTGAAGTCCAACATCCTTACTTGGTAGTCACTTAATTTAGTTTTTCTGATTATCAAACATTTACAAGGGTTCTGACAGTCTTTCCTTGACTAGAATCCAGATGCTCACATCAAGTCTTCAGGGCAAAAATCCCACTGCCATGTAGCTTGGACCCTCAGCCTTGGATACTCTTAAAGATAAACTATTAATTTTCCTCCAAGACTTGAGCAAGACTCAGTTCTCATTCAAGACACAGACACATGCAAAAGCATTGTAATAGTAATGCTAAGAGGCTGGGACATTTTTCCAGAAAGTGGAAGGCCTAGATTCAATGCCTTCGGCACACTCAGAACTATTCCCCCCGTCTTCCTCCTCCTCAAGCAGAGAACTAATGGCCTACCATTTTTGTGGAATAGACAGAAGATACTTTACCCTGTACTTTTTCTGTTGTTAATACTTTGAGATCAAGATTGCCTATAGAAAGCTGAATCCCTCATACCCAGTACGTATAATACATACCATTTTTTTCAGCAAAGGCAATGGCATCTTCTTTAGTAGAGAAAGTAAGAACCATGTTGGATAAAGGATCAGCTCTGTAAGATATCAGATGACAAATTTTAAGCATATTTGAAATATAAAATAATTGTATCTATATCTCAAAAGCTAGTCAAATGCTGTATTACGTAACTTTTTGTAGTACACAACCTCACAAGCCAAAGTCCCCTTTTCTTGAATTATTTCCAGGATTCACTCTTACTTTCTGCAGAGTATTGTTTCACTCTTTCAGTCTGTTAAATTTCCCTCCCAACTCCTTGCAGAAATTAATGTTTCAAGTTTATTAGACAAACATGTCTAATGACCTCCTGAGGTTATAATAAGTGCTCTGCAACAATTTTTTTATTTTAAAGCTGTGTAGTCCCTCTCTTTTTGGAAGATCAGTAGGCTTAAGGTAATTTTGAACACTTCAAGGAGACCAGGAGCCTGCAGAGCAGCTATTTGGAAGAATAATCTTATACAGAAAAGAGCAGAATATGAAAGTGAGCAGAACAGGAATTAACCAGAGACTGAAAAGTACATAAAAAACCTCAAGAGTTCAGCTTTGGCTGAGGTGTCACATGACCTCCACAAATTATTCCAGGACAGCAAGCAGATCACAGGCCACCACTGAAAACGAAGCCCAGAAACACAAACTGCTAGCTGACTAAATACACAGCGGTTAGTTTTAGATGATCAGCTATTACTCAACTGCATTTCTGAAAGGAATCAAACAGCAAAAAGCTTTTCAAAACAAATTAAGATCTCAGTTAAAAAACCAAACTGCCTTATTTGTTGCTATAAAAGCTCAATTTAAGAACAATGACAAAGGATGAAGGGTTCTAAAAATTAATCTACAAAACCTTTAGGGAAATAAACATACTGGTTGTAGCAGCACAATGACTAGATAATGCTTCCCTGAGACAACACTGCACATGAGCCTGGGAGACAACTGGGAAGACGAGACCAAATTGCAATGAACTATTGAAGAAGCTGCCTCTCAACTGTTCTCTCTTTGAAGCTAGAAGGGTAAATGAAGAGAAAAAGCAACCAAAGATACACTGAACTCTCTACAATAAAGGACAAAGCCTGTGACTGGCAGAGGGGGAGGGTAAGAGGGGGAATCTAGCTTCCAGCAAAGACAACAATGTAATTTTATCTGATGTACCCATGGAAAAATGGAGTTCACTTTATATCCAATATATTCCCCAATAAAAAAAAAAAAAAAAAAAAAAAAAGGAGAGATGAGGATAAAGGCAGAAATTACACCTTTACAAGGCACTAAGATAGGCCCTCTTAAAGACACTTAAAGATTTCTCTTACAAAGGTAGCAAGGAGAATTAGGAACTAAGAATTGGTCCATGACATGATCAGTGGAGAATCAAGTGATCCAAATATATCATAGCATTGCGACAACTTCTGCTTATGGTTTTTCTTTTCCACTATTGGGGTTGGAAGAATCCTCTGAACACGACTAAGTGGGAACAAAGAAGTTTAAGTTTGAAGTGCAGTGAAACACTGTTCAGTACAGAAAGTTTGCTGAAAACCTTCCAGGACAGAGGCAGTTTGGAAATGAGGATTATGCAGAAATTATTTGTTCTGTTCTCATGTGGGTTCATCTTTCATCCAATCTAAACACAGTTTTTTTTATTTCTTCCTATAAATGAGCTATTTGTGTGTTTAAATTTGTGATAATCTGTGAGCAAACTGGAGTTCATGATGGCGAGCATGATGTCCGGATAATGTCAGCAATAGCAGTGCTGCAGGATTTCCTATGCCTGCCTAAACTGTTTTATCAGTCACTACAAACCGGGATTCCACATTTTCTTCTTTTCTAAGATCTTGTACAATAGAAACCACACATTTCTCATGTTTCTTTGTTTACAACTTTATACTAAAAGATGTACTCAAGAACTATCCATAGGCATTCCTGTAATGAAAACTCCTAATTAAAAAAAAAACGCCATGGGTCCATTTTATTTAGATCTACAACTGGATAATTTTCACTGAAAAAAACCCTATATCAAGGAAAAAACAAATGCAACAAAAAAAAGCAAACAAGACTATAAAATGACAGAAATACAGCAAAGACCTACAGGTAAATAAGTATATTGAGTTCAGAGGAAAAGGGCACTAATCCCTAGACCCTAAAGGGCTCTAATTCACTAATCCCATTACATTATTAAATGGGAAAATTTCTAAGAACTGTTCTCTGCAGAAATGAAATCTGAAGAGAAGAAACTCTTCTTAGGCATTTTTGGGTGTTGAATGGTAACCTGAAAGAACCAGAATGTTCACTAATAGCTTTTGTGAGAATTTCTTAAAAAATGAACAGATACAAACTAGTTTACAGAGCCCTTAACCTAGCAGTGTAAATTCTCAACACAGCACTTGCTCACACAGGAAATATTCCTTTCCCTACCCCAAAATAAAAATGGATGCATAGATGGATTCATTCAAAATAGCCATTCCTTTTTAAATTCCCACAATAAACTCACTCCAGGACAATTTAACATACAGGTAAGCCCTTAATACCATGGCTCATTTTTCTAGGTCATTTATTTAGCACAAACAGTTATAACTGTTAGAAATGTTAAAAGCCATTGTTTTGACTGAAATCATGCAAAATCCCACCCAGAAAATAATTTGTCTAGGGACGTTAAAGTCAGCTGAAAAGCATAGGGGGATTAGAAGAAAAGCTCAATTCAACCTGAACTAAAGCAGGTGTTGCTGGCACCTGCTACAGTGTCATAATCTGTGCACTGGTATAAATAGACCATACTTCATGGCTAGACACTTGCAGGGCACACAAGAAAAGAGGGAAAGGTGTACTGCTGGTCAACAGTCTATCACTTAATTAATTGAGGCCCCATGAGACAACCTGGTCATTACTTGCTAAATGTAGTACCTACTTGCAGTAGTCAAGTCATCCAAGGCATACCTGTATTAAATCACTGAAATCCTATCCTCTTAAACAGCAATTTAAATATGCTTAAGATGAAGTGGTAAAAAACCCCAGGACGTGCTTAAGAGGCAGTCATTGTTATACAGAGGCTTAAAGTTTTAAAACGGGTATTTTAACAGACTATTTTAATACAATTAATATTTTAATATTCAGTATTTTTTCTCATCTAATGATAGTGGAGCTTTGCTTCCCTAATGCTTTGCAATACCAACACAACACAGATGTTACAGGTTTTGAGCCTCCTCAATTTTTTATAGGAAACCAACATAACAGGAAGACTTGACTTCAGAGTTATTTTGAACTAATATTTCTGGACACATTTATTTTATAAAGAAATAAAACAAACAAACAAAATCATTCTGTGACCGGATTTAGAATGTTAATAAATCTCAAAAAATGCATCCTCAAAATATTTAATACTTAAAGTGTTAAATTTTTTTCAGAGAATTTTGTGTTCTTCGATTGTAAGTGCTAATATGATTGCAGCCAGACATTTTCAATACACATTGTATCCTTTGTGAAGTTTGAAAAATAATCTCTAGTGGTTGACATTTTTTTTTAAGTAGAATCATTAACTTTTCTGAATATGCCTCAAACAAGACAGCTTCAAATCAAAATTACAATATTGTCACGAGAATTGCTGGCATAGTCCTCACAGTTCACAGGAATCCTAACCACACTGTAAAATGTAGGTAGTATATTTATATAGGGAAAAAGAATGAAAAACTAGTTGCATCCGAGTTATACTTACATCTCAAAATTATAGCAAGTTTAGCTAAGATGAGTAGTTTTCTGGATCTTGGTGTATTTAACAGTTTTTACTACTAATATTAGCAACATTGAAACAAGCAGTGTAATATTTTAAATAGGTTTAGGGTTTTTTTTTAAATTAGTTATGGATCCTCATTATAGTTATAGATACTCATTTCAGATCTTCAGGGTTATAAAACTTTGTAAAAAAAAAATAAATCCAGAAGCTAAGCATTGTTATTTTATGTTTAACTGAATTTAAAAGATGCAACTGAGGTAACTAATAACCTTCTTTCTCTGATGCTGCCATACAGTAACATCACCACAAACACAGTCGTTGAAATTTCTGGTTGTTAACACTATTTTCAAACTCTTCCAGATGACGTTGTGAGCTAAAATCTGCTTTTAAACATAACAGATCATTAATTATATGACTAACAAACCCAACCACTTACTAGAAGTACTGTTAAAACACAAGTAGATTTACAGGTAGAAAGGATATTTCAAACTTAAAATTTACATTGACTCATAAGAGCCAAATACAGAGGAAAAAGTATTTCCAAATTCAGTAACTACTCACGTAGATGCCCAGCCCATTAAAGGGTTCTCCCAGCGCTCCCTGTTATCAAACTCCATCTTCCATTTCTTTGTATTGTTAACTCCTGCCTGCATTGCATTACGTGCTGGAACAAAAATGTGAACTTTTCTGGTTTTGATGTGCTCATCTGGAACACCAGTTAAAGCAGTGATATCCTATGAAAAACACAATGGAACTTGTTAAAAAAGGGTTCTCATAAAAGGCTTGTAAAATAATACTACTTGTGCTTTTTACATTATTTCATGCTTTATTTTTTTAAGTTACAAAAAAAAAGAAAAAACAATGCAGAAAAGTATGTTATGAATCCAGCTGTATAAATTGAAGCTGATACACATTGTGACTGCTATCATTCTTCTTCCCCTGGCTGAATTAGATTTTGCATGGATCAGCTAGCTACCTGAACCTGCTCATCTCCCAGCTACACAACTGCTAGTGCCAGAGGAGGGACAGGGCATTCCCTCCCATCCTCTGACCACAGCTGCAAAGTCAGGACTGCTCCAATATGCACCAGCTAAAGCAAATGTGGAAATATATAAACTCTTCTTTCCGCCTTAAAGAAAACATTGAAGCACAGACTGAAACATCGACAAATCCCGAAATTTTACACTGCCATTAGGAGCTTAAACTTCCTATGAAAGGACTATTCACCAAAATCCTAGCCAGCCAACTATGTGCTGCAGTGTAAGTGCTTTCACTTGGGCTTAAGTCTGTATATGATTAAGAGAACCAACATCCACACTGACTCAAGAAACTATGCTTAGCATAAAGCAAGAGACAGGAGGTTATCTTTCACACAATCTATTGATTGTTTGAGACTGCACAGCAGGTAGTAGAATTCAGCGCTCTTATTTCTCTAACCACTAGTTATTACATAAAATTGACCGCCTCATCACGTTTCAAGCTATGAATATCAGCTTCTGAGAGTCAATTCTTCTGTTGATGTTCAAGATCAAGATAGGAACATTTGATACTGGCAACATTGTTTAGTATTTTTGTGAGGACAAAAGGATTCAGGAGATTCCAACCTTCAAAGAAAAAAAGGCTTGTAACATTGTATACGGTCAGTAGTAGGATGCCCTCCTCTAGGAAGGCTTGGCTTGTGACCCCCTCAACAAATAAACCTAACAAAGATAAAAACTGGAAGATCACAAATGCAACCTAAAAATATTAACTGACTTTAACAAAGAGTAAGATAGGGAAAAACCTCACAAGAATTGCTGTGAAAAATTACCCTCCGCAGCATCCAATATAATCAAAGTGAACCTTCTCGCTAAAAACTAAACAGTAATTACATAAAATTAACCTGTCAGTTCACCCTAGTAAAGAGTGAAATCAAACATCAAATCCATCTCTAAGGATGCTAAACTACTCCTGTTCCTTACATACTTAAAAGGCCAGTGGGAGCTCCTTGGTCTCCCTCCCTGCCCGTCCCTCTCCTCCCCTCCCTTCCCCTCCTCTCTGCAGGAACAAATGATAAACCAGTACAAAAGTGCAGCAAAACTTTGGGTATATTGAACTCATCTTGCCAGTACTGCCATGATTTGAATTAAAAGGCAAACAAGTTTAAATAAAACACTGTGGCTTTACATGTCTGTAGCTACTAACTTTGTGGGATTTTGTTTTGTGGCACACTTAAAAGCTCTTGGTGCTGTCACCAGATCATCCTTTGAAGTGAGGCAAGTCTCATTTTTCATTTTACTACAGAAAACAAATTTTGGGAGATCAGCCCCTCAAAACTACACAAGGGAGCAAGTTTAAAGCATTTGACTTGCGTTTCCAATTAGAATAGCAGGGGAAACAAACAAGCATGTACACTAATTTTCCAACTTCTGACACTTCTATACAGACTACCAAAAGAAATCATCAAAATATCTTAACAATTCCATTACAGATACTTTCATTAGGACCAAGTAATGTTTATTTTTAATATGAGTCTAGCACTGATATGAAAAAGAAACACTACCAGTCACTGGAATGTTGCAACACATATGTGAAACACCTCCTGACAGCCTGGCATTTCTGACTGCTGAAGCTTAAACCACAGTTTTAGAAGGAAATACCTTTCAGTTTTCTTATTTGAATTGGCAAAGTGCTTTGTTTAACAAAAAGGGTTTTTTACCTGCAGTAAAGTCAGGTGGGGCTTCAACATTTACCTTGCCTGTTTATAGGAATAGGCTACTGTATTAGCCTTTTATTTCTGTATTTAAGAGACATGACTATTGAGAAAATGTAAGAATATTCACAAAAAAAATTCTCTTTTCCCTCTGAAATAATCTGCTGCGTGCAAAAATTCTGGATTTGTTATCATCAAATACCTCCAAATATGCAACCTTCAAAATAGCTCAAAATTATAACTTTTTTTTTCTATTCTTATTCTCCGCAACTCATATGTGCATTATTTTTTGTATGCTTCATATCTAGAGGGTTTTGAATTGTGCCAGAATTATCTGGAATTATTAAAATAAGATAGTATGTTAAATAACATTATGGGCATATACAATTTCCTCTTTTGAAGCCTCCACACCAGAGAACCATAAACATACTACATATTGGTGCATAAAGAACACAATCTAAAAAGAGTATAAAAACCAGCAAATGCTATATTTATGAGATAACCGTAGTATAGAAATGCCTAGACTTGTTCATCTGGATGAAAATAAAATCCAAACCCCAGACAAACCTTAAGTCCCTTCAAGCCACGTTTTTTTGGGCACTCATTTGGCTCCAAATCAAAGTTATTTCACTAATAATATAGGATTCATCCCCTAAAAATCTTTTCCAGGTGAAAACTAAAACCTGCCTACTTTCTGAAACTCAAATACCTTCATGGTGTTGCTAGCTCTTCATACTTTGATTCATTATAGCTAAAGTTTCCATGCCTTCTGGGAATCTAGCAATTGTTTATTGGTATCTTCCCCATTTTAAAGCTGGCAATTGAACAGACAGTTGTTAGGACAACGAGTTTCTGGTTTCTGAAGCCCAAGTTGTCCTGACATAAAATCACTGTTTTTGCTTGCTGTAGACATGTAAGGTACTGTAGCATAGCTGAGCTGTTGCCAAAGATATGGAATAAAAAGGCTTGGCATCTATCACATACTTGACACCTAAAGAGCACAGAAACTCTAAAATTCCTATTCCCTGTAGGCGCACTCTTAGTCTAGACAAACTGATTTCTCACACTTTTAAAATGCATTACAACACTCTATTGTGATCATTTCATCCACACAGCTCCAGCTAGTGACAGAAGAACCTGTCCTTTAAGCGACATTTCAATGGGCTAAAGCTCCCGCTCCAAGATGCCATTAAAACAATATAATACTTGAAAAGAACTATGCTGCACTGGGTTGAACTCTTTACTGTGTCTTCAGTGCTTTGTTCTGAGTTCAAGTTCTCACTGAAACTACCTGTGAACCAACTTTCCAAAACAAAGATGTTTTTGACAGCTGGTTTCACATTACTATCTTTTTTTTTTTTTTTTAAGTGTTCCTTACTGAATTTTGCTATATTAGCATATTAAAATATTAGTGAGGTGTTCGGCATTCAAATTCTAAATAATAAGGTGACAATATAAAAGACAAGATTTGAACTGTATAGGTTTGCTTTACTAGAAATTAACAACACTGCTTCACATTCTTAACACAGGCTATCACCTGAAAGGTACATTCAGACATTCTGTTTTTCTTAATATATAGAGGAGGTTTTTTTAAACAGCAACCTCTGAGTTTTTGGGTTTTTTTAATTAAAAAAATACTCAATTTTGAGTCATTTTGGCTCTTGGAATAAGCTGAGAGCGACAAAACACTCATTTTTTTTAAACAGCATGTATCACATCAAATTGCTTACAAATTAAGAGGAGGTTTTGTCTTTATTATAACTTATACTATTTAAGAACACTTTTCATGGTGGAAAGTCTGGCAAAGCTGTTCTCAAAGAGTAATAAGAAACGATAAATGTGCTATACAGCAGGGAGAAAAACTGGTTCACAGAGGCAGTGTCAATGAAAGCAGTATTCGGCATGAAGATGACTTTAAAGGAAATGAGAATTTCCTTCTTTTAAATACTCCACTAATGACACAAATTCCAAAGGGGACAAGAAATGAAACTCTGTGATTCAAGGGAAGAGGCAAAATTCAAGGTAAGAGACAAAATGATTGAAAGTATCTCTGAAAACAAGTGGTTTTGAATAGATGGGTCAGGTGTACATAAAGGTGTCATGTTTCTCTTATGACATTTCTTTCCATGCATAGACAAAAACTGTACATAACCACTGTCAACTATCTACTGTTTAGCACCCCCCCTTCTTTTTTCTTTAATAAAGGAAACAGGGAACAAGCAATGGGAAGTTGATGTCAAAACACAGAAAAACCTCCCAGCAAGCTTCCAGCAACCACCCAGGATTTAGAGTCTTGCTAGCTGCTCTCTTTTCAATACCAGAATTTCACACATTTCAATGACCATTATGACTTCAAAGAATCAAATTTTCATCATTGTCCGTCATCTGCCGGTTGATTTGTATAAAGGAGTTCTTCTGCATGCACTCCAGACAAAGGCCTCCTTACTTTCGTGGCTATATATCAAGTTTAAAAGTTCTGTTTGTGACAGTTGTGTCTGTGGTAAATCAGGGTAACACTGAAGGAGTGCAGCTGCTCTGCAGGAACCTCCTTTTTGGCATCATTTCACTTAAATAAAAACTGAATAATTAGCTTCTGCCTTTATTAAACCACAAAAATGCCACTGGCCTTAGTAATTACTTCCGGTTGCCCCACCTACTTAACCTCAATAGTTTACACTTGTTAGAAAGGAGGGAAACTAGAAGTTTTCTGTACTTCACAGGAGTTTACAACAGCTTGCTCTCTTCCCCAACCCCAACTTGTTTTACCAGACTAAGTGCATAAAGTTTTGCTATACATTCATGTTGCAATACACTTTCTTTAGGAGCTGTTATATCAAAGCACAGAACATCTTGCATAATACTCACAAAATAGCTGCTGTGAAAGGAGCTTTTTATTTAGTGTGCTCAGCTGCTTAGGCTGTAAGTCAGGATGAGAACATTTACGTTTCTATGCTTCAATACGGACGGTATTTTTGAAACAAATGTAAGAGAACAGAATCTATTATGCAAATTGTAAGTGGAAAAATGGAGCAGAATGAACTAAATGTGGTCAGACAACACTTATCTAACAGCTACAGACATAACAAAGGGAAAAAAGCATATTTGCCCTTAGGAAACTCTGTATCACACAGAATACAGTTTTCTTTCAGGCTTCACAATCCTTTTGCATTATCACAGTCATCTGCGTACAACATGGTGTTACTGGTAACATGTTCTCCCATCTAACCATCCTGCAGAATGATTAATAAAGAAGTTGAGAAAAGAAGTGAAAGAACCATATTTTAAAAAAGAAAACCGAACATTGTAAAGAGGAAACAGTATTCAGTAATAATAATGATTGCATGAAAGCTTCTATTAGAAGAATAATAACTTCCACTTTCCACAGGAAGTTTTGCAGAAAATGCTAAAGAGAAACTGGGTATGGGGAAAAGGATATACTGAGAAGTGAGTCTAATAGAAGCAGAAATTGTCACATTACTGGAATCAACATAAGTCTATATTGTAATAGACTTTTTTAGACTATTGACTGCCATTATGCAAAGGAGGTGTCAGCATCCAAAACAGTCCAACATTCGCAAGTGCTGTTAGCTTCAGCAAACCCTATTCATCAGTTTGTACTTCACAGCCAAGGAGATGGCTAAGCATTCATTGTTTTTGCAAAAGCTCCTTGAGAACTTCCATCATCCCACTGCACAAAGGCTCACTCCACTTTCCCAATATTCTGCATGCTCAGTATTATTCCATGCTGCTTGCATGAGATACTACCAACACAATGGCATAACACATCCCACACACGATTAAACCAACATCACTTGCGAACAGAAAGAGTAAACAGGAATACTTGACCGGATTTCTAAAAATCCCAGGTGCTCTCTACAAATTGGAACACGACTTCACACTACTAAGTAGAAAACTTGCCCCACACCAACCCTTCTTTCACATCTTAAAACACATTACTTCGTCTGCATTGCACTCCCAAATTTTGTATTCACTTTTGTCTCCTGCAGAAGTCATAGAAAGACTGTATTTATAAAAGTGATCAATGGTAAAAGTTATGGCAAAAGCTGCTGACTTGTTAGTTTGAAACATAATACTAAAAATAAAAACAAAAATCCCAGATTTTGCACCTCTCAGTGACAAGCCTTAAAACAGAGAGGCATTTTTCTTGACAAACATGCAAAAAATACCTATCATTCAGCCTGCATTCTTGATAGACAGGTAAACAACATTTTAGAAATTTAAAAATGAAACATTCGAAACACGTAAGTCCCACTTCCAGCACAGACGGATATTTCATGCTCAGTATAGTTTTTCTGCCAAGAAAGAATGAAAGAGAAAGACAAAATGATTATTTAATTATTAACAATGTACTTTTTTTCCTGTAACAGTATGTCTTAGTTTTGTAAATGTTGTCTGGGTAAGTATCATGAAATTAAAGAGAAGGGGGATCAAATATGTGGGTTTACACTTTGCAGTTTCTCCATATGAATGAAATTACGAAAATCATTATTAAATGGAGGAAAGTAGGGGCAGTCAGGGGAGAATATAGTTCATAAATATAGATTGATGTTGCTACTAGTAGTCACCAGAGACTCCAGTGTGGTTATGACATTCTTCAAATTGAGAAAATGATAAACAGCGTGCTTATCTCAAACAAGGTGGGAAAAAAGCCTGAATTACTTCCAGCAGATCTTGTAAACTACTTTTTCTTGTAACACAGCAAGATTTAGAGAGAACATACCTTCTAGAACTCATTCAAAGCATATGTAAGCAAATCTTTTGCTTCCACATACACAAGTGGCTGATATTTTTTTATTACCTGCAAGGCATTTAAAAATACAGAGTTTTCTACAGTGCACAACTTTCAAGCATTCTACAAGAACTTCACAATCCTCAGATTAAAAAACATGCAAAAAAAATCAGTTAGTTAAGAATAAGACTACAACAAAGTTTTTAGACTGTGACCTTTCAAATAAAAGGAGAGGCAGTCTTAGTTTACATGTATTTAGAAAAATGATAATTGAACAACTGAAATTATCTAATTCCTCTCCAGACTAATTTACAGTTACAGCAACACTCTATTGCTTTAACACCATAACCAACTGTTCTTCCAGATACTGTTCCTCAGTTGGAAAACAGAAAAAAACAGGCAGGAAGGAGCTCTAAGGGAAAGAAGACAGAAGTATTAGTAGCTAGGGCCCACCTAGAATAGACAGCTTTGTAGTAATTCCCCTGATTAGTTCAATTTTGTACATAATATTGAATATATACTATATTGTAGTTCACTTGTAGTTCAGTGATGGTATATTCTTTCAAATAAAATTTATTCAGTTTGCAGTTCTGATTATTTATGCTATACTCTTAGCATAAGTCACAATAAGCAGACTGGCTTGCAAAGCTAAACATAATATTTCAAGAATATCTTGGTGAGTTATTCACTAAAGATGACACATGAGCTTCCAGTCTATAAAATGTAGTTTTTATCATGGACATCCAAAGCCCCAACCAGCAGCTCAGGGTGGGGTCTTCCACATTTTAAGTGAGAGTCAAAATTCAGGCTACTCTTGCACATTGGGAATAATTTCTCTATTTTTTGTGTGTTTCTGATTCTATTTTAGTGAAGTCTTTAACATCCATTAAAAGTTACCTGTATTTACAAAATAAATAACAAGCATAGACTTAAGTGAATTTTATAAAGTTATTGTTTTTCAGGAATTCTGTCAGGAACAAGAAAATGAGCAGTTCTGATCTGCTCTATGCCCATTTCAAAACCTTACAAAGCTTTCTTTAAAGTACTCATTAAGAAATTTTCCATTTGTTTCATCATCTTCAGCCTTTGGAGGGGAAGGGGTCTAATCTGTGTTAAATATGTGGCCGGGCTTCCTTTTCTCCCTTTTGTGGAAAGCTCCCTTACCAGTTCAGGCTGCAAGACCCAAGGGAGCATGATGTTCAGAGCCTAGCAGTGAACTGGGACACTACTTACACATTAAGGAGTGCAATTGCTCCTGTGAAGCAGGAACACCTTGGCCAATTCATACTCTAAT
The DNA here is from genome assembly GCF_929443795.1 of Astur gentilis. Classification (NCBI taxonomy): domain Eukaryota; kingdom Metazoa; phylum Chordata; class Aves; order Accipitriformes; family Accipitridae; genus Astur; species Astur gentilis. Next base: position 69,575,522 of record NC_064919.1, read on the forward strand.
CTGGACAGCAAATATCCTAAGGTCTGAGCTGTTGAGTTCAAATTTCATTGTACAGCAAAGTCTTAAGACTTGATAACTCTAGGAAGATTTCCTATGATGAAGTCGCAAGAAAGATTATCACTACACTATATGAAACATCCATTATGGATTCAGTTTCAACTAGCTAACAATCTCCCTGGGCTGACAGCTAGAGCAAATAATAATAATTTTTTTCTTTTTTAATTTATTTCATTATCATGCATTCTGGTGTTCTTTTAATTCCCTACTTAATGGTAGCTGTGGAACACCATTTAACTTTGAGGGTTAAAATTTAACAAACTATTTAAGCTTTTGTTTTTTAAAAAAAGACATTTATTGAAGTGGGGGTGAAAAAAAGGCAAAAAGCAGCGTTTTAAAGTTTAACTTGACGATACTGTCATACTAGTGCATGGTCTGCTACTAAGAACAATATTGAGAAATCCTGAGTTCATGTAAACCAATGCCTGCCCTCATTGTGATGCACATTCTCTATCTTTTACATCTTGTTTATAAAGAAAGTGATTTCTATAACAGATCTTTGCACATAGTAACAAGTCGTGTGAGACATAAGGAAGAAAAACAGAAGCAAATCCCCAATCAAGAAATGCAAATTTAGAACAAAATCCCTGTTGGTGCATGCTTTTTAGAAGAAAAGTTGCATTTAAGAAATTACAAGGAAGCCAAACCTGTTAAAAGCTGTCCCTTACCCTAATGCAAGATGTAATGCTTCTATGTAATATGCATGGACTTTAAAAGTTGAAAGCAAGTGCTAAATAGTGTACATAATTTCCATACACAGCAGGTAGTGAAGCAAGAAAAGAACTGACACAGTTACCCTAGTTAAAGAGATGCACAATAGAGAACTGTTATGCAGTGTTAGCATACTGAAGGTCTATGCATCAGGGATGTTGCGGCTATTAACAGCTTAAATGTTCACTGTATTTTGTTAATTAGTGCACACAGCTTTTAAGCCTTAAATGTGTTTTAGAAGGTTTTTTTCCAACAGTAACACAGTCATTATTCCCTGGCAGGGATGGGAAGGGTTGATGGGGCTTCAACTGTTTCAACATCATCAATAAAATACACTGCTTAATACCACGGGACAAAAACGGTTTCTTTATATTTATCTATATGGTTAGTTAGAATGGAAGCTTTCTACAGTCTCTCTCTAAACAGCTGAATCATAACTAGAATGCATTAGTGTTACCTCACAAACTGTTTTTAGCTTGCTCTATCTAGAAGTCTATCCCTGTAATTTGTGCTTTCATATGCTTGGCCTTTAACGTTATTTATAGGACAGAAATCATGCTCTTATACTTCCCGATACAATAGAAGGAAACCCGTCACCAATTAAATTCGGTAATTCAATTTGATACACTACATCTTTCCATTCAGTTTTCTATTACTGTGGGGAAAAACAGCAAAGAAGTGTACAATGTACAATTGTGCTTACTAAACAGTGATAAAAAAGTAAGAATTTGTATTGGAAACAGACATTACAGAATAAGATATTCAACTTCTCCCTTATCAGAGAAACAGAATTAGTTGACCCAACAATGCTTTCAGATGGAGTGGACGTGGCAACAAAAATGCGGTCCTAAGAAAATGCACCTAAGACAAAAATACAAAACAGAAGAACAAAGAATAAAATTTTAGTGCAAACTACAATTTTGATCTTAAAAAAGCTTCTGCCTGTTTACCATGCTACTCAGTGAAAACTTTAAAATACATGATTTATGATGATGATGTTGGCCTATATAGAAAAATATTTTTATACATGAATATATGTTCACATCTATAAAATGAATCTGTAAGAAAAAACTATCCACTTCTTCAGATGTTTGTAATCATAATTACTCATGATAGTCTTAGTTTTTTAAAAACATTTGCAACGTAATTACAACATTGTTTAAAAAATACTGTATTTGGTATGTCTTACTGGCATTTTGTAGAAATTCTTTATAGCTCAGCTTCTTTTCACCTGTTAACCCAGTTTTCAGGCTAACAGGTAATAAGATAAAAGTTATTTCCCCATCAAGCAAATATCTTCTTTTGCACTAAATGTAAGCCAATGGGCTTTATGGAGTGAATAGAACTGACTAGGCTAAAAAGATACATAAGAGATTGCTCAATTTCCATGCAGTGCATGCTTCACAACTTAAGAACTAAATTGCATATTAAAACTCTGGATCTGAACATCAGATGCTTTCTCCATGGCCCATGTCCCCACCTAACACAGGTTAACATTCCTAATTTGAGAAAGCAGCCATTCAAGTAGTTCAAAGATATCTCCTAAACAAGCCATCAAGAACTGGAAGAGCATCTGGTTCCATTCCATCATTGATCTTCTGAGTAGAAAGAGGTAGTACTGAAGAAGCACCAACCTCTCTTGCAGCATGACCAAGATGTTCAAGGATTCCCACAGGATTATTGGGCTTTCCAAAGAAGGAAAGCTTTTCCCTTCTGTCTTGATAAAATGATTCAGCTAGAACTCTATGACTAGAAACAGCATTCAAGCCTGTACATAGAACTTTCTTAGTTAGGCTAGGATTTGTGTCTTAAATCTAAAATTTAGACATACTGCAAAAATGCAGAAAGACACATTTGATTGAACAGAAAAGCAAGCACTCTACAAGGAATTGATTATTCACTATTCCTGACAGGACAAGAAGAATTCATGTCATCTACAGAAATACTTCATAACAGGAGATACTAACTTAGGTGTTCTAGAAGAGGTTCAGATAATGGTATTGTTTTATAAGAACATGAAAATACTATCTAGTTTTTAAAAAGCAAATCTACTCAACAAAACAGCTCCAAAAATGAAGTTACTTCTTACTTCTGTTGATTACTAGACTATATCAATGGCTTACTTTTATTCTTTCTAGCAGATTAGAAACATTGCTTTCATATTTAGACTTACAAAACCAAACAAGTATTTGCAATAACCCTTTGGAAGCCAGACAAACTAAACATGGCACAATGACACTCTTTTTATTTGTTCTGAGCAGCCATCATAGCAAGCTCTTCAAAACCAGTGTTCTTTGATAGAAAAAGAAATACTATGTAATGAAACAAACAAAATCACCTGCATACCCTTCAGAGAGACATGTTCTTTGACCCAGACTAAAGCCTTGAAATTCTTCTACGTGAAAGTTGCATGAAGGAAGCCCAGACAAAACAGACACTTGAAATGTCAGAAGGTTGCGTAACCTCAGTCTCAAACACTCCTCCTTCCAATACCCAGCAGAGATAGCAGTACCATGTACCAAAAGGAAAGGCTCTCAGACAAAGAAATCCAAATCCTTTACCCTATCCTAAAACACAAATAAACCTACATAGGGATGAGAGCGTGATTTCTCTCACTGATACAACTACGTATCACTTTATATGACGTTCTGGGCTACTTGAAAAATATGTAGTTTTCTAAACTGAAAAACAAAATTATCTCAAGCTGAAATTTAGTAATATAGCAGTATTTATTGCTGTGAAAAGACACCTAAAAGTGATGGCAATTTCTTTACTGGGACTGTCAGACTTATAGAAAGCTTCTTTACCATGGGGAGTAACTTGTTGCCTGCAGACATTCTTACAGAAAGCTCTTTTTTGGTATCGAGCCAACCGGGTTTTCTAAACCACTGCAAGCTTCATCAAACTACAATTGCTTACAAAAACAAGTCGTAGCAAGCAGTATAGGCTGAATTGAGCTAGAATATTCCAACTGAAGAGGGATTTAATTACCAAACAGCAAAATATAGTGAATTTGCAGTACTGAAAGCATGTACATAGCTAGATAATCTGGTTACTACACACACAACTACACCTGAGCATGTACTGTATTTAACACCAAATGCAACTACCAGCCAAAACTATAGAGAAGGAACTGCCAAATTATTTAAATAAAAAAATCACTGTTTAGCAATAAATATATGCTTTGGCAGAAGAGCATGGTGTACATGAAGTGAGAAGGATTATCACCATCCCCAAAACCATTAAAACCTTTAAAATATTGAATTTCACATTAGCTACTTGACAAAGTTATCCAAGTGAGTTTTTTCCTTCCCAGAGCAAAACTTCTTAGTCTTCACTAAGGGGGGAAAAAAAGGAAGAAAAAAAAAAAAGAAAAAAAAGAGAAAAAGAACTTTTTAAAAGATTATGTTGTGCAGCAAAAATGCAGATTCACAAATAAACTATCAGTGACCACAAGAAGTAAAGGTCTAAGTTTTTAACTCTATGCACACCCACTCTTTAATGAGGCGCTTTTATTAAAGTAGATGTATATGTTACTCTTACTTGCAAACAGTTTTCTCTTTTGAATATTTAACTTCTATTGAAAGAACACATTTAGCTTTGAAATAATTCTGGAATGTGGTTTCATACCTTAAACACTTTCTATGCTAGAAACTAGTATCATTCAAGTGTCAAGCATCACAACTGCAGATGACTGAATGCAAACCAAACACTAAGTACTGCATATGAAGTGTAACGAGAGGACAAGTCACACGGTATTAAATATTTTATAAACCACCAGCAAACAACTTTTATCTTGAATCCCAAGTACAACACAGTTCAAATAAGCTCATCACCTGCTTACTTGACACAACTGTGATGGAAGAAAAGTACTTCTTCAAACCACAGGCTTCATATACAAGGCCATTTTGGCCAAAGCTAGAAACTATTTCTCAAAATATACCTGCAAAGTGAAGCATGGAAACCCCACTTGTATTAACCTCATTTTACATAACAAGTTTATTCATTCTCACTCATTTTTCATTATTCTGAAGCAAAATGCAAGCTGCTGATCTAATTGAGAGGAAAAAATAAATAGAAGGAATACAACCTACAAGAGAGAACTTTGGGGCTAGAGGGAGGGCATGGGTAATTCCATCTGAACCCCCCTCACAGATCACCATCCTGGTGCCTTGTAGCCTTTGAATATGACAACTCCCTATCACACAGTCATACATATAAGGCACACAAAAATTTGTAAGTTACATTCCTCATCTAAAGAGGAATGCTGTCCTGAACTGAATACTTTATGGTAACCAGTTGAATAAATACTGCAGCTAGAGCGGATTAAATGAAGAAAAGATTATTCCAAATTCTTTTATCCCATTAAATTACTTTAGGAACAGCTTGAACTCACCCTCAAGGAATAACCCGCAAGGGGTTAACAGCATTTTGAAAAACCAAAACATAGAACATCCACTATATCCTTATTATCTAACACAGTGGTAATGCTTGGAGAATTCTTGGCTGAATAGTAGTTTCAAGAAAAGGAAATCTAGTAAGCCTGTCTTTAATAAATGCATACTTTGCCAAGTGTTTCTCTTCACTGAGTTGCAAAACCAGCTCCTATACAGTCTTCAAATGCAATGTCACACTGTCTCGCACGTAATTTTATGACACATTACTCTGAAAACCAAAGCAGTAAAGTATATTATATACTCTCAGTTCTTGGGAAAGGCTGCTAGCAATGATCACACTTTAAAAAGCATGTTAAAGCTTGATTTGCCATGTCCTTTGTTTCACAGCACTGCAGACTATCAGACTGAGATTTGAAGTAGTTTTACCATTCCAGGCTATTTTTCACTTGTTTGTATATTTTATTTTAAGCTGCAATATTATCATTGTTTATTATAGTAAAGTCTATGCTTCTCTAATCAAACAAAGATTATACAATTTCACTAATTTCTAAGCCTAGCCAAAATTGGGATTTGGATGGTGAACAAACTATGACTCAATCCCGAAAACACCGTGTGATGTTTGCTAATAATGCAGTCTTCTAGAAAAAATGGACTGGAGTGTTTCCGCAACTTTATTGCTGAAGAGATTCGTGTTCTGCGAATCCTATTAATACTGTGCTACTCCTGGATTATGCAGTAGTAAACACTTAGAACAGACACTAACTGCTACCTCTGGACAGCCAAGAGGAAGCTGCTGAGATTCTTGATACTGATTTCACAATAGTTATTAGAATCATTTAGCTTGGAAAAGACCCTTAAGATCGAGTCTAACCATAAAGCTAACACTACCAAGTCCACCACTAAACCATGTCGCTAAGCGCCACGCCTACGTGTCTTTTAAATACCTCCAGGGATGGTGACTCCACCACTTCCCTAGGCAGCCTGTTCCAATGCTTGATAACCCTTTCAATGAAGAAATTCCTCCTAATATCCAATGCATTTCCTCTTGTCCTATCACTTGTTACTTGGGAAAATGACTTTCCTGTAGTGAGGGGCCCAGAACTGAACACAGTACTTGATGTGCGGCCTCACCAGTGCCAAGTACAGGGGGACGATCACCTGCCTGCTCCTGCTGGCCACACTATTTCTGATGCAGGCCAGGATGCCGTTGGCCTCCTTGGCCACCTGGGCACACTGCTGGCTCATATTCAGCCGGCTGTCAGCCAGCACCCCCAGGTCTTTCTCTGCTGGGCAGCTTTCCAGCCACTTTTCCCCAAGCCTGTAGCGCTGCATGGGGTTGTTGTGACCCAAGTGCAGGACCCGGCACTTGGCCTTGTTGAACCTCGTACAATTGGTCCAGGTCCCTCTGTAGAGCCTTCCTGCCCATGAGCAGATCAACACTCCCTCCCAACTTGGTGTTATCTGCAAACCTACTGAGGGTGGACTTGATCCCCTCGTCCAGATCTTTGATAAAGATATTAAATAGAACTGGCCTGATACTGAGCCTAGGGGAACACCACTTGTGACCCGCTGCCAACTGGATTTAACTCCATTCACCACCACTCTTTCAGCCCAGCCACCCAGCCAGTTTTTCACCCAGCAAAGAGCACACCCATCCAAGCCATGAGCAGCCAGGTTCTTCAGGAGAATGCCGTGGGAAATGGTGTTAAAGGCTTTACTAAAGTCCAGGTAAAGAACATCCACAGCCTTTCCCTCATCCATTAAGTCCCCTTATTAATCTGATTTGGCCTAGGCTGCTGCAGTATACAGCATTTACTGCTCCTCTTGAACATCATCTGAAAAGCATGAACTGCTCATCCTCAAAAAGGGGTTCAGAATTTCTGCTCCCAATTTGGCATATGCAAGTTATCTTTACCGAGTTATGTATAGAGTTTGTCTACAATCAGAAGGAAACTGGCCCTCTGTTGAGGTTCAGTACTGAGACTTCTGAACCATTACTGAAAAAAAGGTTAACAGTATAGACAAACTAAAACAATTTCAGGACAAGTGCTGAAATGTCAACAGCATCACTGTAGTTAGCCTGTCACACTTGTAATACAGTCTGTCCCTACATGTTCTCACAATGCTGCAAAAACTACTTTAGTACCATTTCAATTGCACTTGATAGCACTGCTCTTGAATGCTTAACTCTGTGTAGCAACTCATCCTATTTTATCTTGGTCTGATACAGAATAAAAACATCTGTGGCATGGCTGCAACTAACAGCTGATCCACAGCTCCACAATGTTGCTAGGGTCTCCCCAGTGACCAAACCCTACAACTGTTCTTGCAATAATTTCTGCTTTGAGCGACAGCATATATATTAGCAGTGGAATATTCTGCTTTAGAGATGCAAAGGATATTTTCTGGCAGTTGTTCTAATGTTGAAACGTTCTTGCAAGATTGGTATCGTTTAATTTTCCATATTAGAAAAAAGTGGGACTCTTAAATGCTCAGCAAGAACAGGACAGAAGTCCTTTTATTGGCATATATTTGGGGGTACCTTCTAACTGCAGACGGCAACTTTCACAAAAGTGCCTAGCCTGTAGAACTCCAGGCTAGACACCCCCAATGCAGCACTACCAGCTCTGACTGGGAAGCCTGCTTAAAGCACACATGCTGACCTGGACAACTTTTAGCTACAACAAACAGTATTGATGCACCATACTTACAACGACTGAAACAAATCACAGTAATTTAAAACAGTTCAAACCCCCATTTTAGGCAAAACCACTGAAGCTTTTTCTAATGATGATGGAAGCTATGTTATTCCATACGCACAAACAGTTAAATCATTTGGAACATGACCTGAGGGAGATTTGCTGCCGACAGCCTTTGTCCTCTATAGCCCAAATTTCCTAATGCAAGCGGGGTCTTGAGAGACTACTTTTCACACAGCTATTTGTCCAGACTCTTGGAATATGACCTAATTGGTGGCCAGAGATTCAAAATGTGATGCAAGAACTATATTTCTGTTCAGCTTTGTTCATTTTGTACGTTATTTTCTTTGGATTTAACTGTTTGTTAGAAGTTATTTTATTCAATATTCACTGAAAACAGCTAGTAACCGAGATATCATTTCTTGGATGCTTTCTATACAGGCTGAGCATTTAACTTCTTTTATATTTGAGAGTCCCACTTTCTTCTAATATGAAAAATGAATGTGGTCTAAACTACTGTATTTTCTACTATTTCGTTAGGACTCATTTTTCTGTTGTATTCAACACATGCTGGGCTGCACTAAGAAGGTGACTGACTACTGCATAATAATTCAAAGTCAGGATGCTCTTTCCCCTTCTATTTCATTTGTGTTTTCCAAGACAAGGAATATTTTAGTACTTACAGAACCAAATGGGACTCTAGATAATTCAAAGGAATCCCTGTTGATCAAGTTCTAGCATATGAATGTACACATAGGAATACAAGGTCTACAAAACCACTGGAAATAGATTAATGCAACTACAATATGCAATTAAAAGCTTTCAATAACCACAGAGTTACTCTACTAGACTTGTAAACATCAGCTCACAGAAGAGTTCAGTTTCAAAATAAGTTACAAGAGGAGTAAAGCAAACAAGGATAACCATATCCCATTTTTTGCCTGTTCTTGCTCCTTCTTTCTGAGAAGCATATAAAAAACACCCGTAAGGTGATGCCAGGCTTTAAAAAAAAAAAAAAAAAAAAAAAAAAATTACGACAAACCCAACAAATCCATCAAAATATGATATAATGATTTCTAACAATAAGATGCATATATCTGGCAGTAATACAAGAGGAGGGGTCTTTTTTAATTAAAAGTTAAGCATCAACTTCTGGAATATAGTTTAATTACAACTTGCATAGAAATAATTTATTATGCTTAGTAACATTATTTAAAAACCAGAAAATTAATATAATGTGCTAAATTAGTTTTAATGGGTTGTAATTAATCCTACTTAAAATTAGGAAATCTATTGAAACAACCTAAAATAAATTAATACAGTACTCTACTTTTCCATGAGGTTTAACAGGTGTCTAGAGAACTCCTCCTAATCCTTGAAGAGTTGAAAACCACATCAAAACTCTTTGTGAAAATCTTCCTTGCTAATGGGATATAAATTTTTGCCCATTAACAGAACATCAATTATTGGATATTTTATGGCATTATGGAAACTCCTCCAAAAACTTAACTAAATATACAAATGAAAATTTTAAAATATTATTCTAATTTTCTATCATTTTGTTTCAGGCCCTACAATAATCTGAAAAAAAAAAGAGATTCGTGCATCTGGAATGTACGCCTACATGCACAATGTTGCAGGAAAATACTATTGAGTCTGCCATTTAACCTAATACTTAAAAAACTGGGGATAAAATAATCATTTAGATACATTATATGTATCAAAATTAAACAAAATTATTCAATGGTTGCTACTATGACATCTGAAAAAAAAAATCCCAGCAGATATGATATGAGGGTCTTCAACTTGATGAGAACACTAGAAACAACCACTTCACTTACAATTCATTTACACGGACACTAAGAGAACAGAATAGTTACATTTCAAAACAGTATCACTTTAACTCAACTGGAAGTATGAACTCATAGCTAGACAGGGTAATGTACAAGCCTTACTTAGGATAATGTACATTTAAATACAAAATGGAAGATAGAAGAGTATTTATTTTGTGGGTCTGTCTTTACATTGTAGTGTCTTCCAGATCTATCCATCACCCAAAGTCAAAATAGGGAAATGTGAAAGATACTGTATAATTATAAATTATATAAAAATATATATATATTATAAAAACTCTATTTATATATATATATTAATGTTATAGAACAGTGCTACAACAATCAAACACAATTCATAATTCATTTAGGGAAATGCAGGTCTATTGACTTGGTGAATCTTATTTACATAGTGACTCATGAACTCTTGTACATTACATGAAATTTCCTGAATTCCAAGTTATGCAACTAGATTAACAAGATAATCATGTTCACTAGAATACAGTATTAATTTCTTCCCTAATTTTTAAACCAAAAATTATACTATTACTTTTTAAATTCAGGAACAGTTTACAAAAGAACTGAATTTTTTTACCCATAATTATTATTGCTACATCTATATTACAAAGCATGAGGAAAAAAAAGGCCTAAAGAGTTGTTAAATTAGGTGCATTTTTTTCCAACAGCCTGTTAAACTTCAGCTGTCCCAACTTGTAGTTATCATTACAAATGTTCAATTTATAAATACAAATTCCAAATATTTCTTAAGTAGTTAATATAGCTTCAGGGATACAAGAAAGTACATACAATATGAACTGTCTGGTACATATGATGGCAAATTTTTTTCCTGAAGATTCAAAAGCGATATGAAAACCAATGAAAAGCATGCTTCTGCTGTGACGCATTCCCCCCAGAAGTCTTACAAAAATTATAGTATTGAATAATGTAAACATAAGTGTCAGGTTGCATCTAGAGTAACAGACCACACATTATGGAAGAACTTACAAGAAAAGATTGCCAAATTTCTGATCTGCTACTGATTAGCAGAAGAATGTTATGCATTTGTTCCTAGTTGTAATCTAACCTTCATGCATATTCAAAAGCTAGAGTATATATGCACAGTAACAATAATCTTGCATCATGCTTCTTTACACAGTTTCTTTAGTAATATGGGTCCTAATGAAGATAATTTCAGGAAACTGGCAAATTCTGTATAATTTCACTATACAGAAAATATACCCAAATTTCAAAAAGAACAAACTTGTTATAAATTACAGCTCATACTGGTCCTTGGCCATAATATAATAAACAAGGTACTCATAATTTTATATTGCTTAACACTTTGAATGCCACATTTCCTTCACATACCTATGTTTTACTAATGTTCCCCTTTTAAAAATGTATGAAGGATTGTTGCTTTGTAGTTCACATTTAAACGCCTTTCCTAGAAGAACACAGAATACCATACTGAATGCCTATTGTGCAGAAATAACCCTGAAGGCTGTATCATAGCAGTATGCAGTAGAAAACCCTTACCAATTTTTCATCAACTGTGATGAGTTGCGTGTCTCGAGTTTGGTCCTGTGCCAGCCGCCATGTGGAAGTGCTCAGTGACCTGCGGTGCAAGACTTGAAGTTAAAAAATGATTCATGCAATGAGAAAATAGAGGCAGACAAATCTTACATAAACAAGTTACTTTAACAATATCCGTCTTGTAAAAAAAATTGAAGAGGGAGAGATGAGGGCACAAAAATCCTTTTTCTCCCCAATTAGTTCTGTCTGCTGAGTTTTTGGCAGACTCCCACTTAGCAGTTCACAACAGGCTGCACTTTATGTCAGCCTACAGGCTCTCTGTCACAGAGAGACTGCCAGTGGCAAGGACTGTACTGCTCTATATGAATGTACAGTAGCTGATTTGTCACGAACAGACAGAAAAATACAAGGCTGCTGCAAGCATTCTGGAACTCTGATCCTTAAAAGGATAGCATCAGAGGAAAAAAATCCTAAATCTATTTGTGATGGTAAAGCTCCAGTTCTACACTTTAACAACTGAATATTAACAAATAAAAAAACCCCAACCCCCAAAACAACACAACAAACCCTAAGCTGATAATTCAAACAAAATTTTCTGGGTTTGAGTGGGCAAAGCTCACGACTGTTTTGCTTCACTTGTATATCAGTATGGGTCACCTTATTTGTTTCCAAGAAATATGATTAATCTTCTTGCATAATTACTAAACCTGTAAGGTACAGACGAAAACACAGAACCCAATTCTACATCACTGAATTAAGAAGTAAAATTTGCTCTTAATTTGCATTATGTCACTGATGTCAGGATTGGGCCCTTTGAGTACAAATCATCTTTTGGCAAAATAATGCAACAGCAAGTGAAACAGGCCAAAAAGCCCAGTTCTCGGAGCTAATGGTGCGCTTCACATTTAATTAAGGTCATTTTAAACAAATGAGGCACAAAAATGCAAGAATATAGACAACTGAACAGTAAGAGGGACTAAGCCACTTTCATTTCAACTGTTCTTCAGACTACCTTATTTCAGAAGCCAGACATGCTTGCAGATGCAAATGAACTTTGAGATTTTGCCTATGGGATATTTATAATCATACTTCTAATAATTTAATGCTATTGGTAATGTTTACCTAATTTTTCAGGAGACCATCCATAGGTGCCTTTAAAAATACCACAGCTTTTAAAGACAAATTCCAAGACTTTCAGAAAATCTGCAGTACTATCCAAACTAACCCTTCCCCACATAAACTATAAATGTTAAATAAATAGTCAGTAACCCAGAAAGTGTCTCAGGAACTGATAACTTGCACACAATCATTCAAAACCTGTAGAATTAAAAGAGCGTATCTTCTACCGCATTCTACTAAGCCATGGAAAAATGAAGACCTAACTGGAGTAACAGACCATAACACATGTATCTACCATGTCTTCTAATCCCAAATCCCTCCCTAATTTTTGCCAATTCTGGTGAGAACGCATTTGAAGATATGAACTTGAGCATTTAATTAATCTAGCTGCACTGGATTTAACACATTAACTAAACAAGCATTCAATTTTCAGACAATATTAGCATAGTAAAGTTTTTAGGAGGTAAAACCTACACTAGAAAGGAATTTGAAATTAGTGACTATAAAGCCACAAGAACCTTATAAAACTAAGCAACTGGAACAAAGTTCAGTTCAGTAGTATTTCAAATGCAGATTCCCACAAATCTGTACTTCTAACACAGATTACACTATACTAAATTACCTTCCATCTGCCAATAACAACTTCAAAAAGATCTCTGCATCATGAAAAACAAACTCAAAGCACAAAGTTTATAGAATCACCCAACTTTGTGACATAGACAAACTTATCTATTTCTATTTAAGATGACAAAATCTGTCTGGAAGGGTACTTTGAAGAACAAGATGAAGTTTTCAAGTGCAAGAGACCACAAGAATTTTATAAACATTGACATGATAACCACACTGTTAGCTCAAAATCTGTCCCAGAGAGCTTCTGGCTCAACACAGCTGTCATTTTTTAATCTGCACATGTAAAGCAATACATCATAAAAATCAAATAGACAGATACTGCAGTATGCTGCAAGAAATGGCTCTTAGATGGTCCTTATTAAAAAACACACCAAGAGAGGTTATTCTAAAAGCCTTCAGAACAGTTAGCATTACACTTGAGTTCCAGTGGTAAGCAGCTGAAGCCACAAACTTTCCAACCTTAAACAAGGCAAAACCATTATAATATGAAAATTAGTTTCTCCCCCACCCCAGTAATTTTAGTCAAAGCAGTATTCTGTGGGTATTCTAGAACTTCACATGATACACCGTTTGCTACACTACTTAATATATGGCCAAAGAAGGGCATTGGATTCTGCAATCAAATTGGTCATTTGTGGATAGAAAATAATCTAAAATATGAATCAAGACGTTCTCTGAACTTTGTTTGGTGGAGAGGTCCGATGAATATGTAAAGATTTGAGTGTGTCAGGATTTAAGTAATAAGGCTGATCAGAATCACACTTTTTCTCGTAATATAAATGCAACTGGGAACAAAATTTAGCACAATTCAGTTCGAATTTGGTTGTCTGTTTTTTTAATTTGGAAAAGCATTAATCAGCTTTGAAAAGAATAAATGCCATGCCATTCAGCATTATGTCATTTTACTTTGTTTTTACACATATGATTGCTCATTTTAGAAATTTCTGTATTTGCAGGAAAAAAAAAATAAAAGAGATTTCATACCATTATAGTTAATAGGAAAGAGCAGGATAAAAATCCCACCAGAATAAAGGCGGGCACTCTCTCTGAGATGCCTCTACACTGCATACAGAGGGAGCTGGGTTTTTTGTAGAAGATGTGTCTGTCAACTGATATAAATTGCAAGGCATCGCACCTTACAGCTCTCCATGATGTTATAGCTCTTCTTCTACAAAAGCAGACAGACAGTTTACTAACCTCAGTCAACTTCTGCTCCTCTTCATCATTTTTCAAAGCCATTCCTCTTGACTACATCATTCTGGGAAAAGCCCAACTGTTACTGGAATTTGCAAACTTGTACATTTCTTAAATGCCCTGCGTTCTGTTCATCCCTGGATTGCAATGAGTTGGAAAGAACATACTTTCCTTAAGAACTTAGTATTTGAAAAGTGGTTGAAAACTGACGTTTGGACTAGACTAGGAATGTGAACCATAAGTCCATGGAGGGGACTCTGTGTAAAAACACATAAAGCACCAATTTTGCTTTAAAGATGACAGGCTGTTGATACTCCATTTGTTGCATCTCTCACAGGAAAGTAATCTGGAGCTTGGAAATACCAGCAACTCTGAAATATCATGTGATCTGAAATACTACTATTTAAAAGTTAATAGAAAGTGTTACTTGATTCCCAGAGTGCTTGTTTAATTTTCAACAGGTTTCATTGCAAGTTTGTCCCTAATGTCAGGCACTTAACTGAGGAGATAACCAGGAAACAGACCTCTTTCACACAATCCTCTCTTTTCAAACTCCCACAATGACAAGTATCATTTCATCACTCAAGTTTCCCCTTAGAAATTGTATAAACTTTACAACATTTATTTTACCTTCAAATTAAATTAATCTACAACCTAAATCACTTAAGTGACCACTGAATTTAAACCTTTTATTCTGTTCTCAACAGTAAAGTAATTCTCACAAAATTCCCAATTAATACTTGCCTCTGACCACATCCACCTTGACCTTTAGGTAGCTTTTGTGACTGATAAACTTGCAGAAGTATAAAGCATACTTTTTACAGTTCCATTCTCACAAGGTTCTCCTCCTGCTTCTACTTCTGCTTTCTTCCTTTCTCTTTGTAAGCAATATGGGTCCACGTTATCCCGTTCTGCCTTTTTTTGACTGCTTATGCATTTTTCTTTCCTGTCAAAACATCTTGGGATGAGGCCTTAAGAGCAGGAAGTTCCATTTCTTACCCTGTTCCAAGACTAATCAAACTCTTGATTTAAAATTACTGTATAGACTACTTTAAATAAATAGACCAGCAATATCATTCTAAAGTTCAGAAACTATACAGAAAGTTTTACACATAATACCTAGCAACAATAAACCCTGCTATCTTCTAGGCTCATTAATGTCTCATTCAAAACACAGATCAGACAAACTTCCTTCACAGTTACTATCTAATAAACAAAGCATGACAAGACTCCAAGCTGGCCACAGTTCTATTGTGGATCTGCCCAAACATTTTTCTTATAGTGAGCTCCCCCGTGATGAACAAACAAGCTTTTAAATGTAAAAGCCTGTGTTTATTATAATAGTTAGCCTTTTAAAACAAAAAAACCTTCAAAATTATGTAGACAAAGTAAAACTAAGGTTTATAAAAAATGGTCACTCATGTCCTTTATCATCTTGCACATACATTAATGTGGGATACTATGGGAAAGTATGTGGCTAATCCAATCTGCAGCTTCTTGGATTATAACCAAGCCTTCAAAAGGTTTTCTAGTCCCTAAAAAGTTTTTATTTCATCAAGGAGGCCTGGCCATATGGCTGGTGAAGATGCCACACTTAGTTCACAGGGACTCATAGACAGCAAAATTCTCCTCTTGCTTAAGTTTGTCTTTCTGGGCCTCTTCCTTCATATGCATCTGGCATCACACTCCTCCCCAATCCCTCTCTCAAATTTCTGGTCACTCTCTTAACGGAAGATTCTTTCTTTGTTCTCTACATGTTAGTCTGTCACACAGATACAGAGGTGTCTTTGTGTTTCAACAAACATGGAAAACTTGGCATGAACATATAGCAGCTATAGAACTGGCTACAGAGACGACCGCTCAAATTGTTATTTGGTTTGCAATTATGAAAGTGGTATTTTCTCCCCCAGCCATCCCATTGTGTTGGGCATTTAAATTCCTTGAACTTTACTTACATCATCCCGTATCATCATTTTACACTTATCATTTAATAATTCCTATCATTTATTGTAATTTCATTATACTCATTTCTACAGTTCACTTAAAAAGTAACTTTGTGTAATACAATTTTCTCTTTACCATCAATCTGATCCTGGTCCTGCTTCAGCATGAACTCTGCTTTAATATCTGCTATTAAACAATACACTTTAATGATATTTCTGGGTTTCAGTGTGAGGAATTTAAAAAAGGTTAAGGTCACTTTTCTTCCACAAGGCACAGATCATTAGAGAGGCACTATAGACCTGAACATTGCAGCTAGACTGGGTTATGGCTACAATTAGTTATTTTAGAGTCTTACAGAAAATCTAAATGTCTTTTATACTGTGTAGAGACAGGAGTAGAAATTTGGCAAAGACTACATTACGCAGTCTTCTTATTAAATACTTGTAAAAATACTCTTACATTAGTTCAGTAAAACAGAACAAATTAATGATGACTACTAGTGGAAAATATGAATTTGTAGAGTTCAAATATTTCTACAGGTAGTGCATATCCTGGAATAACAAATGCTATGATCATCTAACCACATGTCTTCCGTGAGAAGTGTGTGCTCCCCTTTCACCACCATCTGGGTTCCACTTCTCTGCTACATAAATGGCAGGGTCCACTGAGAAGCCATTGGAAGTTCTTTAGTCTTCACTACAATATTTACACCAGCATCGGGTCTCTTGAACACCTTATCCAACTGTGGAATAAGCATATAGCAGAGTTCCTTGTTGCAGGGGACATACATCTCTTATTCCCTTCTTACATTAGAGGCCCCAGCTCTGTTGATGCCATTAACCAGTTCTGTTGAACTGGAAAAAACAAACAGTAAAAAAATGGGCAGTGAAAGTCTTTTGTGATATCAGGATGAAGGACATTAAGGCACGTGACTTGAACATTTATCTTGGTAGTTTTGGATATCTGTATTCAATCTTTAAAATTTAACCAATTTGAACTTCTTAAATATCTGCTGAATAACCTATGTCTAACCCCTATATGCTTTTGGTTTTTGACTGCATAAATGGAAAAATAAATGGAAGTCTCATAGAAGAGAATGCCTGCCACAAAGCTTCTGGAAATGTCATGAAGAATCCCCCACAAGCCTAGTGGAAGGTGAGAAGCAGCCATATTTACAAGGCATGAATTAGCCCTCCATGAAGAGCAATGCTGTGACTGGCATGTTACACAACACCGAGATGTGAAAACTTGTATTTACCTGATCTAATTCAGTAGCTGAGATTGAATTCATTGCACACAAAAAAGGCTCCTTAACCTCTTTATGCAACACATCTGACTGTTTGATCTATTAGCACCCCCTTTTGGTCAACTGTTGGACATATGCTAAAGAAAACCAGATATCACAGCACAGGTAATCAGATCACAACATAGAGGCGAAACAAAGTCTTGAAGAAAACCTCAGGTGCCTCATGAAAAATGAAGGCAGTCATTAAGAAGTAAGCCTAAATGGTGTTTTAAGTATTCTGATACTGAATGACCAGTGCACCAATAGGTGTGAATATACATTATAGGCAGAAGCCATGAAAAAAAAACATTCAACACATTGAGCAGATAATCTTTCTTAGAAAACCAACCTTTTTTAATATTATGGCATTTATCAGGAATAATATAAGCTTCACCGTGTACAGCCACTATAAAGACATTAAATTCTGAACAAAAGGAACATGGAAACACTGCCGGCTCAGAACTTCCATAGCATCCAACCTAGTGACACACTGCACTTAAGTAGACTAAAGCCAAATCAGTATAATGTTCTCTCATATAATATACAGACATTAGTGATTGCCTGTTATATGATGTCAAATACAGTACAGATCACAGTATTCAGCCCCAATATAATGCATTTTTATAAAGATAGCTTGTAAAGTTGAACTTGTGAGATATGAACTTAAATAGAGTGGCATAACACTTCACTGGTATTAGATTTGCTATTATAATTAAAGTGGTAAAGACTTAACAGAGTCAATGGTATTTTATTTTTACAAGGACACATTTAGTATTCTTCTTATATCCCAACATAAACAAAATATGGAATATAATGCCAAACACATAAATAATTACATTCTCTGACAATATTGGCACATCGTAATTTTTCCTTTGCCCACAAAATGATGTTAAATTATAAATAAACTAAATCATGTTTCTGAATGGATGAAAGGAATACCAATGTATTTAATCTAAACTACTGAAATTTCTGTATTAACTGGCAAAAAAAGATCAAAATTGAAATAGAAATATATAAACACTGCTTCTACTTGCTAAGAAGTTCATATGCAAAACATTTATATTTATTTTCCAGGTGAGAATTTGGAAAACAGGACAGGAACTGATTGTGTTTTTCTGTTATTCGAATCTGCATTATGAAAAGAAGCAATGGTCACACACATGTACTGAATAAACATGAAAATACTTCAAGCATTTGATTTGTGGCTTGTAACTTAGGGTGTATCTTCAAAGCTAAATGTAAAGTTCACCTGCCTTTAGAAATATTAAATCAGTTACATTTTCAAGTAGTAAACATTTTATTAAGTAGAAAACAATCAAATTTCAGTTAAGTTCTACTTTAATTATCCTACAAATAGGAGAATGCTATTAACATATCTAGACAACCAAGGTATCAGCTGAACCACAAGCACTATGCAAACACAGCCATATTCCTTCCAGAACTACCATAAGACCAGAACACTGTAGCCACTCCTGGCACTCCAGTTAAGTCCCCAGGACAAAAGTCAGCTCTGTTAAGACATGGCTTGAGTTGCACACCATCAGTTTCCCTCATTCAACCAGCTTTTTCAGGGTCGACAAGGAATGAAGAAAGTTAGCTCTGACGTAGTGCCAAGCCTGCACTACCCCCGACTCAAACAGGGCCCATTTGAGCTGCTCTTTAACCAGCTATGAGAGCTAATACCACCGGGTACACAACAAAGACCAGCACAACCCTTCAGAAGGCTCTGCAACACCAAGACAGTAAAGCACAGGCAGGCTCAACCTACTCCTGCAGAGCTACACAGGTCTCCACCACGCTTTTGAGCACTATGCCTTGTAGGAGCATTAATTAGGTACGTACATGCATGGCACAAGCATACACACAATGAAAACAGCTTAAGCTGAGGAATAGTTGAGGCAAAAATCCACAGAGCTAGTTTGTGTTCAAGTCAGCACACTAGCAAGTGAGGACTTCACATCCTGAAACAGTTCTCTGCAAGTCCCAGACTTATGCCAGGATGTTTCTCAGTGTGCCTGGACATAAACTCAGTCATTATTTGCAACTAAACTTCTGAACAAAGTCATGCCAGTGCTTCTAGACCCCCATATGCACATGACTCAGAGTATGCCAGTGATCTCTCCAGATCACAGCAAACAGACTAGAAATGCTTTTGAGAGAGGGGTTTAACATGTTAAGAATAAAATTACCCAAAATTATTTAAATATTTTTGCAGTAGAAATCATAAAACTCATTATGAAAGAAGAGCTGATGTAATACTTTTACAGCAACAGAATACATAATTTGTAAGACGTCCAACTGCTGTCAGGCAACAGGAGCTCTGAACTAACGTCACCTGTACAGTTGCTGACCAGCAATTTCATTACACGCTGGTGTCCAAACCAGAAGACCTAATCTTAGAAATTACCCTCAGATCACAATCTGAGAACGGCAGGTTCCCCATGAACCAGTGGAAGCCTCTTGTAGGCAAGTTAGCTGAAAGGCAAATAATACTAGAAATGCTGCATAACCCATATCAACTGTCAACTGAATTTTACATTATCCAGTTAGAAAGCCTAAAAAAGTTAAAAAGGAACAGGGAAAAGTTATGTAGGGAGTAAAGACAAAATACACAGGTGACATATTAGCTCTGTTAGTGGTTTCTAAATGTCAAACTTCTCCCCACTCACACACACACTCAGGCATTCATACAACTAGACAGTAACTAAAAACTGTGCTCTCTTTATAGTAAGAACAACAAAAGTCAAAGGGTTTAATTCCAAAACTGTAAGGAATGAAACTAATGTGCCACAACCCACCTCTGTCTTAGGGAAGTTTATGCACTTTGAACAAGAGCCTTTGAATCATGTAAAACTAAACAAAAAAATGAGTAAGGATTCCTCTGTGTTTGCAAACTGGTTTATGGCTTAGTATGGTCCTGTATTTCACCTCTATCTTTTCCTCTTGATTTAGCCTTTCTACTTGACTGCACTTACAGGCTTAAGTAATACTTACTCTAATAATCTAAGGTAATAGCGAGGTCTGTAAAACATGGCATATAAATAAAGGCAACTTCTTTCTTATTTAATGCCATCAAACACCTGAACTGTAAACTACTGAACTAAACTATAGTACAAAAAAAAAAAAAAGAGTCCTTTAAAGTGCTACTGGAAAACTACATCTTGGTTTATAATGGTTCACGAAAGTCAATGCAGTATTTGGCTAGTAAGCCTCAGTTGTTGGGAATCTATGACAAAATGTATTTAAGAGCCATCAATTACTTTATGTTTGTAGTACTTCATAAAAGCCACCTAGAGACAGTCAAATGCCTCACAAGTGGAATGTGACATACAGAAGCAGGTCACTTTTCAGAACTGCATGGTCTCAGAAGTTTTTCTAGATGAGAATGGGATAATCTAGCTAATATTATTGCGTATGGTTTTATTTCACCCTTGCTTTGTCAGCTTTGCCTTGCCTCAGCCACCTTACTCTTCGATTTCCTTCCTGACATCAAGCTTTCATCCTCAACTCCTCTTTGAACTGTTGCCATTCCAGTTACCAGGTACCTTAGCTGCTCTCCATTTTATCACACCCCTTAATCGCACTGCAGCTGATTTTTTAATTCTTATGCCTGTCCACTTCATTCCTTTGCTGACGTATTTCCAACTTCCTTTTCACACACCTCTGAGTAGAACAACCCCCACAATATTTCAGTAAATCTTTGCCTACTGAGTTACATGCAGAGAAGATACACCAATGGTGCTATCTTACATGCAAGAATACAATTTGAGTTTTCAAGTCAGCTTGTGCTCTAATATTAACAGGCTGGAGACAAACTCTGTCAGACCATGCATCAGTACCCTAAGGGCACTAACAGGTATTAATGGCCATGACCAGCCTCACCCAGAGCCTCCATGAACACCCCCTGCCTGTGGCCCTGGAGCTCCATTTAAGCTCAGCTCTGGGTCTTCAGCCCTTGCCTGAGTGACATCATTAAGTGTATCTGCCCCCAGCCCTGGCTTCTGTCTCTGAGCCTGGCGAGACCCCTCACCCAAGCTGCAGTACAGCGCCAGTCCTGTTCAGACCCAACTTCAGACACATGTTGCAGCTTGTCTCCAAACCTGTTTCTGGCTCCTTTTGCTCCTGAGTGGACTCCCCAGACAGACCCTGGACCTCACTCATTACTTCATTGTGTCTGACACTGTTGATGGACCCTGTTACCAGCACCCAGCTCTCCTCATGTATAGATGCTGTGGGACTGTGCCCTAGTCAGTGAGGGCACTGTGCCTGCTAGGATCACCCTCAGCTTCTTCAGCCTTACCTTCAGAAGCAGCCAGCCCTTGCTGCTCCCTGACACTTCGCTAGTCATTAATTGTTATCAAATTCAGTTTTCTTCCAGTGTATGTGATATATTTGCACGTTTTTCAGCCTCATTACTTTGCAACCAAAGCAGAGGACTTTATTTTTATGTAGTCTCTCTGTAATGATCAATTTTAAATCTTACTTCTTTAAATAAGCACAGAGGTTGTTTGTTGTGGGTAGCAGTGTGATTAATCAGCTTCTACAATACACATCTGTCTTTAGCTTAAAACAAATGGTAGGCTGCAATGTAAGCAACCTATGCAAGTGTCTCCAACAGAAGTTTTAAAAAAATTAGCACATCAAACCTCTAACTGCTATTCTACATGCAAGTGCAAGAAACAATTACATGGCACCAATTTAGGAAAAAAAAAAAAAAAAGTCCTTTCTTCTAGAGAGTACTGTATCGGCATCTGCAGTCTTGGGACAGGAACTCTTTAAATTGATGAAGGATAAATTATTGTGGATTATAAGAGTAATATAATGAAACTGCCAAGCTACTTAAATGAAGTCTACTTTCCTGTTGTTCCACAATTATCTTCATTTTCTTTCCATTTACCGCTATTTATTAATATAACTACACCTTACAAGCATTTTTGGACAATTCACCTTTGAGAATAAAAATAACCTCATCAGCTACCCTATTTGTGTGTTCTCTTGTACTCATACACTGACCCCCTCCTCCTCCACTGGTACTATTCTTTCCTTTTGCCAGTCTCTTTTCATATTCTTACTATCTGAACAGCTATTAGGTCTCTGAAAGGAGACTGCTAGCCTTGCTATTGCTCACTCTTTTCTAAAGTGGAATAAACCCTTAAGGCAAAACTGGTGCTTCAAATGCAAACCTTATTCTTGAATTCCAGTTCAGACAACAACTTTCAGATTATTTGTCTCTTTCTCTAGTAGGCACAATCAACACTGACATATGACAAAACATCACTGCTGCAAAATCTCCCTTTAGATAACTTACACAGCACATATAAATACTCCCTGAATACATGGCAGAACAGTCAAAGCTACTGCATGAAGAGCTCTGCGGTTTTTTCATTTAAAATGCAATATTTTATATAAAGTACATCAACTCTGATTTTTAAAAAATAACGAATAGAAGTTGTTTATGAAATCTTCCATGTTAACACTCCAAGAATAAGCTGCTGCAAGAATTGTTTGCCCACACACATTCTGGAGCTGCCTACAGTCTGTCTAGTTGAGTCAAAAGTTAATTTACTTCCTCAACATCAGTCACAGGTCAAGGGAAGAGGAAGACAGACAGAAATTATTGCAGTTAGAAAGCAGCTTGTTAACAAAATAGTACCTAAACATACTGTTATACTGCCAGGAGGGAACAACTGCACTTTGAAACTCAGTCAGAAATATGCCATTCATTTCTTAGGAAATATGGAAATATGCATTATAAAGAAGGTAATGTTAACTGTTCAGCTTGCCTCCTGCTAGTTTAACAATACCTTTTATTAGGAACAATAAAGGATGTGATCTTAAGATCTTACTTTGTAACACACTCAGAATCATATTCTTACAAAAGAATTTTAAAAGCTTATCAAGATCTACTATATTGTCATGAGAATGAAAACATGTATACAGATAAAACGTGTAAAACAATAAGGTCTTAAGGATTATACAAATTTACTGAAACATAAAAGTTTAAAAGAAGATTTTTTTTTAATTTGGGATTTTTTTAAGCCATCTGTGAACAGATTCACGCTTCCCTACTAACTACATAAGCCTCTCAGCATTTCAGTCTCTCACAACAGACAATTTCATCTATAACAGACAATTTGGCCCACAGCAGAAAAATCAATAGCTGCCTGGTGGGGTGGGATCTTTAATTTCTAGTTTTTCTCAAAATATGAAAAAGTTAATTTCCGGCCCTATGGTAACAAAACAAAACAAACAAAAAAAGCAAGCAGACATGGTTCACTCAAAAAGAACCAAAAATGCACAAGTTTAAGAACAGATATTTTCCTGCATCACAAAGAATCGCATGAAACATAGCAACTATGAACAAGACTCTGTTAGTCCCAGACAGAACATTGCCTTTTTATCTCCAGAAATTTACCTTAAGCATAACACTGTTTTCAAGCATGCTTAAAGTTCACAAATTCCTCTACAAAAAGAAAAAAAAAAAAAAAAAGACAGAAACAGTCACAAGGTTGGGGATGATGATAATTATTACCATACTAAGTAAGCAACATTCAAAATTTAGAATGCAGACAAAAGCTAAAAATATTAACCGTATTAACTACAATTAGTTTCCATTCTCACTTTTCATCAGCGTGTGCTTAACAATAGGCGAGATTTCCCACAGTGCCACAGGGAAGAATTATTACATTGGTCTAATACACTGAGAGCTGTATATTGGTCTAATAATTCCTACTGTTTATTTGATTTGCATTTATTTCCTCCCAAAAAATGAACTATCAGATACTTATTTTGCTTGTGTCTAGTTGAGTCAAAGGCCAAAGCAGCATGTTATTGAGGTAGATGGTATCAATTAAATTCTCAAATTACTTTGGGTTTTGGAACTTAACTTCTGAATCTCACTGGCACACTTTGATAGTGCCTGTTTTTGTGAAGAACAGCTTTGAAAGTGACAGTTCCTATCAGTCGGAAATACAACTCAACCCAACTGTCTTCTGGGCTTTTCCAATCATATATAAATATTGCATCAAGCTGAGATGTATAATGGCATAACAAGATTAATTGAGTCATAATGCTCAAACCTACACTAAGGCAACATCAAGGTCATTTTTGCAACCCAAAAAGTAGTATTTTTCCAGTATGAGTTAAACCTGCTGAACAGTATATATTAAACCACCACCGCTAAAGCAAATTTTATTATTTTGTTAGGATAGATTTGAAATTCTATCTATTTACAGCTGGCATTCGAATTCCCCTTCTCCATGTATCCATATAGCATTTCATAGTCTTCCTATAAATTTCTTTATTTGACAAAAAAACGTGCTTGAAGTCACTGTAACAAGTTCTACAAATACATTTCTCTCAAACTTTGAGATACCAAAGGAAAAGAGGAAATACCAACATGAAAGCCTTTTCCATAAAAAAGTTTGGTGTTTTGTTTTGAAAACAAAGCAAGTGTCATTTTCAAACACAGTGTCAGAACCTATTTTAAATTGTTTAGTCCCTGAAGGAAAGTATTATGTCCTTCTGTTGTAGGATACTAGTGCCAACAAACTTCACATCTATCCTCCAAGGCTTTTTTGTTTGGGTTTTGTTTTGTTTTGGTGGGGTTTGGGGTTTTTATTCCTACCTCCACTCCTCTTCAAATCTTCAACATAGAGATTATTAGGTCCTCAGATCAGTAGATTTACTGAAGAAGTTATTCTAGCATATAATAATGCTTTTTTTAAAGATATGCCAAACTTTAGGTAGGTGACCTGCAGTTCTGAGCCAACAATGACTAGTTACCACAAGAGCTGGTAAGAAGAGATTTCAGTTGTTCCACTGCAGAAGCAAACACATCACTTAATTTACTAGTTACCTTTCAACACAAACATACCTTAAACATCCCTCTGCTTGTCTCTATTAAACCTTCTCTTGGTGAAAAGGCTGTCACTCCTCCCCTTTTCAGTTTCTAATTCCAAAAGTGAAGGAACCAAATGTAATTAAAATAAGTCATTCCATGCTATATGCCCAATAATGAACAGCTATTTAAGAAGCCTCATCAGGAAGATTCTGCTGTCGTAACAACTGCTCTACTTACTTCTCTATAATTACAATAGAAAACCAGCCATTTCCAGAACAACACATCTCTCCCTTGTCCCCATTCTCAAACTTTGGCTCTCCCAACCTCTTTTCCCTTCTGCCACTCTTACTTTCACATCTTTCTACCCATCCTCTTCCTCACCTAGACCAATACTGAAAGTACTTGAACTTTAAGTAACATCATGGGAATCCCACACAACTTTAAGAACAAGAATGATCTTGATCTTAGCTCACTAGGAGCCAAGTTGTGCATTAGAGGAAGGCTAAACTAAATGATGGTATTTTTCACTTTTTCATTTCCCTAATCTGTGACAGAATTCTTCACTTTGACAGCAACATCCTACTGTTCTAATGTTTCATTATATCCAACATCTTTGTTCCTTCAATGGGGCTTTCCAAAGCTTCCGCTTTCCATTTTAAAGGAAACGGGGAGCACTCCTACATCCTACTTCCCCTAATACCAAACAGACAAGCCAAAAAAGGAAATCTGAAACACCATTCTGGTTCACCAGAGCCACTCTCACCTCATAATAAAGGTGCACATCCACAAACAATGCACCAATCATAAATAAAGCAGTATGTTGTTGTGCCATCAACTCTTACAGGACAGAAGCAAGTAGCGGTGGATTAGCAACTTTAAGATCCTGTGTAAAGTACTGCAAAAGGACTCAAGTCATCCTACTTGCCCAAAATCCACTCTCTCCCTCAGAGCATGCAAAACTGATGGGGAAAGAGGACCTTCCTTCACAAGAGCCAGACACCAGATTGTCATAAGAGGACATGTGACATAAAAAATAAACACTGGTGACACTTTCATTGTCAGTGAATATGCAAGATTTGGCTGCTAGACCCTCTCTTATCCACACAATCATTATTTGAACAGTGTGGACAGAGTCAAAGGGATTGGGTTTTAAATGAATTATACACTTAGATATATGGAACATATACTTGTTCCAAACTACTGCTTCAGGCTGTCTGCAAGATCAGATGAACACTCAGTGCTGCCTGGAGTCTTGTTTTTAAACTTATGCTCATTAAGTGTACAAACTGCAACAGTTTTCATCTTTTTCTCCCCTCACTATGTCCATTTGTCTCTCCACATCTTTCACCACGAGTCTGCTCCAAGCCTCCATATCACCACAATCTTATGACCAAAAAACTCCCTGGAGTTTTTATTCTGCATTTCAGTTTACAGTTGTATTACTGTGTTGTAAGATAGTCTGATTCACTGTACTTTCTCTGTTATGCATTAAAAACAAAACAGACATTCAAGATAAAATCATAAAATTCAAATTAAATACATATCTTATAAGGTCTTTCCCCCCTATGAATAACCCAAATGAAACTATGTACAAACACCACTTAGAGAGCAAGGGCAAGATCTCAAAAAAATTTTTCCCCTGGTCTTATCTTGAAATTTTATTCCAGGTACTGTTTGCAGATGCAGTTAGCCATTAGAATTAATTCTGACAAAGTTAAATGCTGCAGAACTATTTTTTTAATTAATGCAAACCAAAGTTTCTGATGTGTCTGAACCTGACACCGCCACACATACATTATACTGCACAGTATATGAGAGTAAGTAGCAGACATGCATTACAGCCGGATGAAATAATAAGTAATACAACTGCTGCAACATGCCACTTAATCCAAACTTGACAAAAATGTCACACTGGCTAGCACTAACACTGGCTAAATAGCACTTCTATTCACCAAATGCAGTCAGAGCTTTGTGTATCTTTGTGTAGCTCTCTAGTCTACCCAGGTCTAGATCTGGGAAGCCTACTAAGGCCTGTTTTAACATATGACTTAGTATGAATATGCAACAAAAACGCCAACACTATTTTGAAGAAAGAAAAAAACACAACAAACCAAACAATAACACGAAAGAGTAAGCTAATTATCTTGAGGGGAAAAAAACTACAAACTCTTCTTGAAAAGTTAATGTTTTCTCTATTATTCATTAAAAAAGCAAGACAAGAAATAAAACAGGTTTGTTTTATACTTTCTAAGTTCTTTATTTTCCCACAAAAATGGCTTTCCTCTCTTTTTACTGAGGGAGAAGCTCTCTTATGTATACGATAATCACAGAGTAAGATTTAAACGGCATCCCACATTGCCTCATTCTCTTGAGCATATAGCATGAATTGAGTAACAAGCTTTCTACTACACAAATGTCCACAATTCGTTCCTTTCATAACCTCAGATATCCATTTATGACAAACTAGCAAACGATTTGCTATCACGTTCAGAGTCTTTACAACAGAATTACAACAGTAAGGTAATACATTTTGAAGAACCATCATCTATCACTGAGAATTGACACGAACAATCCATTATCATGAAATGTAGGGACTGTGTGGCCAGGTATTACACCTGCACACACAGAATACTCTGCTTCTGCAACAGAAATTAGTGTTTGTATCCTGACTGTAACACCTTGTGAAATAAAGGGACTCTCTGAAATACTAAGTGGTTTTGGAACAAAGAGCCAATTCCCGGTTCAGTAGAAATTTGTTGGAAGTTTTCTTTTCTCAGATCTACCTACCCGTACCTTCTAATATAAAAAGAGACTGCAATCTTTCCCAAGACAAGATATTTAGAAGTCCCTCCTCTGCTTTCCTTCAATTCACATGAAACTTAAAGCAATGTAACTGTATTATTTAAATTATAACCCTTAATCAAATCTTGGCTGCAGATAACTAAGAGGTAACACAGACAAACAGGTACAACTTTCCTCCTGAAGAGGTCAAACTCAGAAGAGCACAAACTCAGAAAAGCACCTTCAACATAATTTCAAGCTCCTGAAACCTTGACAAATCTTACAGCACGAAAGCTTTATAACTGTGATCTAAGCAAAAGAGGCACTGCTACTTTCTGTATCAGCTCAAGCCATCTGCTGATGGTCTATTAGGCTTACCATCAGACAGAATAATGATGGACTCATTTAAGCACTGCTTCAGTGATTTAAACTAGGCATACAGAACTTCATAAAGATATGAGGAAAGTTGCTGCATGTTCTCTTTAACTTTGGACTGAACACTTATTTACTTGTTGTGTTACCAGATCAGTTCAGAATCATCAGGCAGCTTGGGCATGCATATTTTGAAGTGCTCTAAACATGTAATGATAAATTCAATCTTTGCATTAGAAGATGTCATAATATTTATAAGAAGCAAATATAACTCATGGAAATCAGAACAGAATCTCTCTTGTGACTATTGGAAAGTGATCTTGGGAATTGTTTTCAAAATCAGAGGGCAGCTATATTATTTTATATTTCTAAACACTGGAGAACTACCAGAAGTTCACATGCAAAAACCTGCAAAAAACACTGCAAATGAAACTACTGCTTGAAGGTTTTAACTTTAATCCTACAGTACTCAAAGAATAAGTTGTATTACTCTCACAACCTAATTAAGGCAAATAACATGAAACTGTAATTTAACCAAGCTGTACCAAACTTGACCAAACTTTACTCTGAATCTAAGTAAGCAAAAGCATAGTGCTGAAGTGATGGAAGAATCATTCAAATGCCCTCAGAGTTGACAATTCCAGCATCTTCTTCAGCCATCTCCTAAGAACAGTGTTAAATTTCATTGTTAGTAATTCTAACACCTGCATTTATTTTAAGACACACATCTAGCTAGCATACTGGTATTAGTACATTCTTTCTACAGATTGACAAATACAGAGATTACTCCAATAATAAATTAACACAAAGACTTCAAATATCCTCTCAATTTGTTGTAACAAAGAAGCTACTTGCACCAAACAGTATCTGTCAAAATACTTTTCTGAAAGGAAAACAGTATCACAGGATCTGTATATCCAACTGCAATATATGCTGCAAACCACTGGCTTATCCAAGCAGCAAGCTTTTGGCTAGTTGCTGATCATTATAACTGGAAAATAAGCTTAAGTGGTTTGTATTGTAAGACCATTCACAATTCTGTGACTTAGCGAAATTCCTTTATCCCCTTTTTACAAAATCAGATGTGAGATACTAAAGCTAGAAATGGGACTTTGAGCCATCTACCTGTCTACTGAAATTTATGATACTGCAGTCATATAGATTTCTGGTAAAATACAAAGGATTATATGGTATATAAGAAAGGTAACCACAAAGGAGAACAAAACAAACAGCTGCTTTCAAGCAGCATAGACAGTACAGAAACAAAAGCTACACTTTCTCCCATGCATCTCTGTAATTTTATTACCTCACTATGAACTGCAGGAGGACATCTTGAATTTAAAATCTAGAGCTCTGAATCCTTTTCTGTAATTATGTACCTTGATTCTCCCTTCCAAGTAGGGAGACTGAAAAGGCTGTTTAACAATACTTTTCATATAAAACAGTAACTGAGAAGAGGAAAGATGTAAAGTTTCAGTGCCTACTTAATCAAGAAAATAATTAATTACAAAAATTATGCAGTGGATTACAGCCTTAACCACTGCTTCATACTGCCCAAACTGTCTTATTCTGAAACATCTTTTCCTTGTTCCAAGGAAAATTTTTTTCTCACTCTTCCAACATGCAATGATTGCAAAGATGTATAAAACTAAATAACTAGAGAGACTCATAGTGCTCTTCCCTCCCTCTTCTCCAAGAAACCTGCAGATTTATGATCAGGCCACTCTCCTACAGCATGTGAGGCATAAGTTCCAGTCCCTCTCAGGCAAGTATCTTCAACCTCCCTCTTAACTGAAAATATCCAAGGACACTAATGCTTCAGTCTCTCTCTGTGGCAGGGAAGGAACCTAAGGCACTATTTCAAAGAAGAAATTTCCCAGAAGACATGCCAACTTAAGAGTCCCTAGCTCATGAACAGTTCTCATGCTGTTCATTCCCATCCCTGCTATGTCCTACTATTTGTTCTGGAGTAACTGCTTAAAAGGTAGAGTGGCAAAACTTTAAAACAAACAAAATTATTTTCAACCTGAATCAGTTGACTGATCCAATTTAGTACATGGCACAGGCAACAGTTGTGTCAACATCACAGAGGACTAAAAGAAGGGGAGAAACAAGCAGTCAAACATGAACAGTGAGTTTCTGCATTAGCATAGAGAATTCCTAAATTCATATTCACAGATTCCAAAGCATTTTTATGAGACTGAGGGTTAATCTTTAGCACTGTAAAAGAGGTGCCATTTTAAGAGGGAGGAAGCAGCCATAACTGATGGGACAGTCAGAACATAAAAAGTGGGGGAAAACAGTATGGTCACAGTCCTTCTTTCTCTCTGTATGTGTGTATATATAGATTTCTGTGTTTTATACATACATACATATATATATGTGTGTGTGTGTGTGTGTGATTATAAAGACCCCACAGATTTAAAAAAAATTATTGAAACTATCTTGTATGTGTATTTATATGTAAAGATTTAAGTAGCATGGAAAAGCAAACCCTCCAAATCATAGTTAATTGCACTGAACTATACTTTTTCTCCTGACTAGAAGAAGTCTTACAAAAATCCTAGTCCTGTGACATGCACAGAAGTGAACACATGCATGCATCTTCAACTAGAGCCTGGGTCACGTACTGGACTTTCAATACAGGTCTCTGCATTAAAGAAACAAACAGCAAAGTGCCACCAAAAATTATAAACTTTCTTCCCACATTATTTCGAATAATTGGTGAAAGAGTAGCTACGCACCTCCTGAAAAAAATCAAGAGACCTCGGGGAGACGACGGAGAGGAAAAGCTACAGGGTACGGAATAGGGCAAAGGGGTGCAAATCTGTCGGAAGGCCGTGCCGGCGATGGAAGGAGCCATCGTCCTCTCCGGCTCCCTGCCCGCCGCCCCGCGCACGGCGGGGCTCCTCTGCCGTTTCCACCAGCTCCCGACCTCCGGGCGCCGCAAGGACACCGGGAGGGCGGTCACAGCGAGGCAAACGGCAAGGACGGACGCAGACAGACACGCACAGCCCCTCAGGAAGGCCTCAGGAAGGCCTCGGGCAAGGGCCGGCCGCCAGCCCGGCCGCCCCCCGCTCGCGGCGGGGCCCTGCGCGCCCCCCTCCCTCCCCCCCCGCCCCCGGCCTAGCCCCCGAGGCGGCCGCGGCGAAGCCCTAGGCCCGGGTCAGCCTCCTCGGGAGCGCGGCCGCCCCCGCGGGCCGCCGCCATGCCCCTGGCAGCGGCGCGGCCGGCCGGCCGGCGGAGCGCCCGCGGTGCCCGTTACCTGGCCGGCGACAGGCGGGCCGCGGCGGCCCCGCTCCTCGCGACAAGGTGCCTCAGAGCCGCTGACATTGAGAGAGCCGCCGCCATGACGCTCGCCGCAGCCACTGGGAGACGGCGGCGTCGCAGGGCCAAACCTCCTCCGCCCAGACAGGAAACGCGAAGGCGAGGGCGGAAAGAGAGGAGAGGAGCGGCAGCGGCGGGCTGGGAGGGAGGCAGGGAGGGAGGGGGTTAGGGTGCGATGGCGAGGGGGCTGGGGAAGGGGAGAAGGTGAAGGGTGGGGGGCTGCTGACACCCCGTCGCCAGCACTGAGGAGGGCCAGGCCTGATGACCGCAGGCCCGTGGAGGAGCCATGCATGCGTTTGGGGAGCAGTCGTCCCTTTCCCCAGCTACGCGTTCGGCCCAGAAACGTCTTCTGGCACCTTCGGGCGTGACGCCATCTTCTCGACGGCAGGGGACGAGCGCCCGGGAGGGATGGTGCAGGCCTGCGGGCTCTGCGGCCTCACCGCCCCCGGCAGGGTGGCTGGGCTGGCCGGTGTGTGGTCGCTGGGGCGGGCCAGCAAGGCAGGGAGGGAGGGCGGGCGTGGAGCTCCGAGCCCTGGGGACCCCAGCAACTGGAGCCCCTCCTGCTTCGGCCCAGAAGTCGTGGACGGATATTGTTGGCCCCATTTTCCTCCGTTACGTTTCTCAGACAGAATGGTGCACTCTGTACAAAGATGTCAAAGCTTTGATACGTTTGGGGTTTTTTTTGCACCTGTTTTTTAACATATTTCTTAGTTTCACTCTATAAAATGGATCCATGTTACTGGTTCACTAAGATAAGCAAGTCTTTAACGTAACTGTGGTGCTTTCAGGAATTCTGTTTTGGTTTTAAACCAATTGCAGCCTTATTTCCTACATTCAAGCAAGGAAGACTGGCAAGACTCCTGTTCTCTTAAAGTGGAGTCATGCCTTTAATACATTAACTGCAAAAGGGAAGTAAATAACAGTACTTATGCCCTGGAAGTATTAATGGTGCTGTGCTCATGGTTAAAGAAGACAGATTGCTGTAAATCAGGAGTCAAATACAATCATTTTCAGTGCCAAAACCTCAAATGACATAAAGTTTACAAAAAGGCATGGTGCAACAGCACAGTGTTATGGTAGGATCTGTAACACAGTGAAGGACTGACAAGTTTTTGGTTCGGGGGCAGGGGGGGAGTATTCTTAAAATTATTCCGATTATTTTTATGTTAAAAATCTGCTGACATTTTGAAAAAAGCTTAGGTAAAATTTCAGCTTCAATTTTACTGAAAAAGTATTTAGAAGTTTCTTAAAAAGTGATGAAATTCCTATAGGAGGAGATGCTGGTTTTGACTAACTGTTTCTGCATTCCTCCAGGAGAACCGGCCTTGTTCTCGATTTTGACAGCACAGTTTGACACTGTCAGATACAAAAATTCTGCATAAGCAAGTAAATTCAGCATCTTCCTGCCCCAAATAAAGGAAGATGGAAGAAGAACAGTTCTAATGAAAAGTTAAACAAACTTTCAACAAATGTCATCTGTAGTTATCAGATCAACAGAGCATTAATTTCGGATGAGAACAAACAAGAAACACCCTTGTATTATATAATCCTAATTAAATGTCAGACTTAGAGCCATTGTTTCATAGTCTTTGTATTAGGCAAAGGTTGCAAAACACTTTCTGTTGTAAATCATCCTATTAGAACTTTCCACTCTCAAATACGAAATTTCCTATGCTTTCTTCCCATCAAATATTTCTGAATTGTGGGGAACAGAAAATGTATACTGTTTTTCCTTTCAAAACAGCAACAATGCTGCAGAAAAAGAAGAAAAGGGAAAAATCATTTTGGGCTGCATAACGCAGAGACATAGTAAGGACAGTGATTTGCAAGTTTGGTGGTTTTACAGATAGGAGTATTTAAAATTAATTTTTCAATCATTAGTGAATATGTTCAAAGTCAGATGTAGTAAGACAGCAGGAGTGATTTTGTAGCAGTGATGAATTGAAATGGCTTATATGGGGAGGTGAGATCCATTGTTAAATGCAGGTGGGAAAATACCCCCAACTTTTGAACTTTTTCTTCAGGATTTTGAGAGAAAGACTTAAAAAACTCTGTTCCCTGAAGTTTTTTGGGTTTTTTTCAGCTATCAGTTATCAGCCTAATAATGCATATTATCTCTTGCACTGAACCTTCAGTCCCATGCAGATAGACATAGTAGGAATATTTGTATCTCAGGAAATGAATGAATTTTTTTCTCTCTCTTCCAAAATCTTTTTCTAGTGCATGAGTGATGGTAGGTTAGAGGCGGCATTCGCACCAACTTGGATTTACTTCAGCTAATCTAAGCTCCATCCTTTTGTGGTGCTTCAGCTAGGAGAAATGGTCTTGTAATTTGTGGAAGCATAGGAAGATTTTACAGCTGTTCAGAGGCACCAGTGGTTCGGTGAGGGCAGCTGCCTGAGGGCTCCATTGTAAACTGAGGCAAGTTGTTTGAGTCTGCCTACTTTGCATCAGCTGGCAGATCATCATAGCTCAGCCAAAGACCTTTGGGGTAGATCCAGCTTTGTATCTGGTGTCTTCTTTCTCTGTCAGAGATGGAGCTGGTGGTTTGGCCAGCACGCAATGGCCTCTGTGCTTCATGTGGCTCAGTTCTTTGAATTCCTGCTACCTCTTCTTTGGGTGGCGGAAGGACAGAGGTAAGTACATGGCAGCTGGAATTTGGAGCTGCCACCTTATTAACTGAATCTGTCAAAGGAGGGTGCCAAATTCAGGAGCTGCCTGAGACAGGACCCTCTTGTGCTAGATTACAGTGACCGATGGGCTTGAGCATGTGCACAAGTGAACGTGCTGCTAATTGCTAGCACAGTCCCTGGAACTGTTTTGGTCCTGGCCAATTAGCACCATCCCAAACAATGTCTGAGCACAGCCTGGGAACTAGCGTGGGCCTGGGACTGTTCCTAATAAGCCGTGTGGATGAGGCCATTCTGGGTTTTGGACTCGGTTTTTGGAGCAGGGGAGAAGAGGGGAAAGAGTTTAGCTCCATGGATATGAGCCATGCCACGTAAGCTGAGCTGCATCAGGGGTACAAAAGGGTCCTTGGACTGTTTATTTACTAATATTAATGTAACCATAGCATTTGTTGCTGAAGTATTGTGTAGTAGTCACAAACACAAGAGACTATTTCAAGACAAATAACCATAGCTCTCCAGAGACAGCATGTGTGGCAATTCCAAGTACACAGTTTACCATGAAATTAATATGCACCAACAGTCCCTTGCAGTCTGGTGCCTGAGAAAAGGAGAGATATGAATTTTTCTGTCTCCCACTATTTCATCCGGTTTAGAAGTAGACCTGTAAGATACTCCTACACAGGTTTAAGTTGCCTGTATACTGTTCTATCTGATTGGCTTAAATTTGTGTAAATGTGATCACACATATAATACAACACCTTTTTAAATCATCATGTCTTAGGTTAAACTAATAAATTTGTGTGTGTAACAGTCTTAGAAAATGAACTGTTAAATGCTGTATTCCCCAAAATAAGTCAATTCATCAATTTTTGAGGTGACTGCAGAAGAATCATTCTAAGTCCATACTTATATGAAGGCTTAAACTTTTCATTCATAATTCTGGCTGCAAGCTGGTCGGTCTTCTGTCACTGATATACTGTGAAACACTGTCCCTCAAGACTGAAACAGTTCATGTGCCAGCACTTATTGTGCTGTACAGTATGCTCACAGTTCCTATTGTCTCACTCTATGAGAAAGCTTATCAGCTTAACTATGCAGAGTTAGAGTCATATTTTCTCTTCACATATGTGAGCTGCACACATTGTGAGAATTGGAGAGGAAAATTCAACCTTTTACTTTTTTTCCTGCAAGGCTGAGGTTGCACAGCTTTACTCCATGCCCAAGCAAATCAATTCTGGTACAAATAATTTCATAGTCTCAAATAACCACAGTTAGCAGGGAGAAGCAGAATTCTAGAGCTATTCCTTAATGTATTGTTGCTTTGAATTGGTTTGTTTTCTTCTGGGTGGCATAGAGGAACTATGTAGGAAACAATAGCATCAGCCTCAAAGATGTCGACAGTCTAATGCGGCAAACTGGTAGAAAAGAGGTACAACATAGAAACAAACTGATTATACTGGCTATAGCTGTTTATATTCCCAGTTCCATTTTGTTTGTTGGTTGTATTGATTTTACATACAGAAGTTATGATTTCAGTGTTGGATAACTCTCACATAACCCTTCAGACATCTAGGCATGACAGCTTAATATGCACTAAGTAATTCACATTAATTAACTTTTATAGGAATGGAACTTAGTTTTTAAAATACTAATTTTTAGTTTGAAAATTCTACTTTTAAAATTTTATCTTTGTAAAATCATAATCTGTAACTAATGACTCTTTTGGCCCTGTTCTGTCCAAAATAATCTTTTTTGCTGACAAAATATCAGCTGCAGTTATGCTTGCAGGTTTTTTGAGTATTTGCAGTGGGACAAAGACTACAGCTCTTACATAGTCTTTTGCAAACCATATCATGCTTTAGGTGTCAGGATAAATTTAATGGGAGAATTTGTCCCAAATGTCAATTTCTGCTTTAGAAGATGAGTTAGCATAAGAACATGATGTTTGGGAATTTTAGTATTTATTTACATTCTCTATATGGCAGACAGGTTGGTAAGGAAGCTGACAATATTCTCAAAGTCTGTTTGAGTGCATATGAAATTTAAAGTGCAGTTGGAGCTGTCTGGATTTAATTTTTCCCCCCCTTTGGTATGGGGGAATAAAACATCTCAGCTCATACGGGAGAAAAAAATTAAAACCAGGCAGAGCCAGCACCATTGTAAGCTTCACATGCAATCAAACGGCCTCGCAGGGAAACTCCCCTTCCTGGCTGCACTGCTGCCACTGGTGAACCACAATTAAAAAAAAAAAAAAATCACTTTTTATACTCCCTGCTTTCAAGCTAGACATTGACATGTGAACCAAAATCTTCTTTTTAACTATTGCCCGGGAGGCCACCAAAGAATCCCAGCTGACCCCCTGCCATCAGAGTGAGTGATGGTCGGCTGCTGGTGTTGCAGCTCACTTCCCCCAGGCTGCCACCCTGAGAGATCCCACCATCCACCGTCCGTGTGAGTGACATTAGCCCACTGGGCTTTGAAAACACTTTTCAGGTCGGTCATCGCGGAGAGATAGCTTCCTTCACACACACCATCAGGGTGAGTGACGTCAGGCCACTGGGGTTTAAAATACAGACCCTCAGGCTTGCTAAGCTGACACTGCTGAGAAAACTACTTTTATTGTTTTACATCAGCAGGGACCTCTTTGTCTTTTTTTGCATTGTTTACTTAGAAGCCAGCCCCCCCCCCCCCCCCTTCCTGACTCCCACCCCAGACAATTATTAACATCTGTAGGGTAATTTCCACTTCTTCTTCTTCTTTTTTTTTTTTTTTTTTTTTTTTTTTTAAACTGGAGGTAAAACAGATTTTAGTCTTTGAATTTTTATAGCCATCTGCTTTCTCATATGATTTTTGAAAGATCATGGGTGTGTCTGACTATTTGTTAGTGGGAGAGCCATAGAATAATAAAAGGAGAGCAATTCTTAGAGATTCTAGTCCTTTTAGCTGTCCAGGTTGGACACTCCTTGATTGATAATGCTAATGGTAGTCATTCTTCCTTCTTAGCTTTTCCTGAGGTTCCTGGAAAATTAACGCTTCAGGAAATGTTTCTCTCCAGTCTTGACAGAGTATGACTCTGGCTGATGCTTAGTCTTCCAATTCATGCTGCAAAAATTAAAAGGCTCCTCTCTAGCCAACCATTATAGAAATCTATACCTGACGTTTTGGATAGTATTTGAACCCTAAATTCAGATGATGAGATTTTAGGAGCTTTGTGAAATAATATGTGGAATTTAGGATAAAAACACCTTAACTGGTTAATATGGAATAAAAAGATTTTACATTGTCATTCTAGAATATTGCTGAAAACACTATATCATATAATAATATGTAGTGCAGTAGAAGTACCATTTTTCTGAACTGTATTTTCCTTTCATTCAAGATTAGGAAATGTTTCTTGCTGTATTACTGAAAGTATTTTTTCAAATATTTATATCTAAAGGATTCTAATTCCTTATGAAAACAACAATCACAGGTAAGCTAAAATAAATACATGCATTTGAGAAGTTAGGAAAATAAATTCTGAGAAAGATTACTTGGTTAATTGTTAATTTATGTACAGGTATAGAATAGTGTTGAAACTAACGTTTTTTTGTCTGACTTATGACTTGGGGGGGGGTTGCTCTGTGCAAATCGAAGCTTTTCTCTCATTGATCTGATCTTCATTTGGATGCATAACTCATTTTGGAGTTGGATTTCACAATAGGTACTGTGCAGAGTACCATTGCTCTTTAAGACAAATTTAATTGCTTAAAATAGTCTCTCACTTCTTCAGCTTGCCTGTTTTTTGAATGGCATCAACTATAGATAGATACTGAATGGCACCAGTTTCACTGAAGGAAGGGGCTTTTTAATGTTTTTGAGAAATTAGCAGGAAGTTGTTGAAAATATGTAATAAAAATGTATTTTGACGAAGCAACTGAGCTGTCCACTAAAACACATTGGAAAAGAATTTGCTTTAGCCTTATGAGAGCTGAAATGCAGAACACAACTATATTAACAGTGCAATACTAGATCAGACTGAGTTCCTTTCATGTTAGCATGAAAGTAGCCCCTGGTAGTTACCACTATGAGATGCTTCTCATAGATGCAGGCAAGGATGACACTGAGTCTTCCACTCTGAAGTTCTCATCCTAAGTGATATCCTGAAACACTAAGGTTTTTGCTACTCGTAGATGTTCTTTTAAAGATGCAGTTTTAATGAGCTTGATAATATTCTGTGGTAGTAAACAGCGCAAGCCAGTTATGTATTGGGGGAGGGGTTAAAATTACTGTCCTAAGTTTTGAATAAGCCCCACCTCCCTTTTGTATAAACGAGACTTTCAAGGCCAACTGCTTGTTTCTGCCGCATACAAACCGAAGCAAGAACTGGATGCTGGACTTCTGCAGTTCAGAACCACAGACAAGACTGGGAATCTAACTGCTGTGCTATAAAATTTGCAAGAGGTTTTAAGGAGTGCTTTTGCTTTTTCTCCTAGCTGCAGCAATCTGTGTGTGATTTGCCACTGTGCTCCTCTTTTCTTGACCAGACTGAAGAAAGAGCTACTTCTAGCTCTCTTTCTGCTGTTCGCAGGAGTTCGTGTGACGCTCAGAGCACGCTGATGTTTAGGCTCTCAAACTAGCAGCAGACCCCAATCAGCTCCCCTGTCTAGCATGATCTGGGACAGGGCAGTGTATATTCAGCGCTGTGCAGTTTTGGGATTCCCCTGCCATGGAAATCCCTGGGTCTCCATTTGGTCAAAAGGCTGACCGTAGTATACCTTGTGTGAAGTTTCATTCATTTGTCACAGACCTAGCACTGCTGAACTGTTCAGAAATGAGAAGTTGGCCCCAAATGTCATGAGTTTGTTAAAAAAAAAAAAAAAAAAAGTAAAAACATGGGTTGCCTCCAGACATTTGGGGTTTTTAGGTTTACTCAGTTTGCATATTCAACGTATCCTGCAGAACCATGAACTTTATTTTGGATCTTTGTTGTAAAATGAAAATTAAGTTTTCTCTTAAGTGCACAGCTTGAGAGTCTAAGATTCACAAGAGCTGCCAAAAAGTCTGCAGTATCTGTGGCTGTCCATATAAAAATGAAAGATGGATGTCCCTATAGCAACTGGAATCTGAAATCAGGAGATTGCAGAAAGGAAGGCAACAACCCAGTTGGGTTATGCTTGCCTTGGCTCTGAGTACTTTGGATAAGGAATTACAAGTTCTGTATCTGTCTGCCTTATGCACTGGCAGGCTGGATCTGGAAGAGACCACACATGTATTTCTGCACCTTCTGTATTTGGATGGAAGATATCAAAATCTTCTACTAAAACGCAGCATGCTATGTAGTACTTTAAATTTTGACTGTGACCATAACTGTATTAACTGCACCAGGAATGGTGGTTTTGGAGACACAATTAGTTCCTGCAAAAAAGATTGTGGTGCCAGGAAAATAATACAATTTCTGTAAAGCAGCTGTTGGAATTCTTAAGGATTAGTGATTCTGTTTCCATGGAAGTAAATTACCGAAATATATATTGGCAGAATATTTTCTAAATAGAATATTTAGAAAATGTCCAGAAAAAAAACACCCTGTTGTTTATAAGCGATGTTGAAGAATGTGCTGGTTTTACTCAATGTGCTGGTGAAGGAACACCATGCCCTTCTCAAAATAACCCCCGGTCAAGTTACATGCTGTAGGAATAATTTTTTTTAATATAGATGCTTGGCAATGGAAGCTTTAGCTTGCCCACCACACCTTTCTGAAAATGTCCTGTTATTTTTATGAATTAAGGCACCCAATTGCTTAGTCACAATAATTCTCCCTTTTATCTTCTTCTCTAAATGGCTTTCTATAAATTCTTTTTTTCACTGGTTAAATCACAGTGACAGCAGTGATGCGCATTATTTTTCTGCTTGCTGAGATAGTATAGCCTGTATAAATCTAATTACTTACCTATGTTTCTCAGTATAGTTTTGTTCTACAGGCCTGAGCTCTGCTTTGTCATTAGTTGTGTAAACAGTTAATTAAGAGATTATCATTCTGGTAGTCATGTGATTTCTATTGCATACCATAATTTGTCTGGAGAATTTTAAAAAGTGCTATAAATTAGTAATTTCACTCCATTTGCATCGTCTAATTAAACAAGATTGGGACTACAAATGTCACAAGAGTTCTACTTATAAGAAATACTTACATTCTTAATTTTGGAGAGTATAGCTTGATGTCTTACCAAGTCAAATGTCAGAGTCTTAAAATTAAATTGTAAGTTGTAGGCCTGTTTCAGCATCTGGGGAGAATGGGATGGTTCCGCCCCATGCCACTAAAAGGCTTAGCATATTAGTATGCTTGCCACTATCAGCCATTCAGCTGCAGGACAGTGTCATACTGAGGAACAGATGACTTACATCCAACAGGAAAGTGGCAAAGCAAAAGTGACATTAATTCCCTGTCAAATGAAAATGAACTATTATTTTGCAATAAATCATTTAAATTAAAACAATTCCCTAAACATATAATTAACATATAATGATAATAGAAAATAGTTCATGCAGTCCTTTTCTAATTTGGGGTCACTTTTTATTCCATTTTCTGTGACATTTTCTTGACTAAATTGTTGTTGTTTTGGTTTTGTATCAGATTTAGTTTTCACCAAAGGCAGTTGTATTGCAACACAACAAAAAACCACAGAAATAAATTTATATTTCATCTGAAACAGAAACTGTTAGACACAAATAGGTCTTTTCCACCCAGTTCAGTATTCCTAGTGAGTTTAAATTTAGTTAATACAAATAGTGAAGTTATTCATACTTGTGCCTTTTGACTTGGATATTAACATGTCAAGATTAAATCGGGGAGGATCTAACTCATCCATATGTTGTGAAAGCAAGGCTCTTTCATACAAAAGGCTATATGATCATTACTTTTCCTGCTTTTCAGTGAAACAGTTAAGCATTTGCTAGATTAATTGGCTTGTGAAATTACCTCATTTTGGTCCTTTTCTAATTTTATCTACATATTTATTATTCCTTTCCTTACCTCTCTTCCCACATTTGTTCTGACCTCTAAGCCTTACATTAGCAATGACCTTTGAGTCATTTTTTTCAAAAAAATACTCATTTTGGGGAGATTATCTCATTCCATGAAGAAAGCAGAAACAAGTTTAAATGAGAGAGACTTCATCAAAGAGACTTGTAATCCCTGTTGTGTCTGTGTATTCTTCTTGTCAGTTTGGAAAGTATCATAAAAAAACCCTTCTTTGAGACTACTTTTCTCATATGTTTTCCTTTTTATACCCTTGAAGTGCAGTGGAAAGACAGACAGAAATAATACTGTAATTTAAATGACACCCCCCACACACACACACCACTTCATAAACAACAGGCTAAATACTACTATAGTTCTCATATTTCTTTCTTTGTACTTTATTTACCATGTGAGACTTCAGACACCCTTCCTCTTTCTCATTTTCTATTTTCCTTGCAAGAAAGTGAAGGGTAGTAATATTACAAGAGGGTAATAAATTCCCTGTACACATGTACATGTCAGTGGTCACAGAAATTGTGACTAAAATGACAGATACAATAAGTATTCTTCAGAGTCTTTTGTTAGTTTAGATTTAGGTCACAAAGTGTATTTCCCAGGCTGTCATTCTAAGATGAGCCAGTCTGACAACATAAATGATGTTTTAGCTTTTCCAGAGCATTGGCTTTGTAGCAGCATTGAATTAAGAGTTTTCAGAACTTCTGCAGTGTTCCAAACAATCCACATTAAGTCATAAAGATTAATTTTTAAACACTGCTTTTCCTGCTCAGATCCTCTGCCTGTGTTTCCATATGGTTTCATTTTAATGCCCATGAATCCATACTTCTATTATTGCTTGCCCCCTTTTACTGGAATTCACTGGAGAAAAGTGCTACTAGGGTTTTCCTTTTTGCAGAAAGTGGTAGTTGTTCTGAAAGGAGAGCACAAGATGAAATAAAAGGGTACGTTTATGAACAAAATGGACATAATGATCAAGGTTTTCTATTGAATCTTTGTGGTCTAGAGAGGATCACTGTCATTCTGAATGAGAACTAAAGGGTCTCAGAAAAATATTAAGAAATTAGCAACATTTTCTGGAAGCTTAAATTTCCTCTTATGCCTCATGTCTCTTTCTAATTCTGATAAATCTTAGAAATGGAAAAATATTCACAAAAGATTCACAAAGATTATTTTTTGTTAGGGTGTGTAACAACTGTATAAGTAACATCTGACAGGTTCAGACAATTTAAAGGGAACTGTTTATCCTCATGTTTAGATATTCAATGTATTGCTAATTTATATTACCTGATTAGAAATGCATATTCAAAACCAAATGCATTTTGAACATATTTTATCCTAAAATACTTTATAAGGTCTCCTCAGATGTGTTTAAAACCCAGCTCTATTTCTCACATTCATGTAGTGTACAGTCCTTCATGCATTCAATGGTGATATTCATGGCCCCAAAGAAATTTGGAACATGCTAATATACTTCGCTGAACTGAGGCCTCCAAGTCCAATGAACTGAAAAAAATGCCTGAAATAACTAGGAAGCAACTGCAAATAAAGTACAACTTTCAGAAGAAGCTTTAAAAAAAGCTTGTCACATTTTTCTTCTTGGATAAAAAAAAAAAAAGGCAGAATTTTGCAGTGACTTGAAATACCCTCTTTATTCACAGCTTGGGATTTGCACTTCAGAAGCACAACTAGAATCATAAAGTATAGTAAATGTAGAGAAGGAATTTTCCCTTTTGTTAGTTTTCTGTCTTTCAGAACACAGACAACAGTGTTGAAACTTGTTTTTACATGTTTCTGAATTTCAATTTCTGGGGACATTTCTTGAAAAATTTCCAAGTTATGAAGTCCATACACAACATCCACAATTTTTGTAGTTAAATAATGAGAAATGTTTGATTTGCCAGCAGGAAAATTACATATCCAGCAAAACCCCAGAATATTCAACATTGATATTAAACTTTGTTTAATTGCTACTGATTTGCTACAAAATGAACGGGAATTTCATGAATGCTTATTTAAGTTATTTTCAACTTTGCCTTGAATAGTTATCTTCATGACCTTCTCCATCACCACAGCCTTCAGTCTTAAAGGTCTCTCTACAGTGGCAAAGCCCATGGTTTCTTTCCTGTATTTATTATGGTTTGAGTGTTGTCTCATCAGGTTAGAAGTTTTCCTTCACAACTTGGATTTCTGTATTCAGATTCTTGTCTTGAATGCTTAAAGAGTTTTGCAGTAATAGCTTCACAACATGAAGAACTGGAACAAGAAAATAAATTTTAATAGAAAATTGTTGAATGCAGGTTTGTGCTTGTAAATCACATTTCTAGAAATAGTGGCAAGGTGTTTTGGTCCTTTTAACCAAGAATATATAGGGACTGAAAGGGATCTTCTGGCTCATCCAGTCTCCTCCTATTTCAGGCAACCACATCCTATAACCTTTTTAATAAGTTTATAAAGTTCCATCTTAAGATGATTTGGGCTAATTTTGCCCCATTACTCCTTCTGGAAGACTGTTCAAGAGCTTCATTGCTCTTTCTGTCCTGTCCTGGGATTGTGTTTGACTCGTAGTATATCCATATCACACAATTATCTTGTATCATTGTGAGTAGTCCCTCAGTGTGGAGTCTCATTCTTTTTTCTGTTGTAACTAACCAGTCATCAATGTCATCCAGTTCTTTTCTGGGTGGTATCTGTAGCTTCATCTGTACTGACCATGTATCTAAACGTTTGTTATCAACATGTGTATACTTGGATTTTGTCTCAAGATTAAGTTAACGAATATATTCAACAAGATGTTTAAGGAACACTCTGGTCTGATACTTCATTTCAAAGGAATACTTGTTATCATCTCCTTTTTCCTCTTTTGGGCCATTTTTTTAACTGCCTTACCATTCTTCCAGTAATCCCCATCTTGTTCTAACGTAACTAAGAATTTCCTTTATGGTGTTGTAACACAATTTTTGCTGATGCTGAGGTCGATGATCTCTATTGCATTTCCTTTATCTGCAAATATGTTATCTGATCAAAGAATGTCAGCATCTGACCACACAATGTCAGTATGACAAAATTTATGTCTGACATTTTACTCATCTCTTGTTGGCTTCCTTTTTTTTTTTTTTTTTTTTTTAACATTTATTCTTGCCTTCTGCTATGAACTTTTGCACATTCTTAGGGCCATTCTAGCAAGCCCATAGCTGCTTGTATCACTTTCCTGGCCCTTCTCAAATGTAGATGCAATTTTATGTATTCTCTGATCAGAGGGTGTAATTATAGATAATAATCTTATCTATAGGGAAGCCTCATGGAACCTGAAGCTTTTTCTGCCAGATCTTTAAGAACCAAGAACTACGAGCTAGAGATTTCCCTGAATGTCCTTCACTTCTGCTGTTTGCTGTGTCAACCAGCTGAAA
Organism: Astur gentilis; assembly: GCF_929443795.1. Taxonomy (NCBI): domain Eukaryota; kingdom Metazoa; phylum Chordata; class Aves; order Accipitriformes; family Accipitridae; genus Astur; species Astur gentilis. Next base: position 69,620,301 of record NC_064919.1, read on the forward strand.
TATGTGAGACAGAAACTAAACTTTGCTTACTAATGGGAAAAGGCACCATTGGGATATCTGCAACTGTAAATATCAGTGGAAGTTTAAATACTTTTATGCAAAAATAAGCTCCAAACTCAAGACTTCCTAAGGAGTGTTTTTATTGGAAGTTGCTTCTAGCCTAGTCAAATTTTATTTTTGTTTTTGTGTTATTCATTCCCTTTTTGACAATTCACCAAGTCATGCTTTTTCCTGACATAAGTCATCCTGTTTATAGCAAAAGTAGGTGGAGAGGAGTCAGTAAAAAGAAGTCACAAAAGGTCCTTTATTTCCATATCATTCTACCTAGATATTTGGAGGAAGGTTGTATTTCTTTGTAGTATCCTAGGCACCTGATGTCCCTATCACCAGTTCCTGACAATAGGTTTCCAGAATTAGACTACAATTACCATGTAGCCTGTCCAAAGATGACTTGAAGGCCTCTTGCAGACTTAATGACTTCTGTTTTCCAGAAGCTAAAACCCCATAGCTTTATGGATTTTGATTGCAAACTACTACAAAAAAAGATCCCTGGTAATTTGCAGGATGGTTGTAGTGATCTTTCAGAACTTCCATCTTTTTATTCTGATTTTTTTTATAGAGAGAAAAAAAATCCCAGTTTTTTAAAATATGGGTGACATTTTATTTCATTTAAAGAGCCTAATTTCTAGGGATGGATGTGACTTCCCTGGTAAAGGACTTCTTGACTGTACCTTTTAAGGGTATACAAGCAGTCTAGATACCTTGATGGAAGTAGAGTTGATGTCAAAAAAGGCAACTGGCTCACAAATCCTTATGTCAATAAAAAAATAGAACAGTCTTTTCTTCCTCCATGCATGGACCAAGTAAGTTAGATCAAGACTTTATTTTCAGATGATAACAAGATAATTTTATGACAGATGTCTTTAGCTGCAATTAGGTCTGCTGGATTAATTAGTGAATCTTAGCAAATCACATTGCTAAAATTAGCCTCAGAAGTGCAACACTCACTATTTTGTAGTTTTCTTGTGCCTTTCTCACTGCTTGCCTTTATGTTGCTAGAGCTTGGATTTCACTTTTACCAAGCGTGATTGCCCATAACCTTTGCAGTGCAAATCTAAGCTAAAATCATCAAAGTGCTGGTGGCTGTCCGAGACCCTCAAACAAGTTCTACCCAAGACAGAAAGTTCTTCCAATGGAAAAATTAGAGAACAGCTCATCTTATTACAAGGGGAAAAAAAAGTGGATCTTCCAAAGAACACCAAACTTTGCACACACAAAGTGAGTACAGCTCTCATGAGTCAGGAGTAATACTGCACTGAGCTCCTGGTCTGACCTGGATGCTCAAACTTTTTCTCCAGCAGATTTCTCCAGCTGGCATTGCAGTGAAGTCTCAGAAGCTGTAGTTTCATTGCTTTCTTTTTTTGCTTGGTTGTTTTTTTGTTAGTTTGTTTTTTTTTTTCCCCACTAGTACTTGCTAACTAAGTCTGTGAAATCCTAATGGAGACAAGGCAGTTATCTTACTGTTCTGAAGTAAGAAGATAATAGCGTTGACTCTGCTTAGTTACTTCTGGAAAACTAGAGTGCTTTCTCTGCACTAGGATGCTACAAGCAGGTAGCTTTTAATTACCTGCTGTAAAATCAGCTTTCTGAAATAAAAACAAAGGCATGTAAGGATCTGTGATTTAACTCCTCTTACTCGCTTGCTAAGACTAGTAGTCTGGCTATTTTAATATGATTTATTGTTGTGCATTCTTCCTTTTTTCTGTCTTTTACTGATGTATTTTGGTATTTGCTTTAACCTTGTAAAAATTTCCGTGAACCTTTCTAAAACAGAGCTTCATGATTTATTTTTGTTTAGCAGGTCAGATAACTTGTTCTCATACAAACAGATCAGTGACATACAAGAAAGGAAATGTGAATTACCTGCCCACATCCCATGGTTTAGATAGCATCTCAGACTGAGCTCAGCACCTGGGATATTCCTAGTGATATCAGGAACCCACGAGGTGTGTCCAATGGCGCTTCATTCTTTCTCATTCCTTGCTTCAGTCTGCCTAGCAGACTGAAGAGAGAGCAGCTCTTTAATTTAAGCATGAAAGAAACTATTCTAAGCAATTATTTACTGAGAATGTCTCAGCTCTTGAAGTAACATGTTGATTCCAGGTACCATTGAGACTGTATTATGTAGTTCATTACTCAGACTATCAAGACAGAATTTCCTAATAAGAGAAGCATAAGACAAGATGATTTGCATAGCTCAGTTGAACTTCACAGTTTGCATTTCTGAGCAGGAGAAAACGCCAAGATTCCATAAGGCAACTACTTATTCCAAATCTGGCATTTTTCCTATTCAGAAACACAGATTGTGAAGTTCACTCAAGTTACTCAAATCAATCAATTTTTTTCCCCCAAGTATTTTAATAACAAGCACATTTTCAGTTATTAGTGTTTTACTTGTACACTATTTGCATATTAAGATATTAATTGAGTATATTCACTTACCTGCTGTCTCTCTTTCCTGATTCTCCAAGGAAAAATCTCTGCAGTACATTTAAAGGAGTAAGGAACATAGGCAGGTTGATACACGTGTGCTTTTGCTACAGAATTAAGATGAGTATCATGCACAGCTCATTTGTGGCTTTGTCTTATGTCATTCCATCACTTGCAAGTTATACAAGCAATTCCTAGACCACATAAATAAGGGGTTTCACACATACAGCGTGAAGGCTGTGTCTGTATTAGTGAATAAAATGTACTAAGGGCTGTTCTTTGGTCCTGAAGCTAAGTGGGATGGCAAGCCCTGTGTCCATATGGCTAGCTCTTTTGCCCTTCTGCTATATTAACCGTATACTTATTGGGGGTGATCCTTGGCCTGTACAAATCCCTGAAATACAGCTTTAAATGGTGGGAGAGGAGTAGTTGGCCTGAGCTAAAACTATGCCAGGAACCTTGATAACAGTTTTGTGCTACACTCACACACCTGTGCTGTGGCCTTGGTGACCTTTTCAGTGCAGTGTTATCAGAAGATTTTGTTGTATCCCTGCCTGCCTTATGATACTGTTCAGGGTCGCCTTCTAGCTCAGTAACCTAAGCCCCAGAGCAGCTCTCTGTACCGAGCCCAGTGGCTTAGGGCTACTTGCCTTCAAAGAAGGGGTGGAAGGGCAAAAAACTCCACCTCCCTCCTCAGCCTAGGTTTATTTATGGGCAGCAGTGCTGCTCTGTAACCTGGGGAGAGGGGAGAAAGTGCGTGTAATGGTTGGTCTGTCTAACCTCCCCCGTGAAAATAAGCAACACTTGTTACACTCCCTCTACTCTCTTGAGCCACCGTCCCCCCCATGGAGGCTTTAAACAAAAATACCATCTATGATCTGCAGTTTCTCTGAAACCCGAGGAAGCTTTGAGGATTCTGTGCACATAACAGTGCAGCCAATCTGCCCAACACAGACAGCACATCAAGTGATTGTAATGACATTTATTTGGTTTGAATATCCAAATAGCATGTGCAAGCATTTTTCCATGAGTTGTTGAAAAATTGACCTAAATATTTTGCTTTTCATTAGAAAAGATGAGGATTTCACAATGACAGACATAGTCAACGCTTACTGTTCTGTGGATCAGATATGTCAAAATATTATGGGTTTTTTTCTTTATTAGCATATTCACAACAAAGAGTGACAACATAGGTTCTGGGCTTGATACATGCTGTTGAATATTTTACAAGACTATAATAAAAGCTTATTTGATATGTTCTTGTATGATTTGCTACTGTAGTGAAAAACAGCTATTAAAACTTTATAAGCAGCTGTGGCTGCTTGCTCCTGTGAAAAAGCAAATTGCAAATGTCAGCTTGGTTTCTGTGGTTCTTCAGGAAATAGTGTATTCAAGTCTAGGTTATACTTAATAAGTTTTACTGACATGATTATGTTTGCTAGCAGTGCAGGTTTTTTCATCATCCTGATTGTGCTTCACACTGCCCTACCACAGGTGTAGGTATTCTGGCACTCATGCTGAAGATGTGACTCTTGCTTCACTGACCAGAAGGAGGATATACCTTTAAAACATGTTTAAGCTAGAATTACCATTTCTAGATGAGGGGTATGATTGCCCTATGTGGGGCTAATAAAAAGAGACGTTCTTAAGTGCAGACAAGGCTTCAGTTTCATAGACACAAACCAGCTCTGAATAAATGAAGTCCTCCCTGCTTGGCCGTCAGCCGTACTGACTCTTATGACTTTATGATATTTTTCAATATTTGTTTTTGGTTTGTTTCTTAAAATCCTCAAGTTCTTGTATAACATGAATGCATAAAAGTTTGTGCTTCATATTACACTGTATTTCTAGCATTCGTAGTTGTGGAGAAAAAGCTTGAAAATGCTCTTACAATCCCCACTTCTAATACAGCAAATAGAAGGATCTGAAATATTGTAAGTTTTAAATAAAATTCCCTCTTTCTGTGACCTCCCTTCTTCATAGTTTTGATAATAATGACTTGTATAAATTTTATTTGCCTGAGTTGATTTAAAATGTGTTGAATCTCATGTACCGAAATGTTCAGGCAAAAATGCATAAGATGTACTTTTTAATAGGATTGCATATATTAGAAAAGTATGGTTTTTCAGATTCAGGGGCTTTTGTTCCAAATCGTGGCTGTTTTCTTTTTGGAAACATATTACAGTAAGTACACTTATCTTTTTTAGATGTGCTTTATGAACTAAAACTTAGAAGTTGAGCTCTGTGCAGAGTACTGGTTATTAGCATTCCAAAATGAGTAGATTTGGAACAAATTTCACAAGCACAAGATATCCCATGATTTTCTTAAAATAAACAGTGCCCATGAGCCTCCTCAGACATAGTATCAAGAAGGAGCGTTCTGCCTGTATGTGACTGTACACATCTGTTAATTCAGAGATCTAAATGTGAAATCCAGCACTCAGGGACACCAGGTGGATATCTGATACTCTCTGGGGAATTTGGGCTTCCTAAACCATTGTATGGATTATTCACAGCCATGCATTTTTTCCCTGCTTGTGACAGAAAAAATATGGGTGAAATATCTGCATCAATAATTAATCCTGGTATAAATCAATACAAGTTACTAATAAATGAGAAACAGAGATATGTCGCTGCCAAAAATCAGCTGTTAATGCCTCTTCACTTACTGAAATGGCATGCTGCATATCACAAATGTTCTATTACTAGCTACAAAATATTTAGGTGTAAGTCAGGAATATTCTCCAGCTCTACTGTGAAAGCTGCAGTCATAGCACAGTATAATTTGAGATTGGAATTAATGTGCGTAGAGCGTGAGAAATAAAGAGATACAATTCTTTATGTCTGCTTTTCATGACTATTCAGAAGTACTTACATGATTTAGGAGCCTAAGGGCTCATTTAACTTGTCCGCACATAGGAATCTTGTCCCATTTAAAACTCATTAGGGTATCACAAGCTTCCTCGTGGGGCTGTCAGATATGACACAGGAGCTATGGAAGGACTGTCTCCTTTGGGAACAGCTGCTGGAGACCAACAAGGATACCTTAGGGTGCCTGTAGTGGCACTAGATAAGTGTGTACTGGCAACTGAACCTTAAACCTTCAAAGTCCAGGCTGAATTCAAGCTTAGGATCTGTTCTTGAAGAAGGTATCTGTGCCACTTCTGAAGAATGGAGTAAGACTTAGTCTTTTATTCAGAATGGCTATCCCTTTCTATTCAGTATGCTTGCTCAACGTGCTGACTCCTTCCTTAACCAAACATACTTGCTCCTTTCCCCCAGATCATGCAGGTGGTGAGAGACAGCCCCCACCTCCCCTGGTAACCCATAACCTTGGCTCCATCCCACGATGATGCCCTGGTGGTAAGATCACCCTCCTGAAAAATGGCAGAGGTGTGTGTGATTTCTTCAGGCCAAGGATTGTCAGGGAAGTGACCTAATCAGAAGACTGCAGCTACCAGTGGATATTTTAAAGAAAACAGTGAATATGTCTTTACTACATGATGGGCCTGATCTTTTCAAGATGTAGTCCTCACAATTCTGAATTTAATTCTCAAATCTTTCTTTATGTACCTGAAACCTTTACTTGAGTGTGGCAGTAAATCGGTCAGAAATGAGACTTCAGCCTCTGAGAAATATAGGCACTGTTAAAAACTTTATCCCTCAGCAGTGATTAAACTCACCATCCATGTAGGGGTCTCACCTAGTAGCACAACATCAGTGCTTCCCAAAGTTTTCCCTTAGCAATCCTACTTCCAGGGTCACAACCCCACTTTCATTTTCACTTCCAGGCTTGCAGGCCCCAAGTGGGGTCGTGACCCTAACTTGGGAACTGCTCTATAACACATTGAAAAAATTAACATACCAGCCAGTAAATACATCAGCAAAACAAACCCATCCAGTCTACCCAGGACCCTGTGCAGTCTGCCATCCCTAGAGGCCTTACCTATTAAACATGGGTTTTCAAAACCATGCATCCACTTGCAAGCTCACATACTGCTTTGGGTATGTGTTACCATTGTCTTGTAGTCTTCCTTTGTGCTATTTAGCTAAGTTTAGTGTTGACAAATATGTGCTAACACTTCTGAAGATATGACCCTCTTTTTCTTGGTTATTCATATGTTGGAGGTGCTGCTTAGATTTATTATTTGCACATAATAGAGTTCACAGTTATTGTGTGTCAGAAACAAGATCCGGAGAGTCTGCTGTTCCCACAGCTGGAGCAACACATACACATCTGCTAAAACTGCAGTGTAAATTGTATTGTCCTTGGCAATTAATCACTTACATTGCATTCTATCAACTCTCCTCCTCCTCCTTAACTCCTACTGGTCTTTACCCTCTTCTCCCTTCTTCTTCCTCTGCTGTCCTCTGTTCTCATTTTCTTCTGTGTCTCCCACTTCATTTTTTAACATCTCCTCCAGAAATGCCATGTTTGGGTGTGGAGATGCTGCTGCAGAAGTTCCTACTTCTCTTGCAGAAAGTTCTACCACTAGATCTCAAAGAGCTTTGCACAGGTTGCGAAAGCACACAGGTTATGAAATCTTAATATCTTCATTTTACCGTGGGGAGATTATAACACTGTTCTAGCAAGGTCTGTTACTCAGAGCCACCAAAAAGTCAGTGGCAGAGAAAAAGATGAATCTCGCGTTTCATGTGTCCCGTGGTGGACTTCAAGCAACATGATTAGTTAGCACAAGATATACCAGTAGATGGCACTTCAGCGTTCATAGCCTTGCTTATGCATCTGAGGGGCTGATAAAAATGGACTTCTTGTGTGGAGTTCTTCACACATGACTTTTAGCATAAGTTTATTTCTCTTTGGTCTTGTGCTGTTTTCCTGGGATCTTTACTCTGCCCTTCTCTTTTTTCATTTTCCTTGCTGTGACTCTTTTCTGTTCGTTCTCCATTTCTCCCATTTTTCCATATGCTGTGTCTCGTTTTGAAAAGAAAGAAGGAAAAAAAAAAAAAAAAAAAAAAGAGGAAAAAAAAAGAAAGGAAAAAAAGAGAAAAAGAAATCTTATAAAGTGGAAATCCCCTGCTGATTTTTTTCAGAAGAGAGTTATCTAGATCGTCACTGATTCATTACTGAGGATGACAGTGGTGGTGGTAAGCAGGAGCAGTAAGATTTACTCACGAATGTTCTAAGGTCCCAAGTATGTATCTGAATGTGCGGCTCCAAAAGTGCACTGCAATGACCCACCTGCATGTACAGATGAAGGGTATTAATACCAAGAACAGACCATACTAAGCCTCATCATGTATTTTTTGCAGTGTGAGCTAAACAGCTATTTACTAACTTGCAGTGTATCTGTGAAACACATCCAAACAAAGACACTGTATGTCCTCAAGTCTGTATGTTACATTGCCTTTACTGTACACAGGCTGCAGCTAAACACTTCAGGTTCCAGCCTTTCTTCCAGATAAGAATTGAGGGTTTTGATCAGGCTTCTGCTGTGGGCCCTAACTGGATTTCTCCCCGTCAGCGCATGTGGTGCTTCTTGCTAGGTTGCTGACAGTGGCAAGTGCCTTTCAATTAAGGCTGGAGTTCCATCAGAGACCATAAGTGGAGAATGCCGGGGAGATTAATAAACGAATTGTCACAGCTTCCAGGCATGCTGGGTTGGGAAGTGCAACTCCCGAGTTTGTGGGCTGTGTAAATTTCGAGCTCCGGGTCTGTATCCTTACAGAGATAGACTCAGTCCCTTTTTTCTTTGTCATAAAATGAATGAAAATTAATTTCCCTAAAGTTGAAGTCCAAATGTGGAAATACTAAATATTTGTATATCTTTTATGCCAAGCATTTCAGGCTTTTTGTAGTTTTGGTGGAGTCACCATTTGAAACAAGGATTTGAATTGCTCTGACTAAACCATCTGTATGTGGGAAAAGATTATGGGAAACATCCCTGCAGGGCTCTTTTTTGTTGCTCCAGTGGGCATTATCCATTATTTTTCCAAGTGTCTTGCCTTGGGGGTTTTTTTGCTTTCCTTGCTCTCTTGACCAATCTAGCTGGTACTAGTTATTGTCTCTTTGAGAATTACTGTCAGTCCTGAAAAAAAAAAAAAAAAAAAAATTGCAAATCTGAACAATACCATAGTTTTAAACTGCATTTTAACTGCTTCACTCTTTCATCTTATTTGTTTTCACTTAAAAATACAGACAGAAACTTTTGTGCATTTGCTTGCATTTTCTCCACTACGCGTTCTACTCATCACAGAATGAATATTCGAGTGAATAGATACTGCATTCCTTGAACAGCAATAAGTTTCACTAAAATCAATGGGAAAATAGCATTTACGGGAAATTTTAAGATCACTTAAGGGTCGTGTAAGGGAAAGACATATTAAAGAAGGAGCATTCTATATTCCTGCTGACAATTGCATACAACAGCTGTGGTGATACGGTTGTTCCTTGAATGTTTCTTGAGGGAATTGTTTCTTTTTAACTGGACATTCCTTTCTGATTTTGGAGTCTGTAAGACTTAAAACTGGGTGGACATACCTCTTCATAGGATCATAGGATAATTCAGCTTGGAAGGGATGTCAGGAGATCATCTGCTAGATTGTCCTCTTGGGGGAAAAAGGTTTCCATCATACCCAGTGTGAACTTCTCTTGTTTCAGCTTATCCCTGTTGTCACTTGTCCTGCTACCATGCGCTGCTAGGAAGAGCCTGTTTCTGTCTACACAATGACCTGCTCATAGGTGGGAAAGGCTGCTCCGAGGTGCCCCCAAAGCCTTCCTTTCTCCCGGCAGAAGCAGCTCTGTCCCTCAAGGTCCCCTTGCAGTGCAGGTTCTCCAGCCCCTGAGCCTCTGCTGGCCTTGGTTGTCATCAGTGCTGCCTGTCTACTTTGTCCAAGGATGTGCACAACTACCTATCTGGCTTATCTACATGTCTTGCCCTGTGACCTCTTTTACCAATGCTTCTAATTCAGAAATCAAATGGTAGCACTTTTTAGTATCGTCTAAGTGTTTCTAACAATGGCTGCCCGCCAACATCATCCTTGTAGTTCCAGGTGCCTCTTAAAATATGAAGTGATTAAAAGTTAAAATGAAGAGGACATGGCATGAAGCTCCGCAGACGACCGATAGGGACACTGTTATCTGAATAAGAGCATTCCAAATTGCTAAGGGATCTTGGGAAATACATGAAAACTGTTCTTATGTAAAACTGTATTTTTGCATATAACCGTGCTGTGCAGGGTAAGTGATTTTTTAAAAAATGCTGCTTTTTCTGTGAACTTCTAACATGCTATGAAAAATAGTTCCAACATTCATTTTTAAATACTTAAAAAGTCTTTAAGACCAGGTGACTAAAATTTAGTTCTTGAATATGAGTGCTGTGGTTTCATTTTGAGGAGTTCTGAGTATCTGCAGACCTCACTGAAGAACTAGGAGGTTCAGATGCTATTACTCAGTAGCACTAGTGGAAATTCAGGGGCCTGTACACATTCAAATCTACACCAGACCACCTTGGTAAACTCATTATCCTGTAGCATCTGGTAGGTCTGATTAGCTGTTATCAAAGTCCAGAGTTCCTTCTCAGCCTTCTGACATATTAGTGTTCTTCAATCCCACGGTAAAGTTGAACAAATCCATTCAAAGATTAAGAGATCAGTGGAACGTACCTGTAAATTACAGGAAAATGAGCAAAATGTGCAGTTTTAACTCCAAATCAGTCTCTGAGCTGAACATTATGGCTTGCACCTTGTTTTCATGTCATATTTCTCCACTGTGTGATAATTTCATTGGCCACATCATTGAGAAGTAATGAATGAATGTGAGTTATACAGATGATCCCACATGACTATCAGCAAAATCCAGCCACTAGGGTCCACTATGTATTTATGTCTAAGAGAAGGAAAAAAAAATAAAGAGTTAGCTTGTGTGTACTATCTTTCATATACTTCCTGCAAAATTCACGCTGCCATAATGGGTCAGGCAGGCCTTGGAATTACAGAAATATCAAACAAAAAATGTAATTGCCTTATCTTCAGGGAGTTGTGAATTCAAAATCTGATACTTTGTGAATGGTTTGGTCTATGTACAAATGTTATGCTTCACCAGAAAGCATTGAATCCTGGTTCTTCAAAGGGATGAGATACAGATGTTTCTGTGCTGGTGATTCATTGTATAGTAAAATGTCACTGCCTAGAGAACAGCACTGCATACTGACATCTAATTTCACCTGATTCCCATTTGGAGGGAAAGAAGGAAACATTTTTATGTCATAAAAAAAAGAAATGGCAGCTGTTTGAAATTTGCTGAGAGGCTTGGAATGTATTTTTAGTTGAGGTGTATTAGCCGGCAGAAAGCATGCAAAGAGGTAGAAGGTGCAAAAGAGGTCCATGGTACTGTTCTTAAGTCTGTCCTGTGAACACAGCTATCAGGAATGCATTCGAGTGTGATCAAAATTGTGTATACTCGCTTGCACGTATTGTGCCGACAAATACATTTGGGAACCAGGACTTTAGAGGCAATATTCTTATCTTTCAAATGCCTCAAGCTGGGTCTCTTGGAATTAAGCTGATTTTACTTAAGTGCCAGAATATGGGTTTCTGTTTTCAAACGTACGCGCTCCACTCTGCATTTGTGAATGGAGTTCACAGGCCTGGGATTCAGTACCACAGTATACTCCATGGTGAACTAGGTGTTTCAGAAATGTGATTTACAGCAAGGGGAATATGTATGCCAGATGATAGAAAACACTGAAGAGAAAGATATGTCTGAAAATTTATTTCTCTCTGGTTTTAGGAGCTTGTGCAAGATGGTTTCAGAGCTGGAAACCACCGTCTTGTCCTTAGACGTCCAGACATCTCTGTTTCTTCATTTAAACAACATCCGGGATGGCCTGTGCATTAAGAGAGGAAGCAAAACAAAACCAAACAAAAGCACACCAAAAAAAAAAAGGACAAGAAGTATAAAAAATGGGTTCAGCACCTTTCTTAGGCTGAGGGAATGAAGTTCACATTTCCACATCCCAGGAAGCTCCCCATGTACAAGCCTAGCAGAGAGGATGAAAAAAGTAAAGCCTCTCCTGTCATAACTATGACGCAGTGTACAAAAAGATGTGAGATTCATAATCTTGACTTAAGCAGAGACTTAAACATGATTTCATAGCGCAAGGATGGAGGCACTTCACTACTGGGGGAAGGAGGAGGGGAGGCAACCTGGATTCTGGCCCCTGCTTCAAGCACTATTTATGTATGTTACTCAATTACAAATGCAAAATGTGTAGGCAGTCCCTGGGGCAAGAACCCAGGACTTCCTCATCAAAAGGAGCACCTATTAGGGTTGCAAATTATCCTCTCTCAGTGAATCTTGCTTCTTCTCCAATACAGAAGTATGGCTTCAGCAGGTATGACAGACAGTTCTCCAGCCTGATCTTCACCTTGAGTTGGTGGTGGATGCACTCTTGGGAGATGTGGGAAAGATCTCCTCAGGAAGAGACTGGCAGTGAACCTGCATCTCCCACTTCATGAACAAGTGCCTTATCTAGAAGTATGCTATTATGTAAAATATTGGCAGTAGTGCTGCCACAACCTCTGGACGTGTTTCTGGGAGAAAGTCTCTGGGGCTGTTGTGCTTCATGAGGAGGTTGGTATATGTTAGGCATGCTCAGAAGATGCTTACCTCATGAAGCCTCTCAGGAGATGCCTCACCTGTATATCAGAGGCAGGCCTTGGTGCAAGGTAGGTTTCAAGATTTCCAGCTGTATAGAAATAGCAGTAGCAATGGGAAATGCAGTATCAGAACTTTCAGATAATTTTATCAGAAAAAAAATGATGTAGATTTTTGTGGCCATTTTGCATACATGTATATGCGTAAATACAGCTTCCTGGCATTTTTGTTGCTTTTTTGAATTTGGCCATCAGCGACTTTCTCAAAATTATTTTGTGAACCAGCAGCAGGACATAAAATTAGAACCCAGAAATCCTGCTCTGAGACAGTGTCTCTGTAAGACATGTAAATATATTTACAATTAAAACCAGTCTTTTAATGTTTGTTGGAAATTAAGTAGCTGGCACCTACCTGAATTTGAGAAAAATCTCCTCTGATGCTCTCCACATCTATTAAATGTTTTGTCTCTATGTCATTGACATGTGTTTATTAGTTTCTTGAGAGATTTTCTGAGAGGTTCTTTTTCCATCCCTCTGTTCTCCCAACCCCTGTTCTCTTTTATTATGGGTTATGTTCCTTCAGGAGACCAAAATCCTGCTCCCTTTGCTCTTCTTATCATGTACTTCCTTCCAAAGAGACTCCTTCTCTAAATGAAGCAACTGGAGGATGAAGGGCAGAATTTTTTTGCTATTAGTTTGAATACAAGATTATAAATGCACGCTTCTATTTTTTATGTATACATAGATGAATAAATTATATTTGCTTTGGATAATGCTAAACAATCCATAACAAATTAGAGTTTACTCTATACTAAAAAATATACAGACAATAGCAGGAACAGCCTTCAAATATGATTTGTATTTAAACAAAACGGGTAAGTAAGTCAACTTCTGCTCTCAGGCCTCAGTTCAGCAAAGTACCTAAACCACCATTGGATAAGGTGCTTAAGTACATTTTTAACTTTCACGCAGTATGATATAGAAATTTTGCTAAGTGGGGCCTTATCTAGGAGAACAGCATAACCCAAGTAGCATAAAACAGGATTTTGGTCCCTGCTGTACTTGTGGCTGTTACCTTTCCTCAGTTCACTGTATTAGTATCACCAAAAAGAACTTCTGAATTAACCTTCCTTTTGGGAGAAAGTAATTTCCAAGTGATAATGTGCTCCTTGATGGTTTGTTTTTTGGTTTTGTTTTTTTTTTTGGCGGGGGGGGGGGGGGGGGGATGTCTTCTGTGCTAGTTGTTACACATCTTGAATTTGGGCAAGTAGGCCATGTTTTGCGTTTTCTCTTGGTCATCTATAATAGTGATACCACTGCAACCCTGTAATAAGGATCTGAAGCTTAGCAAAAGTTCAAATGCATATTCAAAACCTCCTAGAAATATGGAAGTTAAAGGTGTCCAAGAAATGACAGACTTTTCATTTAGCGGATGGAGAGAGAAACAAAAATGCTGAAATCTCTTCTCCTCTGTCACTGTACTGGGATTTAAAATTAATTAATACCAATGAACTGGACATTGCTCCTGTCTGAAAAAAAGGTTTTCTTGAATCAATGTCAGGTGAAAGCTTTGGCCTGAACCAGTGTGTTTTGCTGCTATGCCATGCACAAGCCTCCATCTCCCTAACCACCAGTATGTCTTCTCTGCACCAGAAGGCCAGAACCCAGAACCATTTAGAGCCAAAAACTGAGGACTGCCTCTAGGGAAAATTCCATTTTTTTATTTTTTTCACTCATCATTTATTTACAAATACACATTATAACTTTTATATACATTGCACATTTACATGGTAGAAAAGTACAAAACTATATATTTAAATGAATTTATATTTAACTCGCCATGTTTGAAAATATAAAATTGCATCAGAAAAAAAGTATTATGAAAAGCAAGAAACTTGAACTGATAAAGCTTTGATATAACTTTTAGTGACACACTGATTAGAAAAAGAAAACTTTGAAAGTGGTACTGCAAGACCATCTTAAAGGAAACACCTGATAAAACACTTATGCATGTTACAAAAAATAAAACAATAAAAATAAAATAAAACCTTTATTCTTATTACAGTTAGCCCTGTAGCTATTAACAACCTTCATAATCCGATTTCTTTGGGTCCGGAATTCATATAGTACAGTATACACGCTCAGCACACTGAGATCACTTCAGTACATGATGTGATCAGAAGCAGAGAAAAGTGAAGTGGAGGAAGTTTCCTTAAAGATCGCCTCACTGTACCCTGGAAGTATACTTAAGTCAGTTACAACACCTTTTGGTCAGTCAAGATTCCTTGTAAACAAAAACCCTAGGGATCTTTTATGTACAGAACCGGCAAGAAGAAAATCCAATAAATAAACATAACAGAAACCAACATGCAAGTTTGTTAAAGTGGAAAAGAGTTAACATCAGTGAAACAAAGAGATGAGATCATGTGGGTAAGCTCTAAGGAATGGACTTTTATAGTTTACAAGAAAAAAGAAAAGCTTTACTTTACAAGCAAGAGACCTCACAATAAATAACACTGCTCTTCCCGTAACGAATAAATTTCTTCAAAAAACAAGGTGTACAGTCAACCAGACATTTTATGTATAAATTATAAAACATGACACAGTATAAATAAATGTCTACGAGACTCAACTATATGTATACTTTTTTTCTCCCCAAAATAAATAAGCATACACTTATTTACAGTATGGACATTGATTTCGTGCCCAATGGCTGTTCCAATAGTGATGGAGGTTTTACCACTCTAGAATGGAAGATATAGGAAAGGTGTAGTCCTGGTCTTCATCTTCCTCTTCATCCTCTGGGTCTTCATTAATGGCTAGATGGGGGAATACAGGGGAGCTGTTGTTTAAATAAGGACAACAACAGCGCAGAAGCAGCTCAGTGCATGTTTTCAAAGCCCTCTGAACAGCCATAATACAGCGTTGCATTTTATGCGACTTGTAGTGAGATGCTCTTTGGCATCTGCTGTTATGCAATAAGGTTTTTTATACATAATCTATGAAGTCATAACTGCAGAAAGTTCTGAAGAATCAATGGCTCAGGTTTTATTGGCAGATTCCTGAAATCAAATAAAAAGCGCTCTTGTGTTCTAGGTTTAACTGCTTTGTGTCCTTCATTCAGAGTTAGTAGAGGCAACTGTGCTAAACCAGATGCCCACGTGCTACCATTAAGCTTGTTCTTTGGGACTGAGTTAGAGTTTATCCAGATGTTAATAAAGCAATCAGCGAAGCACACGAGAGCAGACAAAGTAAGAAAAAATCACTAGAATTACACTCCTAGGGCAACCCCTTTCTAACAGAATGACTTGTCCTCAGAATAGCCCCAAAACCCCAACTCGAAGGCCAACTGGTTGTTGGAGATCTACTGCATTTTATCAGTAACCAAAGTGTGTGCATGATAGATATATACTTATATGGCACCTGTACCATATCTCGAATCTCTAAATCAAGCGTCTTACATTTAAAGGTGTAAGTCTTCATTACCTAGGGATTGCCTTCAGAAGCTTTAAGTGTCTGCAGAGTTAAAAATCTCACTTACAGTTGCAAGATCCGGAGTGCTTTACTTCTAGAAGCACACCCATGGAGCAGGCTGCCTCTTTCATGGCGCACTCGCTTGGGTAAGTCGTGTTATCACTGGCACAGACTGCCTCGTCTGACTTGCTTTCAGGGCATACCTCATCGCAGAGGGCGCACCGACCTCTGCCAACCTTAAAATCCCACAAGCATTTCTTCCCAGCACTGCACTGAATGTCTTCACAGGATTTGGCTTCTAAAAATATACACAGGATACTAGAGGTAAGTGAAAAGACAGAGAAAAAAGAAAAGCAACAACAAACAACCCCAAACTCCCTTTCCCTTGTGAACTGTGAATAGACAAGAGCTCAGATGCAGTAGATGTGATGATACTTGCTGATTTTGCTCAAGCAAGTAGTCCCTTGGACACCATTACCTGTCTATGTGTGGGGGAGGAAAGACAGCTGTGCCAACAGAGCTTGGCCCTGGGAATACAGAATTACATTTGCCTATTGTACATGACTTTCCTGCTCCATTTGATGTCCGTGGAAATTCAGCTCCCCAAATTAGCAGTAAGTGCAGAATTTGTCAACACATTCAGCATTTCTAAATCAATTATTTTTAAACTAACCCGCACAGAATAGTTGTCTACAAGACTGGAAAGGGAATTCACCTCAACCTATGCCAACTAAAAACAGCCTCAGACTGCCCCGAATTCCCCCAGCAGTTTTGGGGAGCAAAGGCTGCCCTGAAGGTGCTTCCTCGCAACACGCTTCACTATCAGTCCTTTCTGGAAATCAGAATACAAAATGTCAGGATGCACAGAGATTATTTTCCTATCTTCACCCACCAACTGTCTCCAAACTCTGCAATATTTCTAAAGAGGAAAAAGTGATCAGATGTTTCCAATTAAGTTAACGCAAGCTTTGCCAAGACCACTTCAAGACGATTGTTTCCAGGAATCCAGATCCACTGAATTTTGAGACCTTGTTACACCGTAACCATGTCATCGTCTATTTAATGGCGGCTGTTTCTCCCTTGGATACTAATGTCAGCACCCACAGTGACAGCAAGAGAAGCAGGGTCAGGCCCTCTACTCCCTCATCCTTTCTGCAATCTTTTCTGGGGCAAAGCTCACCCTGGCTCTCATTTTCCCAGTGGTGAGCACTAACCCAGGCTGCTGGAAGTCTCTCCTCCTCTCCAGTGCTAACTACATCCACCTAATTGCACACATGATTCTCTGAAACAGCTGATGGAGAGAGCTCCCCCCCACCCTTGCCCTCCGACCGCGATACCTACTGATGCATTTTCCTTCGTAGGCTAATCCAATGGATCTGCCCAGTAGGCAAGTAGCTTTCCTCAGGTGGCAGGCACTGGCGTAAGTTATGCCGTCGTTCCCGCAGAGATACTGTTCAGGGGAGGTAGGCTCTGGGCAAATTCGATTACATGTCACACAGTAGGCGTTATTAGTTTGGTCAACTACACACGTGGAGCTGCCTGGGCATAAAACATCCCTACAGGTCTCTGAAATAAAGATGGAGACGCACAGTGATTAACAGGAGATCCCAGAGCCCCAGCGAGGGGTGACTGGGTGACACAATGAAACAAACAATCAGACAAAAGCCTTCAGCAGCTCTCCTCATTTAAGGGCTGCTGGAGGAAACCTTCCCATCTCAGGGTAGCTGGTGGGACACAAATGCTGCTAGACTGTGGGGAACTCTCAATCCAGCTATGTCCTTGCCTGTTGAGCGTGGTTTAGTTACTGTCTCCCAGCATTTGGAACATCACTGTGGTTCCTGTGGGGAAGTATGTCCAACAGCTACTCCTCCCTACACTCAAGACACACACCCTTTGGCATTTGAGGGAGATCGGATTAGATTTGCAAACCTACTTTTGCATTTGCCCTGATACTGGACTTCAAGTTCGGGCTGTTCTTTACATCTGGCTTTGAGAAGGGCACACTCGTTCCTGTAGGTTTTCCCATCTAAGCCACACACGGGGCCCTTCCAAGTGATATTAGAGCAATCCGGAGCACAAACACACCGAGGTTTGTTCTTCTTGTTCATTTTACATTTCTTCCCGGGTCCACAGTCCACGTTCTCGCACGTTTCTGGTGGAAGGAAAGAGGCACCACTTTAGTACTGAGCCTGCAGAACGGACCTGGTGTCAAAACTGCTTAAAGAAAAGAAGACACCATGACCCCAGAGCACAGAGAGAAAACACCTCCTCCCCCCCCCCCCCCCTCCGGGGAACACCACTCCACTCGAGGGAAATCCCCCCCCCCCCCCCCGCCCCCGCCAGCGCGGGCAGGGGGGAGAGGAGGTCGCTCCCCTCCTCCCCGCGATGTGCACGGCGGCCGAGCAGAAATGGGGGTCCCCTCACTGATCCCGGGGCTGCTACGAGACGCCCCCCCAAAGCCCCTGGGAGGACGTAAGCAGGGGGACCGCGCTGCCCCCCTCCAACTCCTTCCCTGCTCCTCCTCCCCCCGCCCAGTCCCTGCCCGCACCGCTCCTCAGCAAGGAGCGGCTCGCCAGCCATCCCCCCTCACCTTTGCACGGGATGCAGTTTGGGGCTCCCCCATTAAAAATCATCCACTTAAACAGCGTGTTGTCGTTGACGTCCTCCTCCGTCCACGAAGTGGTCAGGCGGCCGGTCTTGCAGCACTCCTCCTTGCTGAGGTCGGTTTTGTAGAGGACCTGGCAGCGGCCGTTCCGCGCCTGCCGGAGCCAGCAGTTCCCAGCTGCGGGGGGGGGGACGACGGACGGGGGGACGGACGGGGACGGGGACGGGGGACGGGGGGGAGCGGGGGGAGACACCCAGCCGGATCAGTGGCAGTCACCAGTGACCCAGACACAACACGTGCGCCTGGCGATGACTTTTACTAGACTGTTTACTTTTATTTGTCCCATTTCATAACCCGCAGCTACTCCGGCCCATTTGGGAGAGCGGTTAAAAAAACCCAAACACACACACACACACACACACAAAACAAAACAAAACAAAAAAAACCCCAACAAAACCCCCTGACAACAACAAGAGAACCACCCCCCCCCCCCAAAAAAAAAAAACCCAAACCACCAAAACCCAGAAAGAAAGAAAAGACCCGATTAAAACAGGACGAGGCAGTTCTCGGAGGTATTTATTCCATATGTAGAGCAGAAGGAGCACTGCCGGCACGTGACAGAGGCTTGAAAAGGATGTGCATTTAAAAGGGAATAAAAAGAAAATCGCGCTTGCAAATTCCTTCCTCCTCCCCCTGCCCTCTTCTCCTCACCGCGGCTGCACGGCAGCATTGTTTTAGTGCCGCACAGTTTCAGTCCCAGCCCATTTTGCAATCTGCACGAATTGAGAACATTTGCTGTTAGCGAAGTCTTTCGAAATCTCCCCATTTTGCTGCTTCTATTAACAAATGTGTTTCCTTCACTAAAATAAGTCTGCAGAACTCCCAAAAAGTGAGCGGAGTATATAAAATACAAGGGCACATAAAGTAGGAGGTCCCTACAGAGTTTTAAAAATCGATCAAGCTGGAAAAGTTATAGGTGCTACCTCTCCCGCAAGCATTTCAGAGGAAAGTACGCTGTCCTTAAACCGGACAGAGTGGGTTTTGTCGGGGGGGTGGTGGGTGGTGGTGGGTGTGGGTGTGTGCCCTTTTTTTTACTAGTATCCCTGTTATTTGTGGAGTCAAGCCAAGAACATTAGTCCAAGCAACTCCCCCTTTTTTTAGCTGGAGAGTTTTGGTTGGGATGAGTCTCTCGTGAATAACCAATGTGACTTCCCCAGCAACTCAATACCAATTGATTCTGGTGCTAATCCAGCCAGGGCTCGATCCTGCCTCCTTACTCCGATGGGAATGTACCGCAGCGTGGGTTCAGGATCGGCCAGCCGAGATGTCGCTGGGCGCGGGGAAAGCCTCCCTCCTCCTTTCCCCCCACTCCCCCGCTAAAAATCATTGAACAAACAACGCCCTTAAAAAAAAAAAAGAAAAAAAAAAAAAGTTTTGCGTCTTACAGTTGCCTACGTTAGATTAATTTATGCTCTAGCTCGGTAGTGGGGGAGAAAGGGGGAGGGGGGGGAAGGAAAAAAATATAAAACAAGCAAAGGTAAGACATCCAGGTTGTGGTTGTAACACGGTCAAGATAAGGGAAAAAAGCCCCAAAACTAAAAATCAATATTCCCTTGTGTCGAAAGAGGGCTCTTAAGAGTTGTCAATATCAGGTTCGTGTTTGTTTTGTTCGCATGGAAGAAAAAAACCCAAAACACACACAACCCACAACTTATTTAAGCATACTCTTCAGTGTAGGAGAATTTACAACACTAATATTTATTCACACACACACACACAAAAAGGGTGGTGGTGGTGGAGGAAATCCCAATATTAAAGGAATGTCCGGAAAATGACCACTTATTGGCTTCTAAAAATGTCAGCTGTAATCGTGCGGCTCCCCATCACCACCTCTCGTTCCGTCAGGCAGGCGAGATAAAAATCTGAGCTAAATTACCAACAAACTTTGAGCACTCATTCGGGAGCCGAGACTGGGAAAGTTCCCTCGCGATGCTGCTCTTCATTCATGCTGCATAATAACAATAAATACCAAGAAACATCCTCATCTGTCCTCTTGTGCCTATGCAGAGCAGCGCGAAGATCCGACCAAAAAGGGACACCAAAAAATGACACCTCTGCACCTCGGTACAAAGCAATCCCATATGCCCACAGTTAACTTCTGTCCTGTTGGACCTTGGAGAGAGGCGCTGAACACCGCAAGCAAACTAACCCGTGCCCGAAAGACAGAAAACAGTAGTAATAATAAAGAAACATATCTGCGAATAAACAATCTGGTCTTACCCTGCACTGTGTGATCTTCCATGAAGTGGCACAGAAACATCAGGAGTAAGAGCATGCCCGGGTGGATTCTCTGATTTAACATCCTCAGGATAGCAGGGAGTGAGAGAGAGACAGGAACAGCGCGAGGGGGAGTAGGGAGAGGGAGCGAGCACTAGCCAGCCTGCTTATGATCGCTCTATTGAATGAACGTCAGGCTCTGAATGCAGTCTCTCTTTAAATCTATACGGGGGTCCTAGCTGTCTGCGGTGGGCGGTCTCCTAATGTGTGTGTGTGTGTCTGCTCGGGGGTGGGGAGATTTAAAAAGTTCACTGTGAATCAGGTGACATTTTCCACCTTCTGGAAACCCTCTCCAATTATCTGCTCTAGGTGCACGCACGCACGGGCGCGCACCGGCGCGCACCAACCCCTCCCCGCCGCCCCCCGCCCCCCCCCGCCCCCGGGCGCGCACCCGCGCAGCCCCACGCCAGAGACGCCGGAGCCCTCGCCGCAAGGAGCGGGAGGCAGCGCGAGCCCCGGCCGCCGCGCCCGCGGAGCCGGCCGCGCCCGCGTAAGCCGGGAGGCGCGCGGCGGACCGCGCCCGCGCCCGCGCCCGCGCCGCGGGGGGCTGGCGACCCGCGGGGGGGGGGGGGGGGGGGCGTCGCGGCAGCCCCAGGGGCGTCCCTTGTGTCCCGTCCGTCCGTCCCGTCCCCCTTCCCCGACGGCGCGGGCGGGTGCGCGGAGGTGCGGAGGCTGCCGGGGCGCGGAGCGGCGCCTGCCCGCCCCGGGGCCGGCTCCTGCCCGCCGGGGGTCGGCTCCGCGGCCGCGGGGCGCTGCCGTCCCCGCGCGAAGGGGCTGCTGAGAATAAACTCCGCTCCCCGCACCTCCGACGGGCGGGAGGCGGCTGGCGCGTCCACAGCGCGCTCGGCGGGACTCGGCCCGACACCCGTGTCCGTGTCGTCGTGTCCCGTAGTTCCCCCCCCCCCCCCCCCCAACCCCAGCCGACGAACCGCAGACCTAAAAAAAACCCCACCAAACCCAAAAACCCCCACAAACCAAAAACAAAACCGAAAGAAGCAAATACAAGTTTAATACCTAGGGCTGTGCCCAAGTGACAGCCTTTTTACTGGGAGCCCCGGGAGGACGAGACGGGAATGGGGGCGACGTAGGCGGTCTCCTTTCAGAATCAGAAAAGATTGCAACATCGATAATGAACTTCTAGGGCACTAGTTTATTAAGCACAGTCTGGCATTATTCTCCCCTTAGAAAAGTTGGCGGTCTCTCATTTATAACATTTTTTGGCACCGCTGAATGAAACTGAGTAGGCGATATTTCCTTTTATACAAAACGATTACTTAACGGAAAATGGTATTGTTTATTCAAAAGCTGCCTTTTTAATTTCGATTCTTTCGCTTTTCTGAGCCACCAAAGCACAACAGACTGCGAAGTATGCAGACAGGAATGCCCGGACAGTGCCGGGTCAGGGGCCGGTGCGCCCCGGCCGCCCGCGCCCTCCGCCCGGCCCTCCCCACACCCCTCCTCCCCGCTCCCGCCCTCCGGCTCCCCCCACCGCCCGCCCCCTCCCCACAACTGCAAATAACTCAGTGATAACAGATTTTTTTCCACCAACTGCAGGAGATAGTGCTAATCTTTTAATAAAAGATCCCATTACAATGGGATCTGTCTGGACAGACTATAATAGATCCAGAAATACAGCCGTGCTAATATTAGAAGACAGTTGTTTGGGTGCCTCAGACCGGGCCCTGGTCCTGCTTTGAAAGTGGGCATGAATCACAATGTCCCTCGGTACCACCTGCGGTCACATGCATTAAGAAGCAGACTGGTAAATGATTGACCTCGCTGCATTTTTTTTTTTTTTTGTTTTGTTTTGTTATTATTATTATGATCATCGTCCTGAGCAGCGCCCGGGCATTTTGAGCACTTCAGAAGCTCCAGGAGTCCACATCCTTTTTAATCTTTTCCCAAATTGGTGCCACTCTCTCTCCTCCTCCCCCCCCCCCCCCCCCCCGCCCCCCGCTCCCCCGCCTCTCCCTCCTCGCTCGCCGGAGCAGCGTTAATGCAGGGTTGCTTAGTGCCCTCTAATGGCAGACGACATCAACAATTAACAGCAAAACACGCCGTACCCGCCAGCCGCAAAGGAAGGGCCGGCTTCAAAACCTGCCTCTCCTCCCGGAGGGGACGGATCCCGGCCGCAGGGTGCCCCCAGGGGCCGCTCCCCCTGCCCCCCCCCCGCCCCCCACCCCGTCCTCCGTCGGGCACGGCCCAGCCGGGGAGGCGCGGGGCAGCCCCCGCCGGCTGCGGGGGGGGGCAGCGATCCGGGCTCGGGCTCCCCTCGCCGACCCCCGGCAGGGCGCGCAGGAAAAGGCGCGGAGCCCGCCGAGGCGGGGGTCCGGCGGCCGGGCTGCCCTCGCCGCCCCCTCCCCGTCGCCCCTCTCCCGCCTCCCGCTCCGACTGGCCCCGCGGGGCTGCGGCGCTGCCCGCCGCGGGGAGGGGCACGGCCGCCCCGCGGGGGGGGGGGCAGCGCCGGGGCCGAACCCCTTCCCAGCCGAGAGCGGGTGGCCCGGGCGGGGGGTCCCGGGGGAGTCCCGGCGGCAGCGCGGGGAGCGCAGGCGGCTGCTGCCCAACGAGGAGGCACCGCACGGCCGCGGTACCGGGCGTGCTGCGGCGGCAGGCTCACCTTACTCGGTTTGTGTGTGTTTTTTAATAATTGGCCAATACGGTGTTTATCCTGATAGCGTTTTCAGTCAGAGGGAGGCATTTTCAGGCCGTATTCCTGGAAATGAGATGCCGGATGGGTCGATAACGTTTGCACATGTGCTTCATGCGTGCATCATCAGGAGATCAATATGATTGTGCTGGTATGGAGATTTGTATCACACCTGTTCTCTGACATCACATGGAGACAGCTGCTGTTTCTTTTATTGTGGGGTTCCCCCCCCCCCCCCCCCTTCTTCTTTTTTAAAGGCTAAATATTGGGTTTGTGTGTAACAACATGTCAGGGATATATTGTATAATCAGAAATGCTTTCTTCTTTCTCACTGTGTGCCTCCCCGTACGAGTCCCCCACCCCTTTCTGCTTTGCCAACAATCACATTTAAATCACCAAAAAACAATAGGGTCGATCTGTAACTGAATTGTCAGGCAGCACACAAAAAGAGTGTTGTTCTCAGCCTGACAGGTTTTAAAACTTCTTTCTATCACGAAGTGTATGCATTTCAGTATATGGTTTTGGATGTGAATCCAATCTTTGCAGCTGGCCCTGATCTTGGAATAATAAAGCCTTTTAAAAACCCCATATATACTAACATCTCAAACTTGAGGAAAGTTCAGTTTTAGCTCTCAATTTACATAAAATGTATGTCTTTGTCCTATCTGTAATATAGCTGTAGCTGCAACCGACTCCATAATCCAAAATATTAAGTGGCTAGTCTCTGAGGAAAATTGCAGCAAAATACTGAGCAGGAGGAAAAATAATCCCCAAGTGTGACCTTGTGTGACATGCGCTATTCACTTACATTCATACATATATATATATATACACACACACGCACACACATATACATATGGGGAATATTTATTTTGTGATAAGTCAGTATTCATTGTACTACTATAATGTTTTTCCTTTTACTCTTTTACCCTCAACGTGCTGTCTCTCAACAGAGGAGTGGTTGCTTGTACCAAGATTGGACCACCTCAGGACCCTCTCTTCCATAAGGAACATGTCTGCATGAAGTTTTTTGAGGATGTGAATAGGACTCCATGCAAAAACTGATTATTGGAAGGGAACTGGATTTTGGGTGAGTGAAAATGGGAAGGCCTATCCTGGCATTTCCCAACCTAACATTCAAGGGAGAAGAAGATTCAAACACCCTTCTGTGGTCCTGGATGTATGCATCATCCGACGTGGTTTCTTACATAACTGGCATCTCCCGCGGAGCAAGTACTCAAATAAAGGTAGAACGTCCTCTTCGGGTAGGAAAGAAGACTTGTTAGCTTCCTTTGTTCCCATCTAATTGTCCCAATTATCACAAAAAGAAGGGCTTGTTTCTGGAAAACTGCACTTTTACGAAGGTTCCCCTCTTTTGCACCTCAGATATCAGACTTACAGACTTCTCTGAGCACCATAGTATTGTTCCATTTGAAAAGCTGCCCCCACTCCCCAACCCCTTTAAATTATAGGGCAATACAAGCCTTCAACAGCCTTTTCTGTAGAAATGTCACGTGCTGTTTCTCGGTGTAAAGTAGCATAAAAATTTGGATTACAAAGGTTCATTTCTTGATTTGGCCAAGCCTTTTCCATGAAAAAGAAGCAAAACAATTCCTGATAAAACTAAACCTCAAAATACATTAACTGAATTCTAATATTAGGTAGTGGATATGTGTCAAATTATTCCTACACATAAGTGAGACTGTTAAACGTAGAACTTGCATTGTATGCTGTTGGTGAGTGTTGTGCTTATTAGATCCATACAGGTATGTTGAGCTTTTTTTTTTATTTTTCCTTTAAGTTGACCTAAAGGTTGATGTTTGTTTTCAGGTAGTGGGCAATGGATTGAATTAAGAGGTTGTAGGGATCTTACCTAGTAAATACCACTGGTGAAGGAAATACAAGTTTGACTATTGGGCAAGTCACATCTGAAAACCTGTCATCCCTTTTGACCAAGACAGCTAGTAAGAGGTACGCTATCTGAAACTTCTCCCTGTGGTTTCAGTGGAAGGAAGGAATTGAGCATCGTCAAGCAGTCCTCTCGTAGGTGAGCAATTTGCAGTTTTAATAATCCACCCTGTGATAGGTGCCGAGGGACCCTAAAGGTTTAGCCTGGTTCGTTGTGGTTCACAGGAAGGGTAGGAGGACAGCATGACTCTGAGTACTCTGATCTTAACCATGGAAGGTTTCTGATAGCCCATGGAGATTTAGCAACTATGTGTGTTTGTGGCTTTGTTCATACTGTAGAAAGGGCAGGTAGACAGGTGGCATTCACATTTTTTGGTAAGATAAAACTGACATATATATGTGGTATGAGCCAAACTGACCCTTTTCCTACCTTTTATTGGTGATTCAGGGAGTAATAACAGGATTGTGCATCCCTCTACAGTTTGGTGGAGGCCACAACAGGACAAGTTGTCTTAGACACTCCAAAGACATTTTCTTGTCTTGTGTTGGCAGTACCATGAAGAACCAGCACTGAGGAAGTGCAAGAAGCCTTATTATCCTGAACCCATTGCAAATAGGATGTGATGCGATAAGACAAGGTTTAATGCATGAGTGGAATGCAAACAGGTTGCTAAACAAAGTTACAAAAGCTTTCCAGGTTATTGAAAACTTGGGCAAAAGTACAAAATTCCAGTAGAAAATAGGAGTCAAAAAAATTGTAAGGGAAGTATTAAAATCATTAACTGAGGAAGTTAAATGAAAAATGATAAAGGAGTATACTGATCTATTGCTTTACTGATCTGATCTGTTGATCAGATACTTTTCTGTATATTTTCAGAGAACAGAAATCAACTAGAAACGCACACAGATTATGGAATTTCTAGGGTAGAAAAAGTCTCTCCCCTTGGTGGGACTGCAATGTTGTCAGCAGCAGCAAGAATTCTGATGTTGATTCTAAACGAAATTTTGAAAACTTAAAAAAAAAAAAAAAAGAGAATGTAGTTATTGCTGGAAACCTGCTCTAAACAGCCTTTTAGAATGCTACTACTATAAAAGCATGCCTAAATGCCAGAAAGGCAGCACCACCAGCTCTAGACAACCCATTTCCACATAAAGGCTTAAGAAGTGGTGTAGTGGGAGGGAGCATGGAAAGAACAAAGCTGTCAGATAGAACAGCCCCTGGAAGGCCATTTCAGCTTGGGCAGCATTAAGCTAAACTTTGGCTGTCTTAAGTCATGCACTAAGTGCAGAATGGCTCTTGCCCAGCTTCCTGACTGGCAAATTGCCTTTTCTGCTTCCACAACTCTGCCAAGTGGAGCTATGTCATACTTGGTGATAAAACTTCAAATTTTTAAGTTAAAATTATAGATGAGGAGCATGGTGCTTTAGGAATGGAGGGGTTATGTGTGGTTATTGTACTTTTAAGGTCTGGAACATTTTGTGTGGCAGACTTCAAGAGACATGTCAGTTGGCAATCAGTTGCAGCTGGAGCAGGATGGGAGACTAAACTCAAGATTAAAGTGAGGACGGACATAGTTTGTAAATAAGTACTGTGAAAATTCAATTAATTTTTGCCATTACTTTATTTTTCTTCTCGTTAGTTTGATTCTATTAGAGTTAATGTGGAGGTCAGGTCTGATTCATTGGATATGTGGAGTCACATCATTTTCTAATCCAAAAAGGGCTTTGTTTGACTGTAGATCCTGGCTTGGAGCTTAAATGGAATAAAAATCCCTGTTAAGAGTGATACCCATAGCCAACTGTGACAAGCTGAATATAGCATGGCAAAAAGGGTAACAAATGGACAATTTCCAGCTCAGTGCCTGTATCTGGTGACGTACTGGATCTTGTTTCTTGACTGAGAGAGTAGGTGCTTGAATACGTCAAAGTTACAGCCTTGTTAGGGACAGATCATTAACTTCTTATTGTGAGGTTTGTATTTACTTTATTGCCCATCAAGGAAGAGGATCAGTTTTAATGGTTTACTTTCAATGATTAATGGAACCAAATGGATTTTAGACTGCTGTTTAGTCAGTGGCAGTTTATTGGGACATTATCAAAATTGTCCTACATGGTACATGTTGATAAACTCCAAATGTCACCTTCTAGTACTGTGTTGCACATGTTGGTGAATGTGAGGAAAGAAATGAACTAGACAGAGCCCTCAGCAAAAATAATGATCTAAATGAGACTAATTGTGGCAAAAAATTTTAAGGTCATGGCTACGATGGAAGCAAAGAAAAGCTTTTTTCCCAATTGTGATGAGCTGCTTTATTTTTATGAGCAGAAAAGGAGAGTCTCATGATTATCCCCATTCTTTAAAATTTTTCTTTTGTAATGAAATATCTTTCTAAAAAGCACTTAGTGCTTAAACATTTTTATTTCAAGATCTGGTACAGCATCACACATGTATGACAACTCTTCATAGGTCATCAAAGTTTTCGGTCCATTAAAAAGCACATTTTGCCTATCACATAAACAACAGTGAATTTGCAAAATTATTTTTTAGTAGAAATTGAAGGTATTATCCTATATTAAGTAAACAGCACTGCAAGTAACTCTGTAGACTTGTCTTACTGCAGTGCAAAATAGTGGTATCTGTAGACCTTCTAAAGTCTTATTTTGAAGCCAGGCTTTTATAATATATATGACTATAAATATTAGCTAGTAGTGTGGGAAGGAAGAGCCCAGGGTAATTTACGCGCTTTTTTCGGACCTATTGCATACATTTTTTTGCAGTGGAGGGCCTGCATGGAATGCTCAGAGTGTGTTGGCTCCACAGTATGTACCATGAGAATTGTCTCCCTCCAGGAGCAGAAAAACTGGCTTATGTTCTCCTAATACTCCCCCAAGAACGGGGTCTAGGAGAAGCCCTACATACGCTTTCTTCACTTGATCAAGAGGCCACTTGAGCACCCATAGGTCTTGAATGGAAGGATTGATATCCAGACTGCCAGTCCTTAGGGTACAGTAAGTTCCCTTCCTCCCTGGAAAAAGAGGAGATAGTGCATTTCTGTGCACAGGGTAGCAAGTTCAGTCACAGGTTTGCAGAACAGTCCAGAACACATGGGTTAGAGCTTTTGCTTGCTCGTCTCTGCCCTGGCCCTTACCACTTCTAATCATCAACCAAGGCTTTGGTTTCCTCTGGTCATCAGAGTGGGGCAGATACCTGTGGGGTCTCCAACTCTGAGAACCTGCTAATCCTCAATAATTTCATTGTACAAGACTGCTGTGAGAGCAGGAAGTGTAAGCATGGGGATGATCTGCATCTCAGAGAGGGGTTGAGATAGATACAGGCAGAAAAAGGGATTTAGCCATTTTCCCACACAATGTGCCTATCCTATGTGACTCCAGCTGCTGCTCCAGAAGTGCATGGCATCACATCTGCTAGCCTTGTATGAATAACCTGGGTACACCCGGAGTTTACAAATGACATTAAATGTACTTGCTTAAGCAACTGAATCAAGCACAAAACTGTGCACAAAGGCGTATGGATAGCCTGTGGAATAGCAGGGAGAACTCCCAAATATCAACTAAAACTGCGTCCACTGGCCATCCTTTCTTGCTGCTGTGTTCCTTTATCTCATTTACATATGCAAAATTCCATGGATTGGCCCAATGCTTCAAAATGTGAAATGATGATTATTAAAAGAAAAAATGTTTCATGGATGCATCATAAAATCCTGATGTTCAGGATTTGGTCAGTATTATGTGGCTGTCCTTTGTCTTTATCTATGACATGTACTGTTGAATCACTTTTCTTGAAGACAAAAGAATTATCTGAGGTTTGCTCGTGAAGTTTGTGCCACTTTCTTTCATCATAGGCATTAGAAGGTGACAGTGGTTTGACCCACAGTCCATGTATTCTTTATTTCTAGCCTCATAGTTCCACCTTAATTGCACAAGCTTGAAAGTCCCCATTTCCAAGACTAAACTCAGTCTGTTTCTAGTCCCTCATCACACTCACTGGCCACATGCTGCTGAGCTCCTTAAACTTTTTGAGCATCCTTCGTAGGATTCAAAAGGAAGATGAAATTCTGTGGTGGTGATGGTGAGAAGGCGGTGTAGTCTTCTTTCCAGTTTTGTATATAAAGAAGGCCATCTCTGCAAATGGGAAAAGTCACAGTGTAGTCCAAAATTGATTTGTCAGAGCCTGACACATCTAACCTGAATGCTGTAATAGTGCTATCCACAACGTAGGTGCAAACCCAGCAGATCTGAGAGATTCATGGCAGGCATCTGCTTCTCTATAGCAATGGCAGTAATGGTTAACTAGAGGGTGCCTTAGGTCTCACTCCTCTCACTAGAGGTTCTCATGAGCATTTGCTTTTAATGGCTCCTCGCCTCAGTGAGCTGCAGTATTGCCAAGGTCAAGTGTCCTGAATAAACGCGTAGCACGAGGTTTGAATCAAACTAGTCAGCTTAAATAACTAGTTTTTAATTGACTTCTCTTCCCTACTTTCTGGTTTCTGAGATGGCAATCATGTGTTCAGGTTTTTCCACAGAACAATGACATTTTGCAAACAATTTTTTAAAAAACAAAAGCTGAGATTCTGATACGATGTCTGGATTCCAGTAGCTAGTGTTTTAAGAACATCAAATATGTTCTTGATAGAAACACTAGAATTTCCAGCTAGGAAACTTAGGCCTGTAAGGCATCGGGCCGTGCTGGCCTTGAAAGATGTGAAAGCAGAATAGCAAAAGTGGCCTACATTATAGAAATATGATTGTCAGAGAAAGACACTTTTCTTCATAGTAATTTACAGAAACTCAAGAGGTTTTGGTGGACCAGCAGGGGAGAGGGAAGGGAAAGGATAGCATAAGGGTAAATAATGGTATAGTTAGAACCTCCAGAAAGGACTGTGTAGTAGAGAATCAAAACAAACTTGTGCTCTTAGATTTCCATTGGTGTTCATGGTATTCTGACAGAGAAAAAAAAAAAATTAAAAAGGGATCTTAGCAGTAAACAGATAGTAAGGGAGGTTTTGAGGAACAACTTGAAAATCTGAAAATACATTAATTTAAAACAATATTCACTACTCCAAACTGACATATCTACAAAGAATTTGTAAAATAAGAGAGACCTCTTGAGGACTAAAGATGAATTCCATTAGCTCCGTTCTTCTTAGATGTCTTTTGTGTATAACTTGCTCACCTATTGGTAAAACAAAGGAAAACAGACTAAAAGAAGGCACTCATGAGAAGACCTAAGTCAAAACTGATTTCACATTCCTTAGGTGGAAACGAAGTACATTCACAGCCAAGTGACTGCTTTATACACAAAATTTTGAAGCGTGCTTTAGTAACCTGCTACTTATAAAACACAAGTCCTTAAAAGAATTCATTCTGACGTATCTCAGAGATGAAGACATAACAAATCTAGACAGTAAGAAAGTCATTTAAGCATCAGACTCTGTGTGTTATTTGGCTCAAACCACAATATCCCAAAATTCAATACTGCAAGTGAAGTAACTGAGTCTTTTGAGGAAAATAACAGCATACCAACAACATAACTTGCAATGTCTGGAACCACTTACAAATGAAATAAAAGTGCTATTTTTACCCTGTAGTGTTTAAAGATGCACAACATTTTTAAGATCTTATTTAAGCCTCCTAAAAACTTTGTTAGCACATGCTCATCATTTTTATCCTGCAGCAGGACAGTTGCAGGTAATTTTTGTCTTTTTCTAGAATATTCTAATAAGAGTGCAGTATGAGGGTGTTGATTATATTAATCTTATTTTTTAAAAAAAGAGAAAAACTCCAAAAGGTACTTGGATCTTCTCAGAAATAAAATTGTTTTCTTTTACGGAAAAGGGAGGTCAAATCCTGGACAGGTTCCAGCCCCAAGTTAAAAAAAGGAACTACTTGACACAAAGATGAATGGTCACAGATAAAAATACGTCTGGATGCGGGAAGAGAAGGTAGCTAGTAGGGGTTTATTGGCAATTAATTTTTTTTTTCTTCAGTATTTTAGTATTTTGCTTGAAGTGATAGGATGTTTGTGATTCAATCACAGCAATGTCCTTTTAGATGCAGAATCAAGATTATCTTCAAATCTGATCGCTTTTTTTTTTTTGAGCATTCCCATTCAGACTAGGTATACAGGTAGAGGTGATGACTGTTATCCAACCAAGACCCACCACTTTCTCAGTTACATGGTTATTATGCACGGCCTGTTATTTCAGCCAAACTCTTCCGTAAGAATTCCTTTTTTTTATGCTGTAAGCTTGCTTTATCCTTAAAAGAGTAGTTCTTTTATACGTTGGAGGAGAAGAGACATCATTTAGCTTCTTTTGTCTTAGCGGTTCACAATCAGAGAAGTTTTCTTGTTCCATAGGCAGCAAACTCTGGTTGAGAAGGATTTGTTGGGGAGCTCTGAAGGCTCAGAGACACAGGCAGGGCAAAAAGACATTTAGGGGTTTTATGCTTCATAAATTGCTCCTGCAAGAAAACCTAGCGGTGCGAAATAGAGGCTGTACGCCAGTCTTTGGACAATGAAAATTAGCACTACACTGAGGCAGAGCTCACCGCCCTGCCTGTTCCCGCCGCTGCTTAGGCTTGTCCTTTAGGCACAACCCTCTAGCGGAACGGGGTGGGATTTCAGACGCGTGTGGGAAATGTCTCCAGTGCCGCGGGGGATGCTCCCCCTGAGACCACGCTGGTCTCAAGAGAGCTCTGACTCCCTGGAAGGCCGTGCAGAAAGACAGATGTTCAGCATGCAGCTGTCCAGGGGGGCATTTCTCCTGTGTTCCTTGAGGAGCGTTCCCAGCAAGTCCATGGGAACCCCATGGTCTGAGGTCCGTGAGGTGTGCTGCCCTCTCAGATGTCCTGCCTCTGCCCAGTAACTCATACCACATCGAGGATTACACATACTTGCCCTAGATTCCCTCGTGAGGCCCCACCTGCTTTGCTCTTGGTTTCTGAGCTTTGGCGGCCATTCTCCTTTTGTGGAGAAAACAGAAAATAGCAAACTTTTGTTAACCTGAATTCCTTGTAAGGTAAGTAAATAAAAATGAACTGCAGAGATCCCAAGGTAAAAGAAAAATAGAAACGCTAGGGGTTTTTTTTAGGGACATGGGTGGAGAGAAGTCTTCAGGATCATGAAACTGGCTCCTTTTAAATTCAGATTGTCAGCAGCTACTTCTTTTGACTCCGTTCTCCACAAATTTCACCAGATGACCTTTTCACACTATGATGACATCTTATTTTGTTCCTGGAGTGGCTTCCTTTCCCCAGGTATTGCCTCTAAGGAAACATGGAACTCGATGTATGCAGATCAGTTGCTTTCAGGAAATAATTGTTACCACTGACTGGGTGTATTAGCTGCTGCCAGATTTAAAGGGATTATTCATCCCATTAGAAATCGTTGGGAACTAAAGAAAGAGGTTTTATTTCTCCCAGGCCTTAGGCATTTAAGCATTTTGCAAGAATACTTTCAGGAATCCATTGCTAAGCAATAAGGTATTGGATTTAAATGGACTGACATTGTACACGTAAGGTTAATTTGCAAAGCAGAAAGATGGATTTGGGGTTAGAATAGAACATAGCAGCTGGAAAATCCCTACTGGTCTTTCTTCTGTCATTCTGAGAAACCAATTCCATTTGTTTTGTCCTAGGTCACTGTAAATTTACAGTAATGATAATATACCTGCATGTTGTAATCTGAGTGCAATTATGAATGAAATATTTGGTCTTGGGCTAATTTGAAGCTCTGCTGCCAAATACAGAATGTGCACCAGGTAGCTGCAGGGAAAATGCAGTCACTGGCGCTGGGATTGCCTGTCTGATAACCCAGGTGAGAGAGGACCCACCCGCGCACTGTGCTGGAGGTGGAAAAGGAGCCTGCTGCTAGGGAGGGGGGAACCTGCGGCCCCTCGACAGTGTACCCTCTCTGCTGTCACATCCTAGCACTTCTGGTGGCACGTGCTGAAAAAGAGCACAAACGGCTTCTGCCTCTGACCATTTCCTTCTGATACTTGCCAACTGTGGGGCAGAAGGGAAGGGGAGAAGATTGGGTATCTGTGCGGGTGGGAGTACAAACCAAGTTAAGTGCAGGCGTGGAGTAACTGTCCTTGCTGGCCCTGAAATCAAGATAGGCTGTGGCTCTGCAAGCAGCTGCACCTCTGCTGCCGATACTTTTACTCCTGAACAGATCAGTGCTAGCACCAGTTGTTACCTGTCCCAAGCCTCTGTTTGATGCCCACAGCTCTTTTTCCTCTTCAGGTGGGATACTCAGGCCAGGGTTCCAGAAGGCTTTGCCTCTCGGTCTAACTTAAGTCAGTATTTTTAGATTTCAAGGAAACCTTGCAAAGTAGCTACACTGTTCTTATCACTCAGGTGATGTAGAATAACCGACTCTGAGTACCTATGCTGTCATCCATAGAAATGGGAACAGTGAAGCTTCTGACATAAGTCACCCATTTTACAGGTAGGTCAGCAATTAAAAAGATGCAAGAAACTTGGTCAATGAACAGACTTTACAGATGCAATGCACAGCCAAGGCATGACAGTTAAAATTAACATTTCAGCATGACCCAGCCACCTATATATTTCATTAAGCAGATCTTGTAAAGGGCCTTGCGGAAGCACCATCTGCTGATTTCCAATAAAACTGCAAATGCTGTGGAAACTTTCTGCTGTTTGTTCTGTGTTGAAATGGGCTCAGTGCTAAATGCTAAACCCAAGGCGCTTCCAGCTTGGATCCAGATTTGAATCAGAATGAGTTGTTTATGTTGCTCTTTAGTTTACGGAGTGCTTTTCTTTCCTGTGCAAGTTAGTGGAGAAAAACTACTACAACCGGAACTTCTCTGCACTTTCCAGACCATGTGACGTATCATTTACAGGATAGTTCCTGGTACTTTTAATAATGACTCTTTGTGATATTTATAAACATCCTAGGAGATTTCACTTCCTGATTACTTACATGATAATTATACAAAAACAAACCACCTAGGTCTAGTACAGGGCCAAGATACAGTATGCCAGCTGAATACACGAGAGTCAAAAAGCAATGACTCATTTACAGACCTGTTCTCCACAGTCGTTTATAAACAAAAGGAAGAAACATTGTCAAGGAAATAGTGGTTGAATGGATTTTCATAATCCTTTCTAGGTAGAATGACATGGAATACATTAAACTCAGAAATCGTGAAGGGGATATGATATTTTACTATACTGAATCATATGTGAGAAGAACCAGGGCATCCTATTGCAGTATCAGATTTCTTTTTATATGTGGAGAGCTCTCCTTCATCTTACAGGATTTGGGCTGAAGAGCTCAGGAGCGGGACATGCCTTATGCTTCAGAGTTAATGAGAATACTGTAAGTAATGGTGAGAGCTGCCTTATAGCTGCGGAATAATTTTACAGAGAAGGTAAAGCATGACTGTCTTCCTCAGACTAGTTGTATAAATAAAGTTTGCAGGACTACTCACATGAGTAGAGTGAGAAATATTTGACCCATGATCTTACATATCAAATATCTTTATGTATTATTAACAATCTATAAAGTTGGACATAAAACTGTGACTTGTTAATGCCAAACTTATGTCATGTGGAACAGGAAGAGAAAGAACAGAGTCTTTCCTGTATCATTTTTCAAGACCTTTTTCAATAAACTTGTAAGTAGTCCATGGCCATAGGTGCAGATTATAAATTAGCTTGGAGGCAGGTGTTTCCGTGGCTGCAGGGAAACTAGTGCCAACATGTATTCACAGACCATATCCACAATATCCACAGTAAAAGTATGTGCCAGTGCTTGCAATAGACAACAAATGGAAGTTAGCTTATGATGCTGGAACAAATTTCCTATCTACTGAAACTAAAACTGGAACCATAAATTCTACAGCTGGAAGATTATTTTTGATCTCTGCCACCGTTAAGATTCCCATCTCAGATGTTTTGCTTGTAATAGTTCTGTTTCGATATGTAAAACCATGAAAGATAGTGATTTTTTCCTCTCTTTTATTTGTTCCTCTCTCTGTCTCTCACAGACATGAGGATAAAGGGTAAAAGAAAGGAGAGAAGTTTCAGTTCTTTATCTGGGACACAGAAATGACAATGCTGAGTGGGCGGGTGCCTGAGTGCAGTAGACTATCTCTGACAGAGATCACCAGCTCCAGAAGCCTCTGAAAAGGACCGAGAAACCCCCAGAGCAGACACCTATGGAATAATGTGACCACAGGAAAGATTCTTCATTGTGGTAGTCAGTTAGCTGTCAGCTCTGCGTCTGAAGCATGCATCGATCCTCTCACTCTTATGGAGAGGGGGTCTGTCTGCCATATGTAGCTGCGGTGGTTTTGACCTGTCACAGAGTCCAAGCCTTTTGAATCCCCCTAAATTCTTTGCCTGGGATTTTATATTGTAGCAAGGAGTTTGACACTTAAATAAGCAGGTCTTTTCATCACTCCAAAAAATAACTCCTATTTTGATGGAAATGTGAATTAGAAACATGTAATTTGGGACCACAGCCGTTTAGATTCTTATCTCTGATCATTTCCAGCACTGAATTCTCCAGAAAGGATTGTGGAGAAAGATATGATATATGGCACAAAGTGTTCAGAGTATTAGTAGGAAACATTTGGAGCTCTGTGCCTTGGTGCTGCTTTTTTTTGTCACCGTGTGCTGCCTGGGGGGGCTGTGTGCCAAGGGAGGGTGGCAGTGATGGAGGGAGGGAGGGAGGGAGCCGGGGAACTTCAGCCCCGCTTTCTGTACCGGCAGTCCCTTGCAGTGTCCCTAGCGCTCCAATGGCAAGTAAAAAAGGTCCTTTCCAAAGACAAGTATGCTGTCCTCCTTGCCAGGCTATGTTCGTGTCGGGGCAGTGTCTGAAGGTGGTCAGAGGCTGGGCTGCAGCGGGTTTGGGTGACACACCTGTGGGAGGGCAGCTTGCTCCTGAATCTTGTTGCCCTCCTCGGCGAGCAGGGGATGCTTCCCAGGGGTGCATGAGACACCAAAATGCCACACTCGGGGCTACGTTGTAGGAGTGTTTCCTTTTTAATATTTAAAATGGGTTGCCTGTTAAAGTTAATTATCTCCTTGTTGTTGTATGAGGACAAAGGGTAAATAAGATTTTTTTTGTTTGTTATGGGATTGCCTAGTGACCATCTGTGGGCCTCACTGTAGTTCCTAATTCTCATATCTCAACATCTAAATAGACCAGACAGATGAAGGGTAAGAAAAGTGGCAGGAAATGCAAGCAAAATAGGAGTATTCCATTTACATCCTTCATACCGTTTTGTTTTATGGTGTATGCTTGCACTGTGGCTGCTGGTTTTATTTATTTCCAGGCTAAATAGTCCTAACATTTTAAGACTATGGAATCCTTCTCATGGCTGTAACATGTTTATCAGCTGTCTCCAGTCACTTTCTATTTCTGTTAAATCCTTGCTTAGGTGGAATAATCAGAACAGAACATAATATTCAACATGAGGGCATACCACTGATTTGCATAACAACATTCAGATATTTTCAATATTATTCCTTATTACTTGCTGACCAAGGCAGCTGGAACAGATGTTTCCCCTGAGCTGTACACAATGACATCTAGCTGTTTTTCTTGAGTGTATAAGCAATGCAGAAGTGGTTCAAATTAT
The DNA here is from genome assembly GCF_929443795.1 of Astur gentilis. Classification (NCBI taxonomy): domain Eukaryota; kingdom Metazoa; phylum Chordata; class Aves; order Accipitriformes; family Accipitridae; genus Astur; species Astur gentilis. The sequence goes on from NC_064919.1 coordinate 69,657,013, forward strand.
GCTTGCCATTGTACATTGCTTCCTGAATTAGTGTAGTAATATTATTTATTATCTGCTCATGCTCTGCCAAAAAACCCCTGCTTTTCACAATGGGCTATGTAAGTGGGGATGGTGGAAGGCTTCCTCTCGGTAAGATTGCAAAAATCATGCCTTTTTGATGAATATATTATTAAAACTTTTATTTGCTGAATTTTTGGACATGGAGAAGTTTTGAATAGCTAGGAATGGCTGTAGAGAGCCAAGGCTTGGGAGGTTGTGTAATTAGTACATACTCCTCATCTTTCATACGACAGGCTTCTCTACAGGCTGCAATTCTGCATGAGCCGAACACTTAGGATTGGTAACCAACTTCTGCCGCTTCCCTTTCTCTTTTCTGGAGCTCTGCCTGGAGGATAGTCAGCCACACTTTCTGTGGTGACTGCTAAGGGCAACTTTCTTACGACCCTTTTTAAACAGACACTTCGGGTAGTTTTAAATGTAAGTAATTTAATAGACTCTAGCCAGCAGTTCCTAAGGGTAATGCAACCATAGCATCTTGTTTGTAAAATAACAAGCAAGCCAAATGCATTCAGTCCTGAGGCTTTTGCCATGATGTACACATATGATTTACCACCCCCCCTCCCCGAATTGTGCATAACAAAATAATAGCTAACATGTACTGGTGAGATAGTTATATCTACAGAAATCTAGAATACAGTGTTTCCCAAGTAGTATAGCATAGATAAGAGTTGTCACAATATTTGTGCTTTTAATTTTTTTTTTAGAGTAATTTTGTGTTTTAAAAGGATTTATCAAGAAAGTGAATATTGTTGTGTTGTGTTTTATGCCTTATTGTCAAGTAACAGAATCAAATGTCGACTACTGCACCTGCACATAGCCTTTATTTTATGTTTTGAGGCATGAAAAGGAACAATTCTGCAGTATCCCATACTGGGACGTATGGAGCTGGCTTCAAGGCAGTACAGACCTGTATGAAATGAGAAAGTTTGAGGGCGTTGTGAACTTTTATAGAGGATCAGAAGAAAGCTGTTTGGCACAGGTGTTTCTGTAATTGTGATACACTGGAAAAATTCAGGGTGTTCAAGGGCATTTATGCTGTGGCTACAGCTGTTCTAACTCATACTTCTGCATGGACGATGTGGTGTTTTAGTGTTAGCATACTTGGTTGTGTAATATAAAACAAGTAGGAAAGGGAATATTAGTTAGACCAAGGTGGTGTGCTCTTTCTTTTTTTTTGTTGTTTTATGAGTTTTTATCCCTTCTCATGGAAATGCCACTGGCAAAAACTGTCATGACAAAGTGACTGGGGTGGAGAATGGCCAGATATCTCCTAACACCTTTGCTTCTCCCTGCTGTTCATCTTCATGTGCCACTTGGTTTCTCTGCACTAGGAGGCATAAAGCACAAACGCAGAGGGAAAGACCAAGGTGGGTATGTTTTGAATGTCTCCTACAGCACTGAAGTATGGCAGTGTAAGTCATTCTTTTGGTCCCTGGCTTGCAGTTTGTTCCTGTGTATTTAAAAGAAAAGAGGTCTTGAGCTCCAAGGTGATGGGGTTGCACAGAACTGGTTTCAAATCTATCAAGGTTGTACTGTGTACATCTGGTGATCAGAATTAATTTCGAAACAGGCACTGGCATTACCATTGCTGCTGTTATCTAACCTTTCTGTATAAGGCAACAGGTTTATTTCACACAGAGAATGAGGATGTGGTCCTTGCTTACAGGAGAGTCCAGTCTGTGCTGGAAAAGGCATTTATGCAGTCTACACTCTGAGCTTGCAGTCTGCTGCTGCTGGGATGGGTGCTGGCTCAGGAAGACCTGTCTGAGTGGCCAGTCTGATCCCCTGCCTAGCTGGCTTCTCTGGATGATAGCGAGGTTATTCTGCAGTGTATTAATCCTAAAATAAGATTATGCATCTGTAGCCACTTAGGCATTTCCACAGCAGTTCGAGAGAAATTTAACAGTGGGTGGTAGACTTTATTTCTAGTAGGTCTATGAAGAGTGAAGCTACTGAAATACACTTTCCTACAGAGCAGTATTTTGTGGTTAGATTCCCTAGTGTCTAACAAGTTACAGACTCACATCACAGCTTTTCCAGGGACACTGATAGGACCTATTTTCTCATTCTGGCTATCTGTTTTCATGAAGCTCAAAGAAACTTAACATCTCTAAGAGTAACTCCGCTCTGCCATGTTGGTTAATTAAACTGGGTGATGGCTTCAAAAACTTTGAAACATGGCCAGGGTCAGTGAGAGAGAAATACACTGATGCATAAGCATGTGCACAGACACACACACACACAGAAGGCTCACCATAACTGGGCTAGTAACCTTAATTTTGCTAGAAAAAGAGGCTCAAAATATAAAAAGGGAATGACGAACAAAGTTGGTGAAACTAATCGGGGTAATTCTGTAACATAAACAAAACCTTAGCTTTAGTTGTATCTGTTTTCCCTGATGCTTCTGGTTCTTTTTTCATTAATCCTGGTGTGTCTATAATAATTTCAGAGTCATTCATTGTCTTATTCCCAGTGGTATAAGTGAACAATGAATCAGACCCAGCGGGATGAACAGAATGTTTTTTGATAAACATCAGCCATGAGACATACAGGAAGGGTACATTTTGGGACAATTTTAATATAAAATCCACCTTCATTTTGGAGGCCAAGCCTTTTGCAAGAACTTCAGTGGAGTGATGCCAGTTTATGCCAGACACCAAGCAAATGAAGAGCTTTAGCCTACCGATTCTAACATTCACTCTACTTGTTTATAATTTCATTATACCTAGAGTGGCACTTTACAGACTTCATACAATGGTTAGAATTAATATCACCTGACTTTTAAAAAGTTAGATGTTTAGTATGCAGTAGATGGCTAGCCTCGTGAGGGAGAGAAAGAAGAAGAGGGCAGTCATTTTAGTGATGATTTCGGGATGGAAGAAATTGCACTTTGGAGGTACCTTTGTAGGCAGCCTAGACTAGGAACTCAAACTAGATACACTGTATTTGAATTGCTAATGTGAGGTAAGATGAATATTACTTAGACTCTCTGCTGACACTCATGGACTATGTTGAAAAGGTCTTACCCAGAGATTGCCATGCTTAATACGGCTTGAAACTTATTACCACTTATGAATTATCTACCTATTATCATGTGCTTGGAGATTTTATTCCTTTTCAAAGATTTGCAAGTTGCTGATGATGGAAGAATTCCTGTTGTTTGTGTTGGTTTCACTAGGAAAAGTTTCATGGCACTAACATGTTCTGCTTCTCATGTATCTACATGTTAAATTGAGTGATCACCCTTCACAAGATCTTTGTGGTACCCAAATGTTTCTAGAGTTCTATTACATGTTATGGGCACGAATTACTGTGTATTACTTTTCCCAAAGAACAGTTCTGAAGTGAGGAAACTTTGAGAAACTGGTTTTTGTCACAGTATTGTCTCTCCTTTAAACAATGTTTCTCATTAGATGGCTCCATCAATCTTATAGATGGGTGATAATATCTTATCACAACACACAGAAGGTAACATCCATCTTCCATTTCTGTCTCATGATTCATACCATTTGTATGTGCAGTTTCACTGTGGTTAGAGGTTGACAGATATACAACTGGACCTTTTCTAAAAAGGTACTGAGTTTTATTATTTACTTAAATAGGACAGACCGATATTGTGTTTAATAGGCATTTCTTTTATCAAATCTCCTGTATTTTCTCTTAAAGGATCACATGGATAATCAGGTAAAATTGTAAGACCACTTACACACAACTTACAATAACTTAACAAAAGTTAACAATAATAGCATATCACTTATTAAGCCTGTAAAAACCACACCAGACTGGTAATCTTACTGCTGATGATAAATTGAACTTTTCCATTTCTACTACTACACTAATAAAGAGGAAGAGTTAAAAGACCAGCCACTCTATATGGGTTGAATATTTCACTCTTTCCTGGACTGGAAATATGTTATTTTCTGTTCTTATTCCTTTAGCAGACATGCATATAAAAAGGCTACCTCTTATTTTATGAACGTATGGTCGGTGCACACATCTGTTCGTTTAACTGTGCTGTACTGCTGTCCTACAGCTGTCTTCAGGGCATTACATTAAAGCAAAATCAGTCCTGCAAAACGAACCTACTCCATTTGCTTCTTTGCTCTCTCTGAGTTTTTCTCATCTCCTGTATCTATCTGCTAGACTTACTGGATTATTTAAGTTCATTCAAAGTTGAACTTCATTGTCAGATGTTTTTCGGGTGCCCCACAATAAAAGTATCGCGGTGTATTTTACATCCAGATAAATATGGCAAATTACCATTTTATTTAGCCCAGTAAAGTTAGGTATCACTTTGCCTATAATGATGTTTTCCTAAAAAAAAAGAAGGAAAAAAAAAAAGAAATTGAACTTAGTATCTTATCAGACAGTAAAATCAAAGCTAACTGCTCTGTAAGCGGGTTCATGATGATTCAGAGATCTATGCTGTAAGATCCCAATCTAGTAAACAGTTACAATAATACTGAGATATTTGCCCATGGGCCTTTAAAAGACTTGCAGATGTGGGTGACCTTCCTGTCTCCTCTTGTGTGACCTGGCATACAAGGAATATTCTGGAAGAATCAATGAAGTGAACAGTAGTAAAGCCAGAGAGCAGAAACCTGACCTCAGAGATGATAAGCATGCTATGAATGCTTTGATAGAAAGGCAGGGAGGCAGACAGAGTTCAGATATAAAGAGTTTCATGGAAGGAAGGCTGCAGGCAAAACTGAAAAGATAATCCAGAGAAGACAATTAGGAAGAAATGTTGTCAGCATTGACACTGAAGCAGGAGAGAAGGGAGAGGGAGAGAAGCTATATCTATAGGGAATGGAAGGGATACAAAATCCCAACGCTGTGTGTGAGATGCTCAAATTAGGCTGTGAACCATGAGTAGAGTATAAGATAGAGCTTGGGTTATCTGAAGTCCTAGCAGTGTAACTACAACAGTAGTAGATGTTGGCAGGTGTTTTGCCAATGGTGTGTGAGCAAGCAAGATGAAATGGAGGAAGACAGGAATGAGGTAATTCTGCTATCAGTAGGATTTTATAGTGAGGAAAGAATGATTTTTTTTATTTTTTTTTTTCCTCCCCAGGTGCACTATTGACAAAACACAAGACCACAAGACATTCAAACAGCAATTACTGTTTTGACACTGCTGGAGAAAGAGAAGATGAAGATGTTATAGTTCAAAAAGCCAGGCAGTGGGAGGGCAAGTGATGTATGTTACGAACATCTTACTGAGCCAGCAAAGAGCAAAGGTGGAGAGAAATCCAGAAGAAACAAGGCCAGGCTGAAAACAATGTTTCTAAAATAATAGTGAAGAGGGAAATAACTGATGCTTTGCCCTTATAAAAGAACATACTGAAGTAAAGGCTTATGGTATGAATTGGGGTCTGAGGAGGAACACTGTCTATGAGGCTGCAAATTTCCTTCCATGCATGAGTTTCCTTTCATGCATGTTGGGTCTCAAGTTGTACTCAGAGGCCCTGATTCATCTTGCCAAAACATGGGTAGGAAGTATTTGTGCCAAACTGAGGTTCTAAGTCAGGAATCCCATCACCTTGCATTCTTTTTTCAGTCTAACTAGATGAGAGGTTACAGTTAATGGCCATGGCAATGCATTAGGGCCAAGGTGTCAGTCCTGCATGGAGGGGCATGGACAAGACTTGGGACTGTGCATCTACCTGTCATTTATGAACAAGACTCAAGATCATGCGTCTGCCTGTCATACTTTATTTAAGGGAGATCTGGATGTTTAAATGTATCTTGTACTGTAGTTTCACTATAAACATTTAATTATATGCTTTACTGTCACTAATTTTGAATCTATAATTAATTAGAAATGACCAAAAGACAATATGTCACTTCCCAAGTTCATAAAGGCTGGAAAATATTTTAAATTGAAATCAGCAGAAAAAGGTGGGGGTGAGCACAGAGAAAATATGGAGAAATATTTCATGAAGGGGTAAGAAATCAACTACCAGCCACATAGCCGCAAAAAAGAATATCTGTCCATAGCGAATTACCAGAGTCCTGTGTTACTGTTGAAGGCAAGGAAGAATAACTCTAATATTACACAACACATTTGTTTTCACATGTTTAATTAGATTTTGTAGAAATGGAAAAATAATTTGTTTTTATGGAACTACTATCAGTCTGTAACCCAAAACCTCTTTCAATATTTAAATGTTTTAATATAAACCATTCATACTCGACTAAGTAAAAAAATATGTCCAAAATGGAAATAATCCAGATAATATGCTCTGCTTTCTTTTACAAGCCTCAAATAGCTTCCATTTTACTAACAGTTTTATATCTGTATAAATGTAGGTAGGAAATGTTTGTAACATAAAGATGTATGGCCACTTTCTACATTACTGAATGGGTTGTATGCCAGCAGTATGTTAGGCACATTATACCTCAGTCTGACTGACTGTGGTGTTGATTTCTTTGTAGAGTCATCAGAGAGTTACAGAAAGCCATCTTCTGAAAGCCATCGAGGATTACTTTGTCATCAGACCAGTTGGATCTCATCTAGACTGCTTGTCATCAGCTCACTGCAATCGTTTATTGTGTTGTCACAAGCATAGGCAACCTTTTCTGAGGTTTGGCCTTTAGCTGATTGTGTAGCATTCTCTGTTAATCCAGGGGAGGATTGCAAGTGTGCCGATCTGAACTGGCAAGCAAGTAGAGATTTGTGTTGAGGGGAACATCAAAAGTTAAGGACGCGCTAGGCACAATTTTGCAAAACTTTGAAACGTCTTTCTTTGGAACCTCTCAAATTACAGATCAAAATTTTTTAAAAAATTAATTTAATTAATTCACCCCACATTGAACATTATCTCATACTTAACGTAGTTCCATGGAAACACGTGATGCTGTTTGTAGGGCCAAATGCAAGTGTTGTAGAGCTGGTTGGTGGGAACTATGTAATCACCTAGATAGCGTTTTATAAGGCCTTTGAATTGGGTCTTACAGCTCTTGAGGGTGACACAATTGTATCCGAATCCACAGCATGCATGCAGATTCATGCTGAAAACCATGTATGGAGTCCTAAGCAATGTTGCAGAAAGAGGACTTCCTTCTCTTGAGTGCAAACAGTACTTTTGTATTTTAAGTCACATATCTGACTTTCTGGCAGAGGTCAGACTCAGTGAACCTACCAAATCGCTAGAATAGATATTATTTTTTTTTAGAAGCCCATCTACTGTCTAATTGTCATCCATTCCTTGGGCACATGCAAGGCTCAACAGTGCTGTCCCAAAACACCATTTTCTTGTCAGTTTAGATTGTCTTGATTATCCTTATCCCTACACTGGATACTAAGATTAACTTCACAAAAACTTAATAGTGTAACCCTGAGGCATTGTTCTGAGATTGTAGGAGTCAATGATTCTCCATACTGCAAAATATCGCATCATATGAGGAACTCAAGGTGAAAAAACCCCATGTTGTTAGGTAGGAGAAACCAAAGGAGGTGTTTGGGAACATGAGAAGAAAAAGATGCTTAAAAAAACTCTCTGTAGAAAGAGACTTCTGACTGCAGCCTTGACCGACTGTGGAGTCTCAGATAGTGATCACCAGCAGAAAGGCTCTCCACCACGTGCCTCGGCCCAGGAGGACTGCGGTAGTCCATGCAAGTCACACACCAAGAATGGCCGGGCCATCATAACCACGTCAAGGACTGTGACAAATGCTTCTTAGGGATGCTAAATAGCTCTCAGATCTTTTTATGTCCAGATATTAGTACTGTCTTCCATCCTCCTTCTTTCTCCTTCAAACATTTTTTTCCCCCAAATCCAAATGCACCTAATAGCAAATGTTAAACAACCTTCTCTTTAGTTAAAGGTGGGGAAAGGGTAACTTCCTCATTTATCGGATTAGAACAGAGTGGGTAGGAAGAACAGGCAAGCTGGAAGGATATGGTTTACATTCTACTCAACAATGTTGTTAAAATCAGTTTGGACGCAAAACTTACAGAGCTCTACAGGAAACAATTTTCTACTATTTAACTTACATTTGCAACATCTTTTGAGGTCTTTGGCAAAAAAATCTCTACTATAAATCATTTGAAGTGTAAATAATGATATTACGTCATTACTACATTTGAAATACCCCAGTTGTTTAGGGACATCAGTTTAGAAACACCTTTTTTCTTTCAAGTGCAAGTTACTATTTTGTGGCACATATTTCTTTAACTGCTGTATTATCTTCAGAAGTTTTTATTTGTCCTTGTCAGTGAGGGAGATATGATTCATATCATTTTGGGATGTGCTGCTTTCTCTGATGATGTCTGATTGCAAAGCTGGACCCACTTGTTAGCAAGAAGATCACAGCGGATGTTTTCAGCTCCATCCTCTTATTAATCACTTCTTAGTTCTTGTAAATAATCTATGCAAGTATATCCTTAATACGTCATAGGCTCTCTAATGAATAACTGGCAGTTCGGCTTTGAGAAATGTAGCCCAGAAATTTTTATATGTATTTTCTCACCATTGTGGCCCTTTTCTTTCCGTTCTATTTAATCTGTCTGAGGCAATTGTTTTGAATTTTAGAGCCTTGAATCCAAACAATTATTTTTTTCCAGTTATTTTAAAATATATTTCCACCCCCAAACGAGGGGCTTATTCAGAGAAGCAGGCTTTTAAAAATCAGGAAACATGTAAAAAAGAAATCTATTAAACAATGTTTGTCTGGGTTCCCATTGATATTTTTACTGCAATTTTTAGAAACTGTTGGTATTTTAATGAGTTTCTTTTCCATCCATCTGCTTCTTCAGCTTGATTTTTGCAGGAGAGATATAAATCCTGCATTTATGACATCACAGTTTGTTGCCATGGAATTTACTGTGCTATCACAAACACACTGTTCTGATTACATGACAGTTTGAAATCAGATGATAAAATAAATTCCAAATGAGAAAACATGTCCTTAAGTCAAGAAAACATAAATGGGAGAAATAAATCGCTCTTCTTAAGTGCTGAGCACCAGCGTGATGCTACACAGACACAGAATGAGGCATTTTTTTACTTCACAGAGTTCCCACCGTGATGCAGACAAAAGGCATTACAGAGGAGGCTTGCAATATGCCTGGCAAGAATATAGGCTTGAACCAGTTTTGAGACTGACAGTTGTTCCAGGTGTGTTAGAGGAAGGAGCTGGTGAAAAAGGGCAAAAAGAGATTGGAGAGCCACTGGAGTTAGAGGTACTCCATGGACTTCAGAAGCAAGATGAGCTAAGGAAAAATAGAGTGAGTTTGTATGTACAAAGGCAAAGCTGCTCCATCAGTGTGAGCAAGCGACTGGCAGGTGGGATGTCCTTCCAGGGAGCTGGAGAGGGCAGCAGAGCAGTCAGAGGAGTCTGGGCAGGGCAGAAGCACAGCGGGAGAGTCAGTGGATATTAGGGCAGAGGTGCAACCGCAGCTCTGTTGTGCAAACTTTGAAGGGCTGACTGCACCCTGGCACAGAAGGGGTAGTGAGGAATTCAAAGGGATGATCACTGCGTTCTTGAATAGTGAGAATAGGAAACGAGTCTGGGCAAATGAAAACAAAGAGGGTAGGGGAGAAGGATTGTGGAAGTTGGTATAAAGAGTGACTAAGGCACAAATAACGCTTTTAGTGGCAGAAATGAGAAAGAAAGGATAAATGCTGGAAGAACATGAAGAAAAAACAATAGGACTACAAAACAATGGCTCTGAAGGGAATTCAGGTAGAGATACAGAGAACATGGAACTCCTACGTAGATATAAACAGAGCTAAAAAGATATAAGCTTACTGAAGGCTTGGGATCCTGTCTGAGAATCCAAGAGAGGAAAAATAAGATACTGATTGAAATACTGAGAAGTGTGAAAGCAGTGGATGGAAAACAAAGGCAAGCTGCATTTGCGATGATAACCGGGAAGTAGACGGGGAGGTATCGGTGTGACAGTGGAGAGAAGTGCAAATGCTGGGAAACTAGGGAAGGAGGTGCCTGCGTAACTGGAAGAGGAGCTGTGGAACCAGCCACTCTCCCACAGATATAGTGTGATGTCCGTGATGTTTTCTACCCTGTGCTATTACTGTTGCGGTGAGTCCTGCAATTCCCTTGGGGAACAGAGCTCCCAACTAGCAAGTTAAAAACCTACCGATCATTGACACAATTGAAAATAGGAGTGGCTGAACAGGACTGTACATATACATTGCATATACATTACATGCACACACACATGCCAGGGAACAGGGTCTTTCTTGCCTCCTGTTCATAAGTGGGTTTATAACAAGCCTTCTTTCTCTGTGGCAGAAATGTTCCACCTTGGTGCTAGACGACTTTTAGCAGTGCACAATGTTGAAACTATTTGCTAATACTTTTTATGCAGCCAGTGCAGAAAGCTGTAGCCATTTAGGATGAATAAACCAGGCTATTCTTGCTTAAAACCTCTGACTCGGTTCAAAGCATACAACCCACTTTTACAGTGTCAGCCTTTCCCCGGCTTTGTGTGGTAGTGGCACTGCCACAGCTGCTTAGCTGCTGTGAACTATTGGTTCACCAACTTCAGCTACAGCTGTGCCAAGTCAAAACAGGGAAGAATCAGATCTGCTGTAACTATAGATTTATGGATTTCTGTGGCGGGACACTGTGCATGCTGCCTCCAGCTAGGAGTTCTCGCAGCGGGAAGTGGATCTGCAGAGACAGTGTTCAGTTCTTGTAATGCAGCCTCCAAGAGTTACCCTTAAAATTCACTGGACAAGATACACAAAATTAACTTGCCTGTCCTTTTCCCCAAGGATGGTAATACATGAAGAAGAGTTATGTGCTTTATCAATAACAAAATGCAGACATAAATTTTTGCAGGGCTATTGAAATACCTCTGTAATACTTTTTTTTTTTTTTTTTTTTTTTTTTTAAAAAAAGCATTCATTATACTTGGTCTTATGTTAGCAACACATTCAAATGCTGGCACAAATTGTTATTAATTCCTTTGGTGTTTTTGTAACAATGTTAACCATGATGAATTCATTTGGTACCAATATGGATGTCATAAGTACTTTATCAGATTTCCAACTCAATTCATGACTAATTACCTTTACCATTATTTTAAGGAGTTACCCAGATGTGCTTATGATAGCATTAAGGTAAACAATGACTGATGCTCACAGGTTATGATTAGAGCAGATCTACACAATTTGACAAAACTTCATGTGCCTTTCAATATAAAGCACCTGCCAAGCCATATGTGCACCAGATTTCTCAAATTCCTTGTCACTCATTAATGCAGATGTAGCCCATATTTTAAAAGTCAATGTGTAGAAAGGAGATTTTTTTCAAAAAACCAGGCAGGCTTCCTCTTCAAAACCCACAAACTCTGTAACTGAAATTTTTAGTGACCCGCTTGTTTGCTGGTTGAAATACTGTTGTCATATGATTTACAGGTTTTTTTCCAACCACTTCGGTATAGCACTTCAATGCAGAAATAGCATGCCTAAAACTGTATTTTCACAAAATGGTACAATTTAGGTATGAGAAAGGCCTGTCACCTCAAACTACCCAACTTCCTGCTTTGTCAGGTTGTTTCCTACTTTAAAGTAAGTAGGGTCAGTTCACTCCAGTTTTGAAACTCTCCAAATACCCTAACCACTTCCTCCGGGGAACTATTCCAAGACCTAATATGTCACAGTGTCAGTAAGTAATTCAACCTAATTACTGCATATTTGGTGTTTACATCCTTTGGATATTTGAAGATGTTTACCATGGGTGTCGTGCTGCTTATTTCTGCAGGCCAGTGGGTGCAAATTTTAATAAATTATTTAATAAATATTGGACAACTTTGTTTACAAACGATCTGCGGAACATCTGATACCTTTTGCTAACTACGTATTTGGGTTATGCAGTGGAAGGGTGGGGGGGGGAGGTCTTGGGAGGGGATGGGGAGAGCCTACTGAGAGGGTGGGGGAATGACTGGTTTGCTACATTTAAAAGGGTGTATCCAGCTCATCAAAGAGTGAAGAGGAGAAAAAGCTTCTTTGTTTACCTTGGCCTTTAGTCCTTGATTTCAAAGGTGCGGGAAGCCTAGACTTAACAGGCTGTTTGACTTGACAGGACAGTGAACACAGCCTACCTAGGAACCTGGCCATCATCCTCATTTTGTCCTGTCATGCAGGTTCTGTTATGAGGAGCCAGTCAGTCTTTTTTTGAGCAATAAATGTTGATCGTGTGAGATAGGAAAAAATTCCTCTGGCTAATGAAGGCCGCAGTCCTGATCAATAGTCAGTGGTAGCTCATGGTGATCCAGGACTTCAGCTGCATTTTAACATGTATTATTTCTGGTCACAAAATTAGGATTACGTAATTTCTTGCACCTAAAGTCTTTAGATGATCTTTTATCCATGCTCAGAATAGCTGGAAGGCACTTTTCCTCTCTGACTGTACCCTGTACAGAACCATGGAATCACATAACTGTTTATTATCATGTTGGGCAAGTGTATAGGGTGGTGAGTGCTGGATGTGAGTACTGAAAATAAAGGGCGTATTTACTTCAGTGCTCTGTTGTATTCTTTCAGTAATATCCAGGACTTGTGTGGAACCCAGTTGGGCTTACATGTTTTGATGCTTTGGAAAATCCTTTGTCTGCACTTTTAAATGCTTACAAAATTAAAAAAAAAAAAAAAAAAAAAAAATCACACCTTAATTAACTTTACTAGTGCTTTTGACATACTAATCTGTTTTGATTTCTTTCTCTTCTCAGATGAATTTTTCCTTTTTCCCTTTCTATTTACAGTGTTTACATAGGTAAAGGTAAACTGGAATAAGCATATCCCACAGGAAACAAGACTGTGCTGATGTTTCTGCTTCATGTGTCCTCTCCTATTGATGTGCTGCAGTATTTAATACTGTATTGAATGAAGCAGGTAAATATTTATGGAGACTTCAGCAATCCATAAGTTACTTATTCATATTTTAGCTTTTAAATGTAACAATTTAGCTTTTAAAATGTAAAAAACCTGTGAATACTTTGAAAATACAGTATTTTTCAAATAGTGTGTTACAATACCATGGCAAGGCATTCATAGCTCAATGCTTCTACACAATTTTCATGAACAGTATGTTACCAAAACTATTTTCAAACAATGACCCTTCCAGCAAATTGCCCCCGAAGACAGACTTCTTTGGGTTGATTGGAAATGGAAACATAAACCTGACAACATTAGAGCACTCCAGGAACCGGACTGTCTACTTTATAAGAAATTTTGTGACCTAGAAAGAACTTTGCCCTAAAAAAACCAACCAACCAAATGTCCTGAAAAATGAAATCCTGCCTCACTGTGAGTGCTGGCAGAAAGGAACTGAGCATTTATTTTTGATTTATCATGTCTTTTATTCAACCACTTAATGTATAACAGATAAGGAAATGCTGTAACTAAAATTATGTCAGTGTTATACCTTCTGGACTCAATGTCCCTCTCACAGTCTTACATATTTTACTTCTGTGTAACCACTGCTTGAGACTTTTACCAGAGTAACCATGAAGAGAATTAGGCTGTTTGCTTTCAGTGATTTTCAGTAGTTGTACAAAATAATCTAGTTTCTGCAGTACGCTCAAACCTTTTTTTTTTTAATGGATAGATGTGGGAGCAGCTCGGAACACCTGGCATTTGTTTTCAAGAGTGAACCGTTAGAATTTGTTGTGCTGCATGTTTGCCAAGCCTTTGAAGAACTAGTTTTACAAGGTCAGGTCGGAGGATGGCCTCGTGTGTGCCTAGGAAGATGTGGCTGAAGACAGTCACGAATATGTGTATGGAATGTTTTTATCTGTAACTGTTCTGAGGACTGGCAAACATCCCAGCTGAGCCAGATTTGCGCTCCTGTGTTAGTAGTATTGGCTGTATGCCGTTAGTTCTTTCTAGATCTTTGTTGAAACATACATAAGTTTGATCCTTTTGTGAAATAAACGGAATCTTGTACAGATAGCTTAACTCAGTCGCTGCAGATAGATTTAGCAAATATGTCATCCTGATTCTTTGCAAATATAGAGCATTGAATTTTGAATCTTGTATTAATCTCTGGTGTTAGATTGTGGTCCTGGTGAATCATTATTTCCTTGCTCCTTTCTCAGTCAGTTCTGTGGGTGATGTTAGATTATGTCCTTGGACTGAATTGTTAAAATGTGGTTTGAGGTCTAGAGTGGTGCCTGCTGCCTGGTCGGCCACCAGTAGCTCCCTCAGCTCCTCTTGATCCTGGTGCCCACTTTGTCTATGGACTTCTGAGCAATTGTAATGCCTGGATATGCAATACTCGAAGGACTAATGGGATCTGGCTATATACTTGCTACTGCTTTTTTGGGCAGTATTACACAAACCTCATACTTATTTATCTTGGTTTCTAAAACCCCCTCTGCTGCCCCAGGGGAACAGGCCAGGTAGCCTTGTTTTATAGCTTGTATCTTGCTCTCAGTCATTTTCTTAGTCTGTCCTTACTTTGTATCTAGCAAATGCTGTAAATTTTTTAAAATTGAGATTGTACATTTCTAAACAATACAAATGGTCTAAATGCAATTTTTCCACTCCAGCAGTTTCCACTTCAGCTGTTCCTTAGTTTATAACCAAGGTTTGGAAGGGTTAGGGTATGTTGTGTGCCCTGATGGAATGTGGTGCTAATAAACCACCAAGGAATGGGATGTGCTGGGACTTGCCCCACTGCTGATGTTTTAAAAGCTAGCCAGCTGTTGAACCTATTCACTGTCCCATCAGACTCAGAGTCGATGCCTTGACTCTTCAAAAACCCGCTTAGTTGAAATTAAAAAAAAAAAAAAGAGAATCCCTCCTGGATTTCTGGGTAATATTTTTAAACCTTAGATCTGGTCACTTGTTAGGAATTATGCTACTATTATATCTTCTTGATTTCTCATTGGGCACCTTTCAAACCAGTTCAGGAGAGGGGGCCATCATGATGTAGTGTTAAAAGATCACCTCTACAGTTTGTGATGAAGTGTGGGAAGTTAAGGCAAGTGGAAGCATCTGACAATCCAAACTCTCCCTTCTGAGCGTTACAGATGTACTAGAGAAATACTGTGATTACTCTTACTACAGTTCTCTGGCTGGCTCAACGCCATTCAAAGTGGCAGACTGCCAGTGAGGTCTGTGATCTTTTGATTTTCTCCTCAGTGTGAACCATCTGCTCCTTGAGTCCTTGCTGCAACTCAACTTTTTTAGCAAGTTCAAAGTTGGCTACACCTTTCTTGGCCTCTCTAATTTTCCAGGAAACACTCTGATCCATGGCACCCACAATGCTGATTACCCTTCTGATATCTTTTTATTACTGAATGATGGGAACATTGTTATTGCTCTTCCTAATGAATCCAGACAATTTGTCACTCATAGGCTGAGGTCCTTCTTTTCATTTTTTCTCCAAGCCCTTCCTGGGAAGTTTCCAGGTGTTGTTTCAATTCCTTTTGCAAAGTTTCAGCCTCTGACTGGAAAGCATCTTTGGCTATCTTGGACTTTAGCAAGCTCAACAGGAATCTCAGCTCACAATTTCTTCCCCTGGGGAAATCTTTGGTTTCCTCTTCAAAAAGGATTTCACTACTAACACCATTGTTACTGTTTTTTATAGAGTAGGTAGCCAACATCCATGGTTTTGCAGACTGTTTCTTTTATGGCACAAGATATATAATATAGCTATATATTTTTTGTTGTGCTCCTGTTTATTCACAAGGTGTAGAAAGTAGCATTCAAATTCCAGGATCTGAATAAAGGTCATACAAAAGAAAACATTTTCTTTACTCACAGATACAAGCATTTTTTCAGCCAATGGTCTGCCCCCCAAATTCCATGAATGAAAGAAAGCTGGCTTTCTTTCAAACACCCAAGTATTTATCTTGCTGGCTTTTTGGCTTCTTTGCTTACATCTGGCTGCTCCTGCCCATAAATGCGCACACTTTTACCAAAGAGTATGTAGTTTAGATGAATTTATAGATATCTCCCAGCAAAAGTCCTTCACCATCTAGCTTAGCTTCTGATTCGGCTTGCATATGGACAGAGTGTTGGGTAGTGACTCACGTGTTTCAGCTGTCTTATGTGCCTTACACTAAAAAGGAGTGTAATTGCTTCTTCTCTTTGCCCTATATGAGGATGGCTGTTAACAGCATCCATGATGTCTCACTCAACCTTCACCATGAAACTAAATCTGTGCTTCAGGAGGACTGGATTATCCTGCAACAGATCACAGCTGCATAGCCTGCCATAAAAGTGCAACACAGTTTAATTTATGCCCTTATCCAGTTTCATCCCACTGGTTTTCTCAGAGCAGTCCTCAGAAAAGAAATTCTGTGGCATCAGGTGAGCAGGAGGGACTATCTCTGAGTTAAAGTTCACCTTTTATTTGGACTGTCTCTGAGTTAAAGTTCACCTTTTATTTGTTCTGCAAGGCATGGGTTAATGGTCACAACTGCTTCTTGTTCAATCAATTGCTTGATCAGTCAGTGAGATGTGAGATTACCAATAAATGCAGCTTCACGCTGTTTTATTTCAACACTTCCCGTGTCAGTAAGGTATTGTATTGGCTGTAGGTGGCAAGGTGTCGGCAGTGGGGGGCTGCAGGGTGGCCTGTGTGGGAGGAAGCCGGGGGCTGCCCTGTGCCCAGCTGGCTCCAATGGATCTATGGCAGGACACAGCTGAGCCCATCAGCCAAGCTGGTGCCATGTCTGGGAAACGTGTTTAAGAAAGGGCAAAATCACTGTATGGGCAAAGGAGGAGGGAATAAAGAGTGAGAAACAGCAGAGGGAACACCGTGTTCTTGAGCCTAAATTTATCAGATCAAATCACACCTATACTCCTGTACTAGGGACATCCTGTTGTCCAGAAAGTCTTCTGTATAATAAGGCATGTCTGGGGTGCTGAGGGGTGAGCTGCCCGCTGCCACGTGCTTGGAAACAAAAAACAAAGGCTTTTAGGCAGAACCAGAACAGCTGAGTCTCCAGTCATAGCTCTGCATGGCTTACTTCCTGCAGTTCTTTTGGATTTGTACTGGTGAAAGATAGAAGATAATTAAATTTTCCCTATATGTATGCTACAGAGACATAATTTTTCTGTAGGTGCAGAAAACACATTTTCTCCTGTATGTGCAGACAAGTAATTTCTGCAGGAGGGCCTTGGGCAGGATGCAGGATCTTAGTGCTTTCAGACTGTGCTAATACAGCTCTATAGATCTACTTATCTTTTTCTAACTTACATTGTAGTTATAACCGGTAAAAAAAGAGGTCAGAATGTCAGGTGCAAAAGGTTTAGATATGACACAGAATAGACTGAATTGAACACTTATGCTTTAAGTTAAAAAGAAAATTAATGTTATATAGTCATCAGCAATCATATGAAACAAAAACTGCTTCCCAATAAGATGGCATTTTTATTGATTATTATGACTTAAAGTGTATTTGAAAACAGTTATAAAATTGTTAGTTATGAAAATATACACATTCTTTTTCAAGGAATCTGTGCAGAGCATCCTTGAAGCTTTGCTGAAACTGCTTTCCTTCTTTCTCTTCCTGAACACACAGATTTATTTGTGATGCTTACCTCCAACCTGATATGACTTGGCTATCACTATGAAGAACTCAATTACACCAGTTCAGTGGGAACCTAAATAAACTCTCCCTGCAGATGAAATAGTTCTGAGAATGTCTTTATCCCTTGAGCTGGGACATTGGCCTATGTAATTTTTTGAACTAAGTCTGTTTATTTTTGCCTTAACAATTCTGGAACTTTTGTTCAGGCCAAAACCAAATCAACGCCATTCAGGCCTTTTTTTTGTTTCATTTTCTGATGGTCCTGTAATAAAACAGAAAAGGCTTTTCAAAAATCTGTTTGTTATTATAACTTCACCCTAATTCCTCCCATACAGGAGATGGATCTCAGTGTCTCAAAACACAGAAAGTTCCTACATATCTCAGGGATTTAAAGGAATTAACACTGCTGTTTAAAATACCTAGCCAGCCTTTCTAGACAAAGAAAACAAAAATAAACAAAGCGATTTAAGAAGTCTATAATAATAAGAACCTTTTCTTTTATTTGTTCTTCCTTCATCCAGAATTTATCCTATTTCTTCTTTCTTAAAAAGAGCTGAAAGAACAGCATGGAAAATATTTGTGTGTTACCTTAGCAAACTCCAAGCAACATACCCAATCCAGTTCTACAGCGTAACACAATGTAAGGCATGGGAAAGCAGTTCAGTTTTGCTATCGTTTTTCTTGCTGCTAACGCTGCTTCCTGAACCTATTTCCCTCACCTCACCTTTTTTGTTCTGAGCCCTAGTAAAGAGTTGTTTGTAAAATTAAGAGACACACCAAATAAAAAAATCAGAAATTCTAGTATCGCTGGGCATCCATGGTACCACAGTTGTTTGGTTATTCACTTAGCACACCTATCTAGATAAAATACTGTTCAGTCATCACAGTATGTAAGACAAACACAATTAAATGATGGCAGATAATTTAGGGAGCCACTTTAGTGATAAGACATAAATAAGCTACTCTTTCTTCTATCATCAAGATCTGTGGGTAGGGCAGTGATAAATCTGCCAGTTTTTCAGTTTTGTGATGGATTGAATGCAAAATAAATGTTGAATTTTGTTAATATTTCTTAACTAAATTCCATACAACAGACTCATTTTAAGACAGTTTCTAGGTAAAAATCAAGAGCAGTGATCAGGGGAACTGAACTGAAAGACTTTGCGATTTTTGTGGTAGAGCTCCTCCGAATTCTGTGCTTGTAGTTCAGAAAATCATACCCTTGCTGCCTGCAGGTTTTGTGAACATTTTACAGGTCCAGTGGTTTTAACAAGAAAATCACAACTGCACAACTTGATTTGGTGGGATAATTTTAAACATAGTTTCTATTTAAGTTACACCAAGAGTTGTCAAGGTCTTTGAATATTCATGGTCTGATCTATCCTTACATAGTACTGTTGTATGGTCCTCAGGTCATTTCATGGTAGCTGTCTGGTTTTCATGTTAATTTAAAAATTTTAAGGTAGAATTTTGATATTTCCTGTATTTAGTTGTGCATCACTCCTAAAACATCTCTGTTGGTCATGGAGTAATGTGACATCCAACACAAGTAATGGCAAAAGAATCAGCCCTGAGCATTGAAAAGAGTGATAACGATATAGACCTAATTAATGGAACTCTAGAGATACATGGACACAGTATTAGGTGTCATTGGGGAGGAAAAACCTACCATTTTATTCAAGAGAGAGTAAGAAGCATGAAAGACTATAAACTTCCAATGTGTCCCAGTTAAGCAGCTCATACTGAAGATCTTATGTGTTCAAGGATAAGTAAATAGAATGTTCAAAATTCTAACAGAATTTAAGGGTAATTCACACTAAAATTAGCCAAAAAACTTTACCCCAAAGTAGGTAATGCTATTTGTACAGTGTCTTCATCTCTGATGTGGTTGGAAATGCAATCAATTAATAGCAATATATAAATTAATTAAATGTTATTTTCACATAAACAATAACAAGAATGTAGGACACAAAATCCCATTCAAATGGGGACATATAGATAAGAATCTGTCTGTGTTGAAGGTAACATAACAATCACTGTGTTTTTCCATCACTTTCAAGGTGCATTAATCTAATAAATGTCTTCCTGACTGGCCTGCAAGTTTCCTAGATCCCTGACTTCAGTTGTCCACATCTGCTCACAGATACACTAAGGACATAAATGCACATGTCTTGCTCTAACTCCACTGCTGTATAGGCTCCAGTGGGGAAGGCTGCCTATGCTTTTCCTAAGTAACTGAAGAAGTCTGGTAATTTGTGTTGGCTTTCACACAACTGTGTGAAATCAACTGTGGTTGATTTCAAAAAGTATCTTCATAAGGTGACCTCTTGCTTAGGAGTTTTTTCTCATGCTCTCCTGATCCTGAGAAGATGTGAACCATTTGGATACATAGTAATTTGGGTGCAATGCTCTTTTTTCAAAACTGAAAATGCACACATGGGACCAGAAGAAGATCAGGCTATAAGGCTCTAATTCAAACTTAAGAACGGAGCAAGGCTTTTGATATTTACTTCTAGCTGGGTTCCTCTATTTTATTTTTTGTGCATATCCAGTCTTCCCTCTGAGGGGAGAGCCATTTGTCCTTTTAATCCATTTACTTTTGCATTTTTTGAAAGGTGGGGAGTGCATGCTTGAACCTGCTGGGTAAGTGACTTGCCTGAGCCACGGGAAATGTGACTCAAACCTCTCAGACTGACATGGGTCCAGGACCTTCGTGACGGCCCTTCCTCTGGCTGGAAACAGCTTCACATGCTTATGGTCTCTACAAGATCAGTGGAGACACAGACAGATCACTTAGTTGGGCTGAATCTCTTACAAGACATCTTCAAGACCCCAACTTTTCTCCATTGACTTTATGGGAATGTAGGCAGCTATTTTAGAAGGACAGGATCACCCCTCCTGGAACTGAGTGACTCAGATACAGGCAATTTCTAAGCCAGGCGCTTATCACTGAATCCTACCCTGTGCTAACAACATTAATAGATCTGGGAGCAAACACTACTTTTGTGCTATTTCAGTGTGACACATTGCATCATTATCACTGAGTCACAAATGGCAAATTTTTAATGGTACTTTTAAAAAATCTGCTTTCCAGTTTAGTAGTATTGGTTTATGATAATTTTCCAAATTATTTATTTTATTATTTATTGCTTTATTTTCTTAATGCAGAAAACAGAGGTGAAAATCCCTCAGCTGAGTTCAGCAGTGCCATTTTATGAGCTGATGAGGTTAAAAGCTATAGTGCATGTACTTCAAATGACATAGCTTTTTCAACCCGTCTCTTGGAGATAAGGGTGGTGACTGAGCAGTGGGCACAACACCAAGAGCTGTCTGACGGTGAGAGCCCTTCCCTGTGCTGTACCGCATGCAATGTGTCATGTTGTCATACTGTCTGCTGCCTTTGATCCGCCCTGGAACGTGAACTCCCTTGTGGAGAACACCCAGATATCATCATCCAGCCTCCAGATTTGGATCTGGAAAACTCTTAATTAGGGCAAAATATTCCTGTGTGTCCACCCTGTATGATGCAGCTCTCACTGACATAGATAGGTATTGCATATTTTAAATGCCTGTAGCCAGTGAGTAAGAAATGAAGGCCAAGCCCCTTTTCTCTGGCTACTTTCTTTAGCAGGTACACGGGCTGCTGTGTCACATGAATGGACTGACTCAGCTATAGCTTGACCTTGCATTCACCCTGTAGTTCTCAGTCTGAATGAAATAGTTAAGTAGTAACTAAAACATGCAAAGTGTATATCTCCTTACTGTAGGATTATTTACAGTACTTAGGAGCCATCAAGTATTTTACTTTAACAGAGGAATACAATTATAGTATTATAATTAGTAGTGAGGGACCCTTCTTTCACAACCTGTATATGTGTTTTGCCTGCTGCTGGCTGAAATGGAGACCAGAAGAACAGTCATTGCTTGGCTGCAGTTTTTCATTTGGTTAGTTATGTGGATTTTTGTAGTTTCTTTTCTGTAGGAATTAAGCACATTGCATTGAGAGACCCAGGGCATCAGGTGCCTGCTCTGTTGCCTACATGGGAGTGGAGGTGGCAGGCAAGAGCATCCAGCACCATCAGGCAGCACATGGCAGGGAATGGAGGGAACTGGTCTTGTCAAACAACTAGGGACGAGGGTAGTTATCATATGAGGGAAACGATATGCTCTTAGCATCAATGAGTAGCACATAACTTTTCTCCTGGAGCAAGAACTGCCCACACCGGTAAGATTATGGACTTTCCTTTAGCAAAGGCCAAACACACAGTGACCCTGAAGGGCAGGGGAGCTGCCTTTCCCCGAGTAAAGATCTACCTCACCAAAATCAATGCTGATATTTGCCTCTATGCAGTCTCCAGCTGACTGACTTTTAAGGGGCTTATGGCTGCTGCTCTGGGCACTTGATGGAAAATACGTTTCTGTGGATTCACACACTTACAAACTGTAACCCTGCAAATCTTTCTATACTTTCCTCACAAGTAGGTGTGAGCATTGACTTGAAGGAGCTGGATTTAGGGGTTACTTCATTCACCCTATGCCCGCACGAGTCTGTGGTGTGGCCTCTCCGCTGAAATCGCCAACAAGAACACAACTAGCTATACGAATCATAATGACGTGACTGAAAAGGGTGAATTGTCACTGTATCAGCAAATGTTATGGATGGCTTTATAGTATGGTCTTATGTAAAATGGGCTGAGATTGCCCATTTATTTCATAAAAAGCAGCGATGATTTATATTCATTATCCAAAATCTGCAGAAGCCTGAGTGAAAGCACTGATGGAAATGCTGCTACCAAGCCACTGAGCCATTAGTCCCCACGGCTGTCTGGACTGCTGTACAGGTCACTGCGAACCAGTTGATAGCAGCTGGCAGCCCACAGCACGTATGACACAGAGGCAGCCTCGGTGGGGCATGGAAAGGTAGAGGGGGCTACATCTTAGGGAGTGAAAAGGATTGTTTTTAATACCATTTGGGCACCTACCTACTTGGCTAAGCACTTCTCCTTCATTGGTTTCAGTAGGAATTAGGCACTTGGGCATCTCTTTGTGTTTTAGCAGCTGAAATATTGAAGAAGGTGGCAAAAGCTTCTTATCGTGCAGTGATGAGCAGGTTGCCTGGCTTCCTGGGGAGCATCCTCTGATATCAGTAAAGCTTCAGATAGAGGAAAGGACCTGCTTGCTAAGTTTGTCTATAGAATCAGGGCCTCTGAGAGGGGAAAGCTGAAGAAAAGGACTGCACACAGTACAAACAGGGAATCCTACTCCCAGCTGCCAAAACTGCAAATCTGGAAGCATTATTCGTGACTCAGAATTACTCATTATCCAGACGTTCTTCACATGTGCTGTATGTACTCCTAGGGTGGAGGTTTTAAAACTGGGAGAGGGAAACCTGAACATTTCCTGGGGTTCATTGGAAAGAAAAGGTTATTACAGTTTTTATTTATTACTCTTGAATAATGCACCTTTAGTGAAAAGTTATCCCTGAAAACACATTAAATACAAACAGAAGATGAAAAAAAAAAACCAAAAGGAGAGGGAACAGCTGAAAAAAGTGTAGGTCATTGCAGCTGTGTTGAAATCAGAATGGTTCTGTGATAGACTAATGAAAGATACGTGAATAATTCATTTCATATTTATCCACTTTAAGGCCATGTACAACATCTATTATCGTAACATTTGAGCTCCTCACAGTCTCTGTTGTATCTTCACATTTCCCTTGTCAGATCCTATTATTTCCATTGTATCACTAAGCAATCAAATCAGCCATCAACCCAGGGAGGATTTACCCTGTTTTTTATGCCATTTATAGCACCTAGGTCAGAAACTCAGCCCTTGTGAGGATGGCCAGTACTGAGGGTAAGTCAGGCATTGCCAGAAGGTGCTTGAGATGTACCTGGGCTTTATCACTACCCAGGTCAGCCCGTCTCTCTACACCTCTGAGGGCTGTAGGGCAGCTGGAATCCAGGGAAAACTCTGTTAAAGTGCTATGAGTTGGATGAGATGAAAGCGAATCTCAGGGATTTGCCCACAATCAGACAAGATGCTTGAAGCAGGTCACAAAAACAGTGCACCCTCCTAGTTTCATGTTGCTAACCTAGCTCCTTCTGCTAGCTGTTTTCTGAGAGAAACGTCCTTTCATAAAGCTCAGCACAATCTATATGTTTTATCAGCTTGCCCAGACGCCTTTGAATTGGCACTGATACAGAGACAGGAGAACAAAATAAGCTGTTCTCCAGCTAACAGACTATATGCTGTTGTCAATATATGTTATTCAGTACAGTTCAGCATCTCGGTACGACTGGAAGTCTGGTACTGGCTTGCACACAGTGTGCGTCTTTTTAAAGGCAGATAAACTGTAGGCTGCTCAGATTTTATAAACATGTTTTCTTCTTCCCAGCTGAAATAAAAGCTGGCCGAAATTCAGGCTTACAGAGACACCAATTTAAGTCCTAAATAAGTCTTTAAGTTACATTATTTCAGATTTACATGCATATAATCAGGAGCAGAATTTAGATTATTATGTTTAATCTAGCTCGACTCTTTCTAATTCTTTCCTGGTGGGAGGATATTAAAGCTTTCAAGAGTCAGTCTTTGTTCCAGTTTTTTGGTGTACCCATGGCTGGTTTATAATTTTTATGTTTCATCCAATTGGAATGACAACCACATGCTGTAGGATTTTTCCCCTCATTACACAAACCTTCACTATGTACTCTGCTGAGCAAATATCTGATCTTGTATCAGGTGAGTAAAACTTAATAAGTTAAAGTATAAGTCCCAACCTGCTTAGACTGATTCAAAACCCCCTTTTCCAATTCATGTACTCTGGCTTTGCCATTGCTTGTGACTTCCCAAAATTCCTTACTGGTCTTGCAAGGCTGGACTACTTCTCTTTACTGCTTGTACCGATGGCTTTTGACAGATTAGGTTTTTGAAAATAAAAATATTTTGCATGAATATAGTTCCTAAATTTTTGGTGTTCTTAGCTTAGGATTTAAGTGACTTGCCCAAGGCAACAGATGGAGTTAGAGACAAAACTGGATGAGACACAAAGTGTTTCTGGCTCATTGACTTGGGCTCACACCTCTAGACAAGTTTTTTCTTTCCAGAACAGTAAAATTGCTCAGTCAGTATTAGAAAAGAAGTCCAGTAGGTAAACTTCCCAAAACTGTGAGCTGAGCTCATTCGGATTTGACTTAGAAATTCCCAGGTGGTGATATATAATAGCATCATTTTTCCCTGCCCAGCACTTAGCTCTTATTTAATTTGTGTCTTTTCCTGTTTTCCTTGTTTTATGTAATGCAGAAAGGCATGATGTTAATTTTCGATCAATTTTGCTAAACTGTTGCCTTTTAATTAACTGCACTGTTAAAAGCGTGTTACTTATTCCTGTTCTGAATTTCTTTTCTGTCTTCCAATGCAGCCTCTTACACTGGTGTCTATTAAGCTGAAGAGCTAATTGTTGGTGGTATGTTATGGATTTAGGGAATATGATCAGATTGACTCTTAATTTACTCTTGGTTAAGCAGAACAGTGTGGGCTCCTACACTCCCTCCATATAAACTTCCCAATTACCTATTCATTCCCATGGTTCTTTCTGCAATCTTCTGTGAAATATCCACCTTTTTTTTTTCAGAATTGTGTGTGCTGGAAAAGACTACACTGGAAAAAACACAGCGGGTGGGAGCAAACTGACCAAATGCGGACTATTCACTCTAGAGTCCCTATATGTCACTGAAGAGAGACTGTCACTTTCAGGATGGAATTCATCTGGTAGATTTCAGAAGTCTGCCCTAAATGAATCACACCATAGAAGTGCCTATGTCTCACTCATTATTGTAAAGAAACCCAAGGTGAATAATTCTATGTGGATGACCTAATTTAGGTGATACGAGTCCTACTTAATATTCCAAAAGCCAGGCACACTCATTTCAGGAGGAATAAAATAACTTCCTGCTTTAGTAATGCCTTTAGTAATAGACGGAAGGGTTAAAATACTACTTTTGGTATTGCGGGAGGGCTCAGCCCATGGTTTGTGGGATGCTTGCCACCTTGGGGGACAGCTTCAGTTTGTGGCCCTCCAGTGCTTTCTCTGCAGCAACTTCAGAGGCAGTTGCAGGCTGGACAAGCTGCGCTGGCAGGAGGGCAGTGTGTTGCCCAGTGCCACCTCTCCAGGTGGCCCTGAAGCTGTGCAGCCATTTGGTACGGGGCGCAGAGCCAGAGCTCAGCCAAGGAGACACAGGGGGAGCAGAAGCTTAATGCCACCGGGGGCAGGTGCATCCCCGCTCTGCTGCGTGCACAGCTCCCCAGCTGTGCCCAGGGAGCACCCAGCCCTCACCCGCGTCTCCAGTTCTCGTGTCTGCTTGTCTCAGCCTACTCGCTGTGCACGTGCACACTCGTCCCAGCCATTTGGCAGGTAAGGCTGCTGTAGTAGCGGTTCTTTTCTGTCATTCACAAAAGGTATGCAGCCTGCCCAGGCAGATAACTTGGATGCTGCTGTCTCTCCCAACAGCTGATTTTCTTCCCAGATCACATAGCATCTTTTTTAAGCTGTTGCTTACCAAACTGGAGTCTCCCTCTCCTTTAAATACGGCCTATGTTCTCTTCTCATACATGCATGATTTTGTATTTGGCTGTATACATACGGTTTTCTAGCCCATGCGGCACCAATTAATTTAGAATTTATTTGCATCAGTGACTTCTCTCCTTTTGTCATTTATCACTGCTCCGGTATTTACATGGACTATAAATTTTAATGGTAGGAATTTTATGTTTCACCTCAGGTTAATCTTAGAAGATGGCTAAGGAAAGAGGAAAAAAAGACCAAACTGTAGACTGATTTCAGAAGGAACTCTGATTCTCTGATTACAGTTGTAAGTTAATGCTTTATCAGTAAACCCATTTTAATCTGTGGAGGCCACACTTGTTTATTTTCTCAATCACAGGTTTATGTAGCAGCGCATGAAATGTCTTCCAGAAGTACCACATAGAGCTTTTACGTTTTAAAGAATTGCTTATGAAAGGAAAGCAGGCAGACACACAAAATATTCACATTTTCCTATAATTACTTGGATTTGGAGGGAAAAAATGTTCAGTGACTTTTAATAGACAAATTACCAATTTTTTTTTTTTTTTTACAACCAACTTAATAGCATCCAATTATTTAAAACAAAAACCAAACAAAACCCTCTGTGGTGCAGACAAAATCCAGATAATGGAACTGCTGGTTGGATTTCCACAGTCTGGCTGGTACAGTCATCATGAAGAAGCAAGGAGTAAAATTGTAGCGATAAACATAACTTTATTTCCTATGCAATAACTTGTGTCCTCTGGTTTACTGAGATTATACAATATATTTGAACCCTTTCATCTGTACTATTTTACCTTCTGATTGCATTAATAGAGCTGCTGAATCCAATTAACATCTGAAAGTTCTTGGCTAGCCAGGCATTACATAAATACTTTTAGTGAGAATCTGAAGTCTTCAGACAAATTGTAGTTCAGACTTGTTCTTCCTAAAATGCAACAAACTGTGTCCCATGCATCTAATTTCCATTAGGTACAGTGTAAGTAAATAGAAGTCCTCATAGCCTTTCAGCTAGTGCTAAAACTTTCCAGAACTGTGTCCTGTAAGTCTGTCTCCCATCTGGGCTGGCAACTGAGCAGCTCAGTTGAGGACTCACAGACATCTTTATTTTTCTAGAGGTTAAAATCTTTATAAACATTCTTCCCCATCCTCTTGCCTTCCCTACTGATGTTGTAGTTGGTCATTTATAAAAGTCTCTGCATCTGGAAAAGTTATATATTCTACATGTAAAAGCATAGCCCTACCGTTCCTAATGATATTGGAACTAATCAGAGCTATTTCCCAAAAATCTCTGAGCATGATTAAACAGAGTACACTGGGGAATTTTTCATGCAGATTGGGAGACGGTTCAAAGCACTGTCAAAGTAAAGCTACTGCTTCAAAAAGAACAGATGGGAAATGTATATTTGATTTCCACACGGAATGGAATGAGGAACTGAGCTGTCCCTGGACCAGCCCTAAGCTGGAGGCAGGATCAATAGCACTGCACTTCCAGGTATGTCTGTCTGATCCACTCATGCTTCCCCTATCTCTCCTCCATCTGTAGTGAGAGCGCTAAGGAGTCTGGTATTATTTACAGTGTGTTTGCTACACCTGTCATAGATTCAATGGAGATTTAGTTCTAATACATGCCAGCACAGGTAGAATGTAAACAGGAGAGAAACATTACAACTGCTTCTTGTTGACAGACAGCCTCCAAGTGAATTTGGATAGCTGTCCTAACTCTAGCCTGATCCATTCTGTGCAGAAGCTCTGCAGGGACACACTAGTAACATGCTGTTTAAAGAAGAAAGAAAACAACAGAAGCAAAATCTGGCATTTTTGTCACTGTGCTCATTACACCAATGAACATTACTGGGCAATTGTTAATCAACTCAAAACTGGCTATGTGCAAACTGGTAGCGCTTCCTTAAGGTTGGTGCATGGTTTCTCTGTGCAAAGGCTTTTTGCAGAATCAAAATCTCTCAGTGCAGGAGACGGGTTTAAAGATGGTTTAGTCTTTTGGTCATTTGGGCAGTGACAACTCCCTCTCTCCTCTTATTCCTCATTCCCTAATTGTCCTTCCCTGGAGGTTGCACAAGTATATCCATCACAGTGCTAATTTTGCATCTTTTGGCAGGATCTTGTATGATGCAGTCTACATTCCAGAAAAAGAAAACCAGTGGTATTTATAATTGCAATTTTGATGAGCTGTGTGGCAGCTAAAATCATTATGGGTGAAATCTGATCTCAGCTTCCAGACCACAGAAATAATGTGTCTACATTTAAGTAGGGAGGGGAACACTGATTCATGTAAAATACGGCTTGAATCATACAAGAATGAATGCCTCTTGAAGGCTTACAAAGTTAGGTTAATTATTTGCTTTTAGTGTGTATTTTGATTTCCCGCGGGGCTAGGAAAATGTAGAAATACTGTCCTAACCACAATAATACTTATCTTCACCATGTTTCTAGCCCACAGAAATTCAAGTGCTCTCCTTGAGAATCCTTATCCCACCAGACTTCCAGCCTTGTTTCCAGAGAGTAGAGGGCAGGTAAGTCCAGATAATTTTCAAAGTTTGTATGCATATCGAAACCAGCTGCAAAATCTGTAGATGATGTAAATCAGCATAGTCCCACTGATTTAAACAGAGCTGCATCAACATTCACCAGCTGAGCATCTGGCTCCTCATCCCAACTCTTATCCCAAACATGTGTGCACTAAATATTTCACTGTATCTTTCTGACATTAATAAAGTTTTTCCTCTTACCCTTTCTCTCACTATACTTTTTAAAGCAACTCTCTTACATGTGTTTGTACTTTGCAACTATTATTTCCATCTAATACCCATTATTTGTATTTTAACTATCATGCTGTTTTTAAGGGTACATAAGAGTCATTTAGTTGGGGGGGGGGGGGGGGGGGGGGGGGGGGGGGGGAGTGCCGTACCAGATTGTGTTATTGCTTTTGACATTGATCTACAGCTTCAAGTTATATTGCTGCTAAGCTTTCATAAAAAAAGAAGTAGGTAGGTTTTTTCCTCCATGATACATGAGTGTTTTCTCAAAATGTATATAATTGCAGCCTAATACAATTACATTTACCAGCTGGCCAGACTTTGACATAACAATAAGCAACTTTCCTTTAAAATGTCTTCGGAGTTTTGAAACACACTTTTTCTCAGCTGGTCTTACCCCTGTGGAAGACTAACTCATCTCATTTCATACCCTAGTTACAATATGATTTGGATGTTGTTCAGGAACAGATCTCCCATTCTTAAGATCTGTATCCCAGAGCAGCACTCTCACATTAATGTGAAGCATGTGGCTAAATCCCTTGAATGACTCTGAAAACTTCAACCATCATCTTCCCCCCCCCCCCCCCCCCCCCCCCCCCCCCCCCCCCCCGTGGCTCAACTCCTACTGTTAATGAGAAAATATGTTATTTCTTTTTAAAGTATCTTTTCAGAAAGTAAATAATAATGTGAAATTTAGATGAATGGGATTCCTCTGAAAGTGTTCAGATTCTGTTCTTCCCTTCTGTACCCAACTCCACGCTACTGTTGCATTGCTAACAGTACATAAGCTAACTCACTTAAAGTCAGTTCACTTGGGCTGACAAGCTTTAATATCCCACTTTGTCTGCAGTGTAGGCACACCCACAATGTGGGAGAGAGGAAACAGAAGTAAAGCAATATGCCCAAGATTATAGAGGGAGCCTGCAGCTGAGCCAGCAAGGAACTCTAGACTTGTGGCTTCAGGACCGGTGCCTTTTCTTCCCTTCCAGGAATCTGTAGGATGTATTGTACCTTCCAAATTTCAGGCATAATGGGATTTATAATTTTGGAATTTATGATATATTGTGTTTTGATTCCTCTCATATTCTGCCCTTTATTTTTTTAATCACATGAAGTGTTTGTGGATTTGTCTGCCTAGCTTTTCTTATCATGAACTGGGGATGTTGGATGCCTGCAGATTTTTTTTTCTGCACTTTTTTTATTATATACATAGTCAAGACTGAAATCTTTTCTTGATGTTTTTTGTACTTACTAGGCCTGAGGCGTCACTGCACTAATGTAGTTTTAGGTAGTAAATAATCCTTTCCTCCAGTTTCCACCATGATTAGTGAATTAGAACCAGTGTTTATATGCAATTTAAAAAAAAAAAAGTGATAAAATAAAACAATCTATAGTGGCTCTGGGGGCTAATAGGAAAAAGTAGTAAGGAATCATCCTCAGAGATTGTTTTAGTGTGATGTAATTTTGTTAGTACTCAGACATCATGGGAAGGAAAACCTTGGAAATAAATATAAAGCTCCAGTTGATTTTAAGAGAGATTGCACATTAGGGTGGAATTTGGCCTTTCTAATTCACAGTGGTCTTATGATCAGACTCAGGCTTATTTCAGCTCCAGCTACACACTCTCCCTCTCCAAAGGCTTGCTGCCGTGATCCT
This sequence comes from Astur gentilis, assembly GCF_929443795.1. Taxonomy (NCBI): domain Eukaryota; kingdom Metazoa; phylum Chordata; class Aves; order Accipitriformes; family Accipitridae; genus Astur; species Astur gentilis. The sequence goes on from NC_064919.1 coordinate 69,687,608, forward strand.
TTCCAGGACTGCACAGGAGGGGCATTTATAATGCAAAGCGAGGCACTGCAGCATGGTTTATTCCCAGAGCAGCCATTGTCTACCTGAATGACCTCAAACAAGCCACTTTACCTCCTGAGTTTTTCCATCTGTACAGCACTTTGAGATCTGCAGATGAAAAGTGCTGTATGAAAGTGAGGAATTATTATGGACATGGCTTAATGAAGTTATTTGTTTGCAGTCAGTTGCCTGTATCACACAGTATGTTTATATCACCTCTTTATACTTCACAGCAACATTTTCACTCTCATCAGTACTAAGAACAGGGAGGACGTGACTAGGAAGATGACTCATATGATCCTCTAGGATACAGAAATGATATCAATTATGCCTGCTAATCCTCATTATACCTGTCTCAGCCTTCTGGGAAAGAAAACTCTTGTTTTAGTTGGTCTTTTCTTAAGCAGTGGGAATTTCCCAAGTAATGTTATTTAAATACCATCTCTAAATATCCATGCTAGTTCCCAAGACTGCCATTTGTTCTGAGGGTACAAACAGCACAGCACATGCATTTCTCTGGATCAAAGCAAAGAAATGCCTAAAGGTTTAGTTTACTGGCATTACCTAGGTGGTTTTGACTCTCCAGTTTCCTTGGGGGGTTGTACTTGCAGTAGGCAGACTGCCTGGGAGACCACAGGATGTGGAAATACATAGTGCAAAGCAATGGTATTGCCATTACTTTTGTTTAGGGATGCTGGGCAGGCAGAGATTTGGGGGGCAAAGCGTTCAGCCGTACACCTCCTTCCTAATTAACTCAAAGTGTAGCCAGCAACAGCAGAGCACTGAAAGAGACTCTACTAGCTGACAGATCTTATTGAGAAAAAGAAAGGGTGTGTGGCTCAGCAAAAACCAAGGCGTTCATGAAATTATTTTGTTTGGATCCTTGCCTACAAAATCTCAAAAATAGTTGATATTCCCAGCTGCCCCTTTGGTCACTAAGATAATATCCAATCTCGTTTAAAGTCATTCTCACTAAGAGAATGGTTTTTCTCTCATCCCGCAGGGGACCATTTCACAGTCTGATACACCTCATTCTCACATTCATCTCTTTTCCTTTCCCTAGCATTTTGGTTGTCCTAAAATAATTCCTTTCCTATTAGACACATTTTAAATATTTATCCATGTGGCCTTTTTTTCCCAGTTAACCAAATATGACAGATTTAGTACTTAATCTTACCTGTTAAAATCAATTCTCTGCACCCCTACTCTTTTTCATTGTTCCTTCAATGCTGTCCAAAACAATGATTTTTTTTCAGGACATAAGTTCCTAGAACGTAGTGGAGTGTTGTGAATGGAATAATACCTGCAATGTTCAGAATAGGACTTCTGCCATCCTGCCCACTGACTATGTTACCCTTGCCTATGCAATACACATCATGTTCCTAATGCATGTCTAACTTTCTGTCCACTGTCACCTCTTGACTTCTTTAAAATAACTGTTTTCCAAATTCTTCCTTTCCTCTGAATGTGTTTTCCCTTATATTCAGAGGCCTCTTTAAAGACTGACCCTTTATTTCTTTTCTTCTGTTCATTTTTCAAATCTCCCTGGATCCATTAATGTTATTTTATATCTTCAATATTTGCAACACTTACTTCAATATTATTTGGCCTCATGTAGGGGTTCTGTTAGACACAAGTGCCTATGATCAACAAAGAACAAAATAATTTCAAGTTATAAAATTCATCACAATGAAAAATTACGATTATATTAGCTTTGATGAAGTTTGAAGGTTTGCAAAGCTCGTGCTGCAAAAATCAGTAGCATCTTTCTTCTCACTACAGACAGTAACATTGATATTCAAGAAGGAAATCCTCTGTGAAAGTGGTTTGAAGCAGAGATATTTTCCTGATGAATGCTTTCTGATTAGGGAGAGGTTTTGTGAACATGCAGCCCTTGTTAATCTTCTTGGGATATTTCTGAAGCTAAAAGCAGTATGGTCAGACAGTTGATATGTCAATTACATTCATATTGAGAGATTTTAGCTTCTGGATATTTCCAACATATCCAAAACTAAGGAACAGTTCGGAAGTCTTTGTTAAAAAGGTTTGGGGAAAAGATCACATTGCATGCAGCAGCTGTTTGCGTGGATTACCTAGTCTAGCCATTCTGTCAAGGCTAAAAAAAATACTGTCTGAACTGCAGGGAGAAAACAACTCACTGAAATACCAGTTGAAGTAAGAGCATGTCACAAGCAGCATGGCTGGACTTCCTCAGGGGTTGAACTCCAGCTTGGACAAGTAAGTAGGACAATTCTAAACAAAGACCTTGCTTGGCTGTCCCATTTAGAGGTATTTTTGGAGTGAACAAGCTGAAATGATTATTTCATTGCTCTGTAGAGCCTTCAGATGTATTGCTTTTCACTATATTTTTATGATCAAATAGAATAAACCTATATCCAAGGCTTAGAGCTTCACTTCATACAATGATGGGACTTAGCTTGGCTTTGCTGGCCTCTCCATGATCTTCCAATCTTCCAGCAAGTTTCCTTCCTTCCTTCCTTCCTCCCTCCCTCCCTCCCTCCCTTCCTTCCTCCCTCCCTCCCTCCCTTCCTTCCTTACTCCCTCCCTCCCTTCCTCCCTTCCTTCTTTCTTTCCTTCCTCCCTCCCTCCCTTCCTCCCTTCCTCCCTTCCTTCCTTCCTTCCCTCCTTCCTTCCTTCCTCCCTTCCTCCCTTCCTTCTTTCCTTCCTTCCTCCCTCCCTTCCTTCCTTCTTTCCTTCCTTCCTTCCTTCCTTCCTCCCTCCCTCCCTCCCTCCCTCCCTCCCTTTCTTCCTTCCTCCCTCCCTCCCTTCCTCCCTTCCTTCTTTCCTTCCTTCCTTCCTTCCTCCCTCCCTCCCTCCCTTCCTTCTTTCCTTCCTTCCCTCCTTCCTTCCTCCCTCCCTCCCTTCCTTCCCTCCTCCCTTCCTTCCTTCCGTCCTTCCTTCCTTCTTTCCTTCCCTCCTTCCTTCCTTCCTTCCTTCCTTCCTTCCTTCCTTCCTTCCTTCTCTCCTCCTCAAAGGAAAAAAAACCAGCAAAAGCTTCTTAAAGGTATCTTGCTTTGCCCTTCTGAAACCTGCTAAGATGCGTATTTATTCTGGAAGTCCTCTGCACTCTGATCTACTCTACTCCAAAATCGAAAGTTTTGGGTTTTTTTCTGAATTGCTCTCTAGCATCCTGGCTTTCATTTCTAAGCACTGGCTAGTCTCATTTTTATGGAAAAAAAAAATAAAATTGCAACTGATCACAGGATTTCTGCAGCAGATCTAGACCATCTGCAGTAATGAACTGAAGCTATGACAATGACAAAGCAATAATTAAAACATGCCCATTGACAGTCTGTTGACGCTAGATGGAGTATGGTGGAGCACATGGGAAAGTTTTCTCTTTTATAGTTGTTAATTAGTCAGTAATACATTCATCAAAATTAATACCCACTAATGAGGATTAAGATCTGATGAGCAGCTTTGATTCAGGCTATTGCTGTTTATGTTCTTTTATTTCCTTTTTTTCCATTTTCTTATGGAATTACGTATTTCATTGTGTACTGGTTGCAAACACTCTTTATTGAGATAATGGAGGGGGCATGGCTCCTTGGAAATCAGCAGAGTTTAAACCAGTCTTTGCAAGTTTTATTCTTCTTTTAAACCCTTCCAAAACTCTAAGAAACCCTTCTTTCACTCATTTGGGTCACTTGCTTCCCCTTGCACAGGGAGCTAGCTTCATTTCTCGCTGAGAAACACAGAAACACAGCTCCTTTTGAGTCACTCAATGATACTTCTAAACTGGCTGGAGGAAACAAAAAAACCAAGAGGGAAGAAAAAACCCAAGAGGTGCTCCTTCTATCAGAACATGACTGCATGGTATATTGACATAACAAATGAGGCTGATGTCCCTCTATGGCTGTTACGCTGTGGAGCTAATTAGTCCTGAATGCCCCCTCCCAAATGGGAACAGTCATATCAGATCTATCAATGCTTTAGTTGGAGGGAGGAGAAGGCAGAGTCACTTGTCTTTTGCAAGGTTTAGTAAAGAACGATCCATGGGTCTTGTCTACCAGCCACTTTCTGAACTTGAATTGTCTGTAGAGCCCTAAAATTCTTAAAGAGGCTGCAGCCCCAGGCAAAGCAGCAAGGGCACTGCCAAGGGCTCCAGTCTTGTTCTCTACATATGAAGAAGAGCAATTTATACTGCCTTTCTCATGTTGGTGCAGTTAATACATGCAAAGATTTGTCAAGTTTAGACCAGCTTTTAAGCTTTCCCAATATGCAGACTGCTGGAGATTTCCCAGTGGACATTCAAACCCTTCAGAAAAAAATCTATTAGTAGGTTTTTAAGTCACCTAACAGGCTTATTTTTCATATTTGGCTTTTGTGGACCCCTCCCTCCATCCCAACAGTCCAGAGGCAGCAGTATGAGCATGACTGGATGCAGAAAAAGAAGTTAATTCCACCCTGATTGTATCTGATTTTAGGTACTGGCACAACCTTGCCAGTTAAAACCAACACATTCTTCTTCTTCCTGTCTAAGCCTCAGCATCATATTTGGGAAATTTCATATGCCTAGAAAAAAAATTATCTTCCTGAAGCACTGATGAGTTGATGTACAAAATCAGTTATTTTCTTAGGGGTGCATTTTGATCAACTCCCTTGCTGAGGTTTTTGGGGCACAGATCATTGATGTCTCACTGGAACTGTCAGGACACGCATAGATTTCCCTCTTATTGTTCATTACAAGATAACATAACTCTAAATTGGGCTAGTGACTCACCTCCCCCTGGGGGGCTGCAGTTATAAGAGAGTTAATTATTCACCTTTCAGTCGTGGAAAGATTCCATGCAGCTGTTGGTATTAGTCTGGCTTTTCTTCACCCAACCACACCTACTGAACATCAAGGAACTTACAGGGGGAAGAGGGGGAAGGGGTTGGGGGTTTTCTTCTTCTTTTTCTTTTTTTTTTTCTTTCTTTTTTTTTTTTTTTTTTAACTGACCAGGCAAGATCCTCATCTGTATGTGACTCAATAACTCGACTATGAACTCAGGTTTCATGAATGTGGAGAAATCTCACTGAACTTTCACTTACCTCCCTGAACTTATGCTCCTTCTCTCTGTTTTAAAAGAAACCAAACAAAACAAAACATATTTTGCAGTGGATGTGGCTAACATTCCCTGATCTAATCTGGTCTGCAGTTCACATTTAGAGTAAGAGGCGTATGCAGTATTAAGCTCCACTCAACAGGACATATCTCTAGGTCTGTAAAGTCATGCATTACCCCTCCCCTTCTTCCTCTACCCCACTTCCCCACTAGCTGGCCACCTAACAACTAACCAAGTCGTTAGTAGGAAAAAACCCCCACCACTTCTGTTTTAATTTAATTTGCATTACACAGCCAACTTTTCCCACCGATCCCCAGTTCAAAGATACAAAGCCCCTCCATTCTGACTCAGGTTTCCAGTGGCACCACACCAGTGCCAGCACAGGTAATACCCCACAGACACGCACATGCACACGCAATGAGCCCTACGTTGTTTCATTCTTCCTATTTCTGTCCTTGTCAGCTGTGTCTGCTTTCACTCAGCACTTAACTCTTTCCCCATCGGCACCAAACCTAATGATCGTTTAATGGCAAGTACAGAAACAGTCCTAGGAGCAGAGGTCAAAATCTGTGACTTTCTCCCAGGCGCTGGGCTGCAGAAACGTGCTTTCTCTTGTGCTCTGCCTGGTTGGCTGACTTGGTCTTAGACCCCTTCCAGGTCCGCTTAGCGACAACAGCTTTGTAAAGACAACCGTTCCCTTCCAAGCAATTTGCAGTTCAGATCTAGTGACTAAGGTGTCGTGCAAATACTGTTGCCATCACCAGCGCCTTGAGAGACTGGAGGAAAGCACCTGTCTGGGAGAAATCGTCTTGGGCAAGATGGTTGCAATATGAATAGGGGTGCCCCAGTCACAGCGAAAAGCATTTACCACCTCCTGCTGGCAGACCTGGCCTCAGCAGACTACCCTCTGTAAACCCTGTTTCTGGTAGTTTAGCGTTCCCTGATCTGAACGGGCTGCTCGATGTGTGCCCCTGGACATTGCGTGGGGGGCAGGCACGCACCCTCGAGGTGTCTCCCGCCTGGCCCCCCCCGTGTCTCTGCTGCTCCTGGCCCCTGGAACAAAACCCGTCTGGGCTGTGTTCCCACACAGGACGTGAACCGAGTGTGAAGAAGGAAGCCTAAAGTGTTTGTTGGAGTAGGGCAACACTGTACTGAGCTTTAAAAAGAGCAGGAAGGGACGTGAAGACTGTCTGCAGCAGAGTATTACATACTTCCCTGGGAGCCACATTCGAGCCCTGTCTCCCACATCAAGAAGAAAGGATTTAAAAACCAGTCTTCTGTATTCATATCACCGCCCACTGGGAAAATAGCTACGTTAAGGTGTTCACCCATATCAGCCAGGCAGAAAGTCTTGCTTCTGGCTGCCTTTTGTGTCAGGACTAGTCCCATCCGTGTGCTCTGAATGTACCTGTCAGCTGGGCCCTGCATAAAGGGAAGAAGGGACGACATTTTTAATGCTGGGTTGAAGCAGGGTTTAGGTACCTCAGGGATATCAGAAGTTTTATGCCTGGGCATAGCCCCACTAGCATGTGATTAGGCACCTGCCCTGGGATTTTGAAGCTTCCTGTGGAACCTGCGTATTATACCTGAGTGACTAACTTGGTGGGAAGGCATCAAAGTCTTTCTTTTTTAAAGTTGATTCCCCGAAGTCAGATTTTCAAAGGTGTTTTGGTGCCTGAAGAAACAAATAGGCCTTTCAGAAATGTCAGTTGGGATTAAATGAATTGAAAACTCCATAGTGATAGGAATCACCTAAAATGGTTGGTGGTCACAGAACATTTTTGTAGTGGTAGAGTATTTGTTAAATGGTGTTTCTGAACGCTGTTAATTCTGCGGGAGTGCGTATAGTATTCTGTTTACACAGGGCCTACACATGGCTTTTCACCATCCTGGTTTTATTAGTTTTATTTATTGCTACTACCTTCTGTTTATAGTTCCATCATAACCTGTGAGGAGAAGCTGAATGACCATCTAAACTGACTGTTAAATACTTACGGGCGCTTTACTATAGAACACCCTTATAAATTCGTGTTGTCTCAGGACACTATAAAACACCGCCTGGCAGCTTGCTATTCTGGTAACGCAGAGTATAATAAAAAAAGATGGAGGACAGCATAAGCTGATTCCAGTAAAAATGTGTCCAGAGAACTTAATATCCAAGTTGCTATAAAACATGTTCACACTTAGCTTCGGTGTCATCTCATTTTCTGTTCCACATACATAGATAGTAGTGTATTTTTCTAAGCAAACAGAAAGGTATATATGGAACATATGGTCTGCTAGGAAATGTAAATATAAATGACTGTATATGTCTTTATTATTATTATTATGCTTTCAATGGGAGGTTCAAACTCCAGAAAAAAATACTTACAAGATAAATGGATAGAAAAATTGAAACTTTCTGCTCCAGCTGCTCTTTCAGCTCTAAATAATTCTGGCCCCCATACTTTCATCATCTGGATCAGGCTGAGGATCTAATTTATCTAAATACTTCAGCTCTTGATTGTCTTTAACTTTATGACTAATTCTATTGACTCCTAAGGAGCTACTCACAGCATATATTTGTATATACATGTACGCATGTATAAATGTTTATATATACACTCATAAAGTGTATATACAATATACATATATACATATATTTAAATATATGCATTTACATATATACATTAATAAATGCCAATATACATTAATGCATTTGCAGAATTTGAGCCTTAAAAAGCAAAGGAAATTGATATTGCATTTCAAAAGGAGGAGTATTAGTTGTTAGAAGAAGACAGAGATTCCCACACGTTTTAGACTCATGGCAAAGGTTCACGAACAGCATTTCTTGTAGAGCACAATTGTTTTTTACTGCAAGTACTGAAAAAGGACCTCATTAAATTTGCCCAATGTTTCTGACTTTTCTAAGCCACAACTAGTCAAAATTGTCCATCTGATAGTTTTTACAGTTTGATATGGTTGTGGCCATGGTAGAAGGCATTTTGGAAACCATGAGTATAAAGGCATTTAAACCTTGACAGAAGGGTCACATGAGCATGTATTGGGTTTGTGTGGCAAGGTTTTGGTAGCGGAGGGGGCTAAGGGGGTGGCTTTTGTGAGAAGCTGCTAGAAGCTTCCCCCATGTCTGACAGAGTCAATGCCAGCCGGCTCCAAGATGGACCTGATGCTGGCCAAGGCCAAGACAATCAGTGATGGTGGTAGTGCCTCTGGGATAACATATTTAAGAAGGGAAAACAAATGAGTGAGAACATGTGAGAGAAACAACCCTGCAGACCCCAAGGTTGGTGAAGAAGGAGGGGGAGGAGGTGCTCCAGGTGCTGAAGCAGAGATTCCCCTGCAGCCCGTGGGGAAGACCATGGTGAGGCAGGCTGTCCCCCTGCAGTCCATGGAGGTCCACGGTGGAACAGATATCCACCTGCAGCCCATGGAGGACCCCACGCCGGAGCAGGTGGATGCCTGAAGGAGGCTGTGACCCCATGGGAAGCCCACGCTGGAGCAGGCTCCTGGCAGGACCTGTGACCCTGTGGGGGACCCACGCTGGAGCAGTCTGTGCCTGAAGGACTGCAGCCCGTGGAAGGGACCCACGCTGGAGCAGTTAGTGAAGAACTGCAGCCTGTGGGAAGGCCCCACGTTGGAGAAGTTTGCAGAGGACTGTCTCCCGTGTCAGGGACCCCACGGTGGAGCAGGGGAAGAGTGTGAGGAGTCCTGCCCCTGAGGAGGAAGGGGTGGGGAAAAGGTGTTTTAAGATTTGATTTTATTTCTCATTATCCTACTCTGATCGGAATGGTAATAAATTAAATTAATTTTCCCTAAGTTGAGTCTGGATTGCCCGTGATGGTAATTGGTGAGTGATCTCTCCCTGTCCTTATCTTGACTCACAAGCCTTTTGTTATATTTTGTCCCCCTGTCCAGCTGAGGGGGATGAGTGATAGAGCAGCGTTGGTGGGCACCTGGTGTCCAGACAGGGTCAACCCACCACAGACTAAGTGGAAATGGAATTTTTGTTACCAGGTATGCGTAGAGCCATTATCATCTGTTCTTCTAAATTTCTCCTGCTGTAACAACATCTTCCAAGTGCCAGTAAGAAGTGAATCAGTTAATGATAGTTTAAGAAGATGACTGGGAGAGCTAGAAATTTTTTTAATCTCTCTTTTACACTAATGATTGAAAAGTGCATATTGGTTTATGAGTGCTATATTTCACTGCATTTGTCAAATTCAAAGAGTTTAGGAGTAGGCTGTGCCCAGTGCACATTATAAACACTCTTCCCGCTTAGGGCAGGTATCTTTCTTAACATTTCCCAGTGAGTTCCATGTCAAGATGGTCATCTTGCTATTCTCTTTCCAGTAGGGTCTGTATATGACTCAAGTGCTCATACAGATCTTCTGACTCACCCACTAGCTAACCTGTGCAAAGGTCTTAATCTCAAGAACTGGAATACTGGCCCCTGATTCAAGCCCTCTGTCAAACAAATAGCAATGGTTGTCCTAAGACCTGCCCAGAGTGCACTGTTTAACAAAAAATAAAACCAAACTCAGCTTGCTTCAAGGTAGCCAGTGGAGATCCTGCACAATGTCACTGCCTGGCCATTGTGAAACTCTTTATTTGTCCTGACATCTTCCTTTACAGGTAAGTGTAATTGTGATAGTAACTAGTGATCAACACATTCTTCTTCTGACCAGAGACTTCTGCCATGTTTCCTTTAATTGCCCCCCCACACAGGCTAAATTAGGATCGTGCCTTTTATTCCCTGCTTTCTTCTCATGATCGATGACATGCTTCCTATGAATTGATTGTCAGAGACTTCCCTACCAACAAAGAAATGGGATTTCCACCACAGGCATCTCTCTACAGTGACTAAGTCTTGGTCTTGATGTGTTATTATTGAAGAATATCATAATAAGTAATAATAACAATATAGTGATAATAGCAGGGCTGATAATAGTTATAGTACTGATAGTAGTAACAACAAGAAAAACCCCAATAAGCAATAAAGCACCAGCTCTGGAATAATATTATTGCCAAAACCCCATATTTGCTTGAAAGAAGAAACGAATTAGTCAGAGCCATGCAAAGATTAGGAAAAAACCTGCCATTTGCAGAATAGAAGGATTGATTCAACTTCAGCATATCTGGACCCAGAAGTGGTCAACTCAAGAGTTATTCATGTCCCAAGCAGAGTGTAGAATAAAAGTAGAAAATATTTATGAAGCAGTTAAGTCTTGCTTTTAATCAGAAAATTTACCAGTAGCTGTGTGCTACCATACAGTAGTATGGTATGTTCCAGAGGTGGTACCATAGTACCATCATAGTATGGGATGGTCATTAAGACCTGAACACAGATGGACAAAGCTTGATCCATGTTGTCAGTCTGAGCAGCTGCAAGGCCAAGCATGAGTTTATGGTAGGTCTGATAGAAAACTTAGGGAGGCTGTTTCAAAACACAAGTGGGAAGTTTCATGTATCTCTACTCTGAATATTAACAAACAAACAAACACTGGGCTAAATCTTCATGATGATGGTATGTTTCCCCTTCACATATATGTTATTCCTTTTAATGACTGTTTGAGGTGGATGGGGAAAAACTTGTTTAGATTAGATAGACCGGTTAGATGAGAAATATCACAAGGTCCTCCTCAGTTATGGGAGATGGCAAGCAGACAAAATCAATCTTTCTTGACTTACAGGTAGGTCTGTATTGCATTCAGGATGTGGAGGCTGTAAACATACATATGGAACCAAACCTAAATTAATCTGGTAAGCTGTGAAGATGTGCTGACACAGACTTTAACTTAGGCTATGCAAACCTGTCTGGGACCTTCTGTGCTTACTTGAGTGGGTAACATATCCTGAAGTTAATGATGCAATGATTTCACTGCTATTGGTTCAAGTAACACAGTCTGTCAGCCAGCCAGGGCATGACAGGTTGTGGCTGGGGAACACTGCACTCCAGTGATCCGTGGCTAGCATAAAAAGCTGGTTGGAAGTGCTCAGAGAGGCCCAAAATTACACCGCATAATAAACCTGTACTGACACTCTCAGAGACCATGGGAGGACAAAAGTGTCTTAGACTTATTATTACTGCTGCCTCTCTTCTCAGCTGTTTCATGCAAAGTCCAAAGTTAAAGCAAGTTTAACAGAGCCCAGAACCACGGTGAAGATGTAAAATCAACTGAGAATTAAAGGCTCCTGTACATTATATGAAATACCCTCACTGAAGCCTGATGCAAATTTCTTAAAACTTGTGCATAACCATCATTTTTCTTCTGCCTTTTCCTATTCAACACTGCAAACTAGCAAAGAGAGCACTGATAAAAAGCAAAAAGTTATTGAACACAGCAACAAAGGGTTAGTTTGGAAGGTTTGGGAGCTGTGCATACACACCACACATTTCAGCCTTGCACAACCTGTCCTCTCTGCCCCAACCTCTTCTCTTTCTTTCTTACACTTTCACAAGTTGTTTTTCTGCCTACACCAATTTTCTTGTTTTTAACCACAATGTATATTTGCTGAAGCCTGGACAGTCCCAGTACACTTGAACACGGTAAACATGGCATTTCACAACACTCTCTGTGCTTGGATATAGAAAACATGGTATTTCCTGAAAAGTTGTTTTCACTAAACTAAACCCTGATGAGTATTAAAAAAAATAGATGCAAGGTCCCACAGAAACGTAGGTCAGGCTAAGAGCTTTCTCTTCTGATTGTTATTGGTGGAAATTGCCCTCCTTGCAAAAGACTGGTTTTGTCCTTCTGCCGGGTAAAAAGATATAAACCAGAAATATAATAGCCAACATACTACTGTTCTGTAGGGAATTTGGCTTCTGTACACATCTAAAAGGCAACTGTGAATCATGCATATATTAATAGGTTGTAAAAGATTTATCATGTTTTTAACTTATGTTGTGTTCTCAGCAACAATTTCACAGAGACAGCTGTTGAAGATTGCCATGTTTTGGTTTGCTGGGGCTTGACATAAACATTTTCCTTCTAGTCTCCTGAGTTTCATTTCGGTTTTTGTGCTTGCTCAAAGTCATGTCAGCCAAAACCTGCTGGATTTGTCTGATTTGAAACTGAACCAGTGAGAAACCCCTGAGCTTTGCAGAGTTACAAGCTGGAAGAAAAGCTGGGCTAGGCGCTGTTTGCAGTTCAGCGTAGGCTGGTGCTCCTTGGTGAGCTGGCCAGATGCCAGTGCAGTCAGCCACCATGCACCTTCATCGCACCATACGGGTCCCGTTTCATTCAGGCACCAAGAGCTTTTTTCCTTGACCAGCACACAGGCACAATGCAATTTAAAATCTTTTGTTACAGATAATCTTCATTGCATGCTGTGTGCTTTTCTTTCTTTTCCTACTGTTCTGCGGATATATAACAATGCTGCTTTTCAAGGCCAAGGCTATTACTAAGAGCTGACTTTTTTCCCCTAAAATGAACCTTGACACTTGAAAAATTCCCATCCTTCCTTTTTTTAAGTGGGGGTGGGCACACAACTATTTGTACATGAACATTTGCTTCATTAGTAGGGAATAATGATAAATGCAGAATCAGTGCAGCATGTTGCATCTAGTCAGTAGTCACACTATCACTAGTAGTAGGATAAGCAGTCTATTTTAGAGATTTAAGCTCTAGGAATGTAACAGTATGCAGAAAGCTAAGAGAAACTGGAATATGGTCCAGGACATTTATGTGGCTTTATTTGTTTGGAAAAGTGAAAACTTGCTGTATTTCAGTTAATTGTCCCCAGAGAACATTCCTAAACAAATGCTAGGTTTTCAAATCAGCAGTTTAAATGCATAAGAATGGGAAAATAAATCAGAATGAGATCAATATGAAATATGAGGTGTGTGTCCACATAAGGCACAGTCCATATTGAACACAGCTTCTGAAGAAGCAACACACTTGGATAAACTGTGCTTAACTGAAGGTGTTCTTTTTTGTCCCTGTCCTTCTTCAGGCTGCTGTGCTCTGCCCATGTACCTTAGGTTACCATGTAACCTAATCTTTGGGGATTTCTTTCTGCCTCTGAGGTGGGTGGACTGAGCGTAGGAGGTAAAGACCTACATCTGAGAGGAGCCCTCACATGACTGGATGCTTCTTATTCTTCTTGCAGTCTAACAGAACACATTTATTCCTAACACACTGTATATCATAAAGCTTTAATAACTGTTTACAAGCTATGTGTTTTTGTGACGGCTGGACAGGAATTTGACCATGGCCTTCATAAGATATTCAGACAAGAAGGATCTTTTCTGCCTGATGAATCCACAGTCACCCTGAAACTGAAGGCAACCAAGTCCTATATTCCCTAGTATATGTTACTTTAACTGAAGCAAGATCAAGCCTTAAGCACAGGTTACATATCCTAAAACAATATAATTCCAGATGCCCAACACATCCCTTTCCCAATTGCTTACAAGACCTTTCATGCATCTGTATTTTGACTAGAAAGCAGTAATTATTCAGTACAGCAGCAACAGTACAGTACTCAATATTTTTAAACACCAAATAAAATCAAAGAATGCATATCCAGGCAAAATTCCTGGGAGTATTCAGCTGTCAGGACATCTGCTCCCAGACTTTCCAGGAGGACCCAAATGACGATCCATAGCTAAACTGATGAAAGTACCAGGAACAATGCTCAAGACAGTTCTGCAAAACTGGGTAGAATGCATCATTTCAAGATGAAATATCATGACATTTTTTTAAAAATCCCCAAACTCAAGCTTGTCTTGGAGCAGAAGTTTTCTATATATCTCAAACAGCACATCAGTCAAAGCAGAGCCATTCTGTCCTGCAGATGCCAGGTTGAGGGCTCAGGCTCAGAAGGTCAGGCTGGGGGACCACCTGCAGTTTCTGAGCCTATTCCCTCCTGAACTTCCAGCCAAATACAGAACGGCCGGATCACTCCCAGCCTACAAAGCTCATCACAAATGATAAAAATGACTGTAACAGTTGGATTCTGGTAGTACTTGGTGTGTGCTTGGGCCTTTCTAATCTTATAACCACACAGAGACCTGGCCACAAAGCATTCATAATCAAGACAATGTGATGAGACAGAGTAAGGGAAAATTAAGCATCATTAATGAAAGGGAAGGGGCCAGCTCCTTGAACCTGTCATTATTTACTGATAATCTATTGTCAGAAGGAACACACGGGGTGCAGCAAGGAATCAGAAGGACAGGGAAGGTGGTAGCTTTGCAGGTGAACACCTTTATTTTCCTCCCTGCTTAAAATAGCTTATCCTGGTACATAGGAGTGATGCCTCAGTTTCTGCTTTCTTTCTAAGAAAGAACTAGGCTGTTTCTGTTTTGGCAGTTTATGAGTTTTTCAGAAATAATCTACATCAAAGTCTATGTGACTAACTTCACAGTGAAAGTGGTTTGGGCCTTAGATTTGAAAAGTGAAAAAAACTTGGAAAAGAGAAAGGAAAGAAATATTTCTGTCACCTTGTTGCCAGTGTGCTCCTGGTGGGGAGGACACTTAATGAAGGTAAGCAAGGATTTCCAACATTGTACATCGTGCAGGTTTTGTTTTGAAAGTGTCTTGGCAGAGACAACTGACTGTGGGATGAGTTTTAACCTTTATTTGGAAGAAAGTACAGGTAAGAACAGTACCAACACATGCTTTGAAGGCAGAAGGGTTCCTACCCTTCTGTGTCATATCTGTTCCTGGAAGTCTGCCTGGAGATGTAATCTCTTCTGGACTATCAATAAAAGTATCTAGTGTACAACCTACAGTTATTCCCAAGAATCAATCTGTGCTTCCCAAGACATTGAGCCCAGTTCTGTTTCTCTGGAAATCTAAGAAATTCTTAATAATCTTCTGTCTTTATCATTCTGATCTTCATTACAGTTTCTTTGCCAAAAAAAATACAGACTCACAGAGCAATAGACTTAGCATTGGAGGATAAATCTTTGTTGAGAATCATTTAACACATTGCTGCTTTGCATCTTTGGCCCCAGCCAGTTTAAACAACATACGCCTGATAAAGATTTTGGGAGTCATAATAATAAAACCTCTGGCAATAAAGATGAGATTAGTTTAGCCAGATTCTTTAGAAGCAAAAAATATAGCTGGGAGATAGCAGGTAAGTAAGAGGCCCTAAGAAGCAGTTTTGTGGGGTTTTTTTGAGATCATCAAAAAGGAAAATGCGTCCTTTGAATTTGGAAAAATAGAGGTCTTCCAAGGCTCAGGTAGGAAGGCTTTTGTGATGGGTTTTAACTAATGTTTTTATGACAATGAGTTAAAGAATGATAAGAAATCTGTATTCCTCACTCTGAAAACAAATTATTTGCAGAATTAGTCCTTTTCTTTCCAGAACTAGCTGGTAGAAAATATGAAAACTGAAGTAACATGTTTTAAAGACTTATAGCCAAACTTCCTCATGCAGACATATATAGTTCACTGTAAATTCTTGAAAGACTAGTGGATTTAGCTATGTGTATAAGAAACGTCTGGCAAGTAGAGTATCTCAGTACACATGCAAGGTGAAGGAAGGAAGCCCAGACTACAGACAAGAAAGAAGAAAAATACCGAATTTCAGGCCATAAGCAGGGAGTCAGAAGATTAGATTTCAAGCACTGCCTAACCTAATGGGCCTTGATCATGGATGGGACCTCTAGCCACTTTTCTAAAGCAATTAAAAAGTGACATAGGAAAATAGAAGATGACAGGAATCTCACCACACAAAAGGATTAGCGCAAATCTGTTTCCATTGCTTGGGAGCACTACACCAATGGTGCATAGGTTGATGATGTAAGGGTAGCTGACATACCAACCTACCTACACACATGAGAGGGAGGTATAGAGGCACTTGACAAAATGTTCTTCTGGTGGCCAGAATATTCTAATGAGCCAGTCTGAACTTCCTGGTAACAGTGAAAATATGTCAAAGCCAACTTTGTGGAATACTATGTCTTGGCAAAGATCTTACATTGATTTTGCAGGGGGGAATTAGCAATATGCCTAGCTGCAGTTAATGCTTATTCCAGACAACTAAAGTGGTACATATGACAACGATCTTGGCAGCTAAGACAATAGGAAGTATACAAGTTGCGTATGATTTTGCATAAGGAAATCATATGGGACTGTGGCAATCATCCGGGACTCAATCTTTTTTTCCTAGGGAATATAAGATTTTTCCCAAAGGTGCCTGCCAGTTTAGCTTATTGCTTAGCACCACACATTAGCAAAACTCATATAAAGGTATTAGGAGGGAAATGCAGGTAAAGCCCTTAAAATACCAACCACAGAATTTCTTTAGTTTGAAGGTCAGTATCACCAATCACTAGACAGAAAACATCTTCACAGTAATTTTTAAATTACAGTACTGCTTTAGTTTTGTATTGCAAAACCAGTTGCAGCTAAAAAAACCAACAAACCAGCAACCAACAGATAGGAAGCTCACAGCATAAGGAATTCACAAAATAATCTTCTCAGGGGTAAGTAAAACATGAATGCTTTATTGACCTGTTATTACTAGGTAAAGGATCTCTTTTCTTATTTGCATCTTAGCCAAAGGCAATTTATAGTCCAATTCGAGGCTTAATGAGACTGCTGAGCAGAAATACTGACATCAAGAGCATCACTCAGGAGTAAATGCTATGGTTAACACAAAAATTGTCTATGAAACATATGAATATTCAGGTCAAAACAAAACATGTAGCTGTGGATTAGTCTGCAGAGCTCCTAATAAATCAGTCTTGCAGTCTCAGAACCTTCAGCATCCATCACAATCCAATTAAACAGTCACATCCTTCATGGAAGCTGCAGCACAAAGCTCCAATTTGGAATAGTGGTCTCTGAGGGTGAGGCATTCTTGTTTCAGGAACTTGTTACTGAACTCCTTACTGGAAGTCATCAATCTGAACTCAGACTGACAGTGTTTAGATCAAACCATAACCTGTTCCAGGAACACCTTCCATCCTAGGAAGGATGTCTGTGAATAAATTCCATCAAATTAAAGACTGCAGGATGTAATTGTTCATGGATGATGGTATGTATTGCTTAAAAATGAAGGCTATTGGTAGCTAATAAATGCCTGAAAGCAGTTTGAAAGCATTTAAATGGAGATAAATTATTTCCAAGTAGTCTTTGATTTAAATGCCCGTATAAAAATGTTTTTTTATTGTAATTAAATTTAATTAATTTTGTAATTGTTATAATTAAAGATTTCTCATACTGCATTAGCTGAATCAGTCCACAAACCTTACAAAGATACTTCATATTCTTCCCATTAATTTTCCTCTTAAAAACAACCAAAACTCATTTATCATTGGACCAGTCCAGGATTACACCCCAAGCCTTGAGTGAAGGCTGTCGGGTGATGTGCTAAGGAAACACATGAACCTCAGCCCTCAACAGCCACCAAGCAGGTTTGCAGACAGACACTCCTTGCAATGAGGAGTACCTTACTTGACCTTTTATTTTCCTTTACTCCTGCAGGGTTTGGGCTCTGCACCCCTATTAATCACCCCCAGGTAGCTGCATCTTTGGTGCAGAATATCCTTCCTTGTGGCTTGGACTTCCTGAACTCACACTTTGTTTCTACTGCTTTAGATTACATAGTGACTGCTTGTAAGTCAGCGTGGAATGAAGCTGTTATTAGAAAGAGATGCTCTTTTGATTCAGTATTGCTCCAGCAAGTGGCTAAAAGCAGACATTTAAATGTGCAACAGATGAATGAATGTGTCTTGGGATAAATATCTTATGAACTGGAAATCATCATCCTGTCCTTTCCAAACAACATTTCTATCTGCTTATGTGGTGAACTCCTGTGGTTTGTGGGCAGCTGATTTGGTAGGAGTTACAAAAAGCTCACAGATAAAGTTAGCATTTAATCTTCATTGCCTCACAGCCTTTATACAGATGCTCATTCTTACATATTGCATCGATATATGACAAATGTACATGCGGTATTTAAGACCAAATGTCTATGTAAAGATGGGTAAGGAAGACTGTATTTTGAAAACAACTGACACCTTACAAATCTTAAATAAAATGTCTTAGACTTGCAAAGATCATTGGATTGCAAAGTCAATAGCAGGCAGATGCTTTCATTTTTTTATATCCCAGTATTCTGGGATCTCAGAGATGCTTTAGTTTTAATAATGTTCCTGTTTTGTGGATTTTTTTTTTTTCAAATTAACTAGTTGAAGTCGCAGGTCTCCATATGCCTTTGAGATGCTATTTCTGCTGTTTATACATGTCCAGATCCTGTTACAAATTCACTGATGTGTATGGACAAGTGGCTTAAAATAGAATTTTCAAAGGCTATTAGATACTTACAATGAAAAGCAGCATCTAATTAGAATTTCAAAAGGTCTGAAGCCTGTTTAGGGTCTAACTTCTATTAGATACTGAGCCCCATTAGGCTGCACGTTCATTTTTAGGTATTTGCCATTCCCTTGACTATCTGACTCAGCCTGCCTGTGCTTGTGGGGACACCATGTTTAGCCAGCATGCGGAGACGTTAGCAACGCAGGGCTAGGAGGCACATAAATGCTCAGTTCAGTTCTCTGACCTGGCAGCCAGCTTCATCATGTGCTTCCATATGCTGTGAGATTCAGTTCATTATTGCCAGTGTAACCTTTTAGGTACCCAAAAGGAAAGAGAGGAGAGAGTAGCAAAGAAAAGACAGTGTGTAATTACTGTATTTACTGAACACTAAGCATAGACTCCTGTTAATCTAAAGTGCATTATTAAGAGACTATAGTATCGATATCAAGTCGTAGAATGATATTATAATGATTCCAGTTTCCAAAATATATGAGGAAATTCATTAGCTAGCTTTACTTTTGGCCTACAAAATACACCTTGAGTTGTTTCACATGTTCTTTAACTAATAAAATTTCGGATCTTATCTCTTTGTTAGAGTGATTCATACTTAGTACTTTGAATCAATTCTGAGAAATGAGTATTCCTCTAGTACTTTGTTGTGAGACAAGGTATCAACTACTGTTACGTCACATTAGTGATTCATTAGTCAGACTTCTCATGCTGAAGCCAATCTTGTGACATTTGTATGGAGAACTTCTGTTCTTTGTTGGTACAGTAGCTCAAAGAGTTCAGTACACTCCAGTTTTCATTTAACATAACATTAGTGACTCACTTGGTTTTTCAGTTTTAAGTCTGTTTGTCAGGGATTCGTGAATGGTATTCTTCTTACCTAGTAATTTGATTTCTCTAAGTTGCTTTGTGTCTTCCCAGACAGTGGCTGTTATATTCCAACATGAATGTCCAATGTTATGTTGGAAGGAAACCCACCATTTATGAACCCATTTGAAATCGAGGCAGATAAGAGGACTCAGCAGCTCTAAGGAAGTAGGTTTTTATTTAAATGCCTGCAAAGGAGTTCACTGGAGTAGTATTTTGACTACAGGTCCACAAATTTATTAAAGCACAGAAGCTGTAATGACAACAAAGGCAGGCCAGAGAATCACAAAGATGATAAAAAGAAGATGCAAGTTTCTAACTTTCAGAGGTCTTTTTGGTCCAGTCTTACTCACTCTGACAGCACAAAACTGCTTCTCTTTCTGTCTGTGCAGGACAGAGGAAAGGAGAGACACATCAGCACAAATGCAGCCGAAGAGAGGATGTACCTGATGGACCTAAACCGCTCAAAACAAGTCAGGGAACATGCTGTTAGGTTAACAAGTATGTGCAGTTTTGGGGTAAGCATATCAAAAGTACTCAACACAGTCAATAGCCGTTCATGGCAATCCATACAGAAGCCTCTGCCTTACAATTTGGACTTTACTAATTGGAAGTTCCAGGTGTTAACAATTGCAGTGTGCCAGCTAATGCAAAGCATTTCACTCTAATCCCTCCAAAGACCAGAAAGGAGAAAGGTCTAACACAGGGTGTCAGTCACCTGTGGATTGTACAAGAGAGTAGAGGATATTTATTTTGCTTTGGTTACATCTTGCTCTGATTTGACTTTTTCACTGGGAGTGTTAGAAAGTGTGATACTAGTATTTATACTATCATTCAAGGTGGACTCTTTCTTTTTTCTGACTGAAAATAATTATTGACACGGAGGTTCAATAATTCAAAGGTTATTGTGAAAAATTGAAATGGAAAAGACTCAGAATAATTTGGGAAAAACTGAAAATAAGCAGATTTGTCCTCCAAAGTTTTCTAGACATGGAAGCCATAAACCTAGAAACTTAAATGCACTTTTTGTGCTTTCTCTGCCATTATATAACACATAACACCAAATGTATTTTATATTATACAGTTCATCCAAAATATACCCTAAAGCAAGTCATAAAATGGAATGCAGTTAGACACACCCAATTACACTATAAAACCAGAATGCTATATAGCAATTAATCCAAGGTAATTCATAAATCTAAGCAAAGCCACTGAGAATAAAGTAAATTAAACATGATAATTTTGATTTGGCATTTAAAATACAGTAAAAATAAAATATAAAACTGTAGGGCTACATTTTGAAAACTCATCCTTTGACTTGTACCTATAAATTACAGAACCAAGTCACTGTAGTAAAAGCAAAATTGTATTAAAGTAAGTTATGCCACAAGCATGAATTCCTTTAATCACTACATTCTGCTGGTATATCAAATACGTAGATGAGTAAACAGCTCACATTGCAGGGGCTTTCTCTTTTAACAATTTATGTCAGGAGCAAATGTCACTTTCTGACATTTGCTAGCCCGCATGCACCTGCAAATCAGAGACATCTGAAATCCCAGAGAACTGTTCATTTGGGCCAAAGTCCATGGGAGTCAACGAGGATCTAACCATTGACTTTTTTACAGGCATCTGATCAAACTACAGGTGACCTAAACAGCAAGAGCAAGTCTCTTCAGGAGCAGTGTTGCAGCCAGACCTGGTGGATGTGCCTAGGCTGGTAAAACTGCGCAAGCTTCAGGAGACTCCCAGATACCAGGACATGGACACAGCAGTCCTGGGAGTGAACCTGGCCTATCCACCTTGCGCTTTCCTGAGGAATTCCTAGGCACAGTTTGGGAGTTCAGTGAATCCAGGGACTGTTTCCGATAGGCAGTCTTCATGTAGCCAACCTGTTTTGGAGGCAAAGGCATAGTCTCAAGCCACTTGGTGCCACTTGGCTTTAGTGCCTGGAAGGCTCCCAGGCACGAGGGCAGATGGAGCTGCTGCGGGTCAAGAAGTGACTCTTGTGGAGGGTACAATAAGGCGCCCTGACCCAAATGTTTCTGAGGACTGTGTGTCTCATGGTCGTATGACCAGCATCTCAGCAATCCTGGCTAATAAATAGAGTAGGACTTGCCATGGAAATACTATCCCTCTCAGTGCAACAGATGCAGTAAAAAGGTATATTAAGAAACCAAAGAACATAACATTGAAATGTGTAACCTACTTGAACAATGCAGGCTGTTGTATATCTCTGTATGAAGGATGTGGAAAATTAGCACGTAATAGTTTGTTGGTACACAATACAGCATGTAAAGATAAGAAAGTATGCAAAGCATGCAGCGGCTGGGAAAAGCTGATCACCATATATCCGTTCAAAAATGGGGGAGGTCTGGCTGTTTAGTGCTGAGTCGGCTAAAATTGTTCAGTGAGAAACTTCTGATAGCAGCAAGTTGAACTGCAGTGATCAAGCCTACTTGCTGCAAAAAGCATGCAGCAATAGCTCCACAGTACGAGACAAATACTCCATTTGGTGTATACATGAACAATGCAGGGCAATCTGTAAGTATAATTCATTAGGAGCTCTTGTTTTAATAACCTTTTGATCACTGTAAGCAAGCAGCAGCACAAGCAGATTATCACGTTGTTTTGAATAGTAGCCTAGGAGACCTTTGTGAGACACCAGTCTGCTCACCGTCACTGGAGGTTGCTCACTGTAGCCCCCAGGGAGGGGGCTGCTCTGCTGCAGCTGTCCTGGGTGGTGGTGGGGTAACCCCATGGGCTGACACCATCAGACCCTGCTGAGCTCTGCAAGGGTAAGGCCAGTGCTGCCATGCAGGGTGGGGTCTACAAGTGCTTTGGGAGAAAAATGGGTCTGGTGTGGCAAATACTGGAACTTAATCACTTAAATGGGGTTTAGAGAGCTCAGCACTTCAATGTGAGAATGTAAGGGCTGGCTAGGCTTGGCCAGAATACAAGGAGCTCAGATACAGTCAGATTGACCGAATTTGATG
This sequence comes from Astur gentilis, assembly GCF_929443795.1. Taxonomy (NCBI): domain Eukaryota; kingdom Metazoa; phylum Chordata; class Aves; order Accipitriformes; family Accipitridae; genus Astur; species Astur gentilis. Next base: position 69,709,868 of record NC_064919.1, read on the forward strand.
TTGAAGGCAAATATTTCACAATTCCCCCTATTTAGGTAGAACACCTAATTTTTTTTTTTTTTTTTTTTTTTTTTTTTGACAAATTCATTAGATTATTAGGGTATGGGCCTAAAATAAAAACATATTTCTGGGCAAGTGGTTGGATATGGGTAGACAAAAACCTGAATGACACCTGCTATATTTATTTTGGAGAGTGGTTCAAGAGCACCCTGCCAGATACTGATGCTGGCTGGCACTCAGAGGTAGAAGTGCCAAAATGAACAGAGCAAATATTCTTTTCCCTTCCTTTCCCTTCCCTTCCCTTCCCTTCCCTTCCCTTCCCTTCCCTTCCCTTCCCTTCCCTTCCCTTCCCTTCCCTTCCCTTCCCTTCCCTTCCCTTCCCTTCCCTTCCCTTCCCTTCCCTTCCCTTCCCTTCCCTTCCCTTCCCTTCCCTTCCCTTCCCTTCCCTTCCCTTCCCTTCCCTTCCCTTCCCTTCTCTTCCCTTCCCATTTTATTTTATTTTTAATGTGAAGGAATCTTGGCAGTAATTAGAGAAAGACAACACAATAAATTGCCTTTTTTATTCAAATTATCAATCCCATCTATTACTGTGTTCAGTAATGATACCCTGAGTATTCTGATGAGAGGAACTAATAGTGCTGTTGGGAATAAAAAATTGTGCCCGTCTGCATTGACACAGGTGGTATAAATATGTTTCCAGTAATTCCATGGCTGTATAAATTGTAATGTAATTATAGAGTTCTTTAAATTGTCACAGCTCTATGAACTATCATCTGTGGATTCATTTAAAACAATTGCCTCCCTCTAGTAAGGGCAGAATCTTCTGAAATAACCATCAAGCACATATGTCTGCTGGAGTCTGCAGCAAATTAAGAGGTTGGAGGGTTGTGATTTCATAGGTGACCATTTTCGCACAGGCATCATTTTGACTTTTGCACCTGACATTAGATCCCTTTGTCTTCTCACTGCCATGAAAAGTTGATGAGTGGTGACAACTCAAAATCACCCCTGTGTCTTCAAATGAAGAAGAAGAAAAGGAGACAAGGCATCACTGGCAACCACTGTGTGGATACCAAATATCATATAGCATCCCCATCTTTTCACAGAGCTTTTGTCTTTCCACAAGCAGCATCTACATATTAATTACTTAAAACCTACATCAGATGTAGTTATTTTGTGAGCAATAGATGTGTTGGCAGTGTGCTAGTGAAGTGCACAAATGGGAGGGACAGCAATTTAACCTAAGCTAGGACCAAGGCTTCACGGTAATCCTATGTGGTTTTAGCATGGTCTACCGCTTTATGCAGGCAAAAATCTGACTTTGCTAGGCTATGGAGTCCTGGTGTGATTGTCCCCCTGCATTACACACAGATGTAGCACCAGTGATATGGAGCACCTCTTCACAGTCGCTCCTCTTACAGCTGCTCTTCAGCATAGCTTCTTATTTAGAATTTGGTGACCTCGTGCTAATGCTTTGTACCACAGTGGACGTGAAGTTTCTCCATCTCTGAAGTAACTATGAGCACTCAGGGCTTTGTCAAGGTAATAAAGTTAAAAGTGAGAGTTGTTCAGAAAGAGAAAAACTGCATCTCATCTCAGGAAAGAGCCTTTGGTGGCCTGCAGGATGCTCTCTCCAACCTAGCAATGTTACCTGCTTTTGTCAAAAAAGGTAACATGAGGTCATATCTCTCTGCTACTCTTGCTTTCCTGTCTTCCCTCCCTTACTAACAGAGGAGCTTTTGCCAGCCTTAAAAGAGACATATTTAGTAAAATGGAAATTATCATCTGGAAAACAGATAATTGAATTTGACTTATCATTCCCTAAAATCAGACCCTGAGTATTTCATCTAGCTTTCTAAATTGTGTTTGCTTTATATTGATTTTGCAGTGTGGCTTCAGGGTTCTTTACACATGTAGATCTCTTTAACTAGTTGACCAATGCGGAAAGAGACGGAAACATTCACTGTTTTTGTGGTGACTCTTTGACAGATATGTACACAAGCTGCTGTGACCATGAACAAGGACAGCAGATCCAGTCAGGTGATCAATACCTTTGTTTTGTCTGTGGGGGATATCTTTTAATGATTCCAGGAGAGAAAAATTCTAATTATGCTGTCCCTTCTAAGATAATAAAGTAATGGACATAGCATTACAAGGAGGAACTCGTGCAACAGGAGATGGAAAGCAGAAGTGAGCGTGATGCAACCCAAAGTCACCCATCCTTTCTCCATGCCTTGCAGTGGGCAGCAAGTCCATTGGTTCAGTAACACAAACACTGTCAGCAGAGTCCTAACAAATGCTGCAATATGGATTTCATCGGATTCCCACTTCAATACTAAACGACTAATTACAAAGAGTTTGTTTTCACAGACATGAAGCACACAGGTGCCTACTGCCTACACTGCCCTACTTACCTCAAAGCCGTGAAGACAAATATTCAATGAATAGGCCAGAAAAGAGGTCAGACAAAAGGAGGTCACTGTAAAATTACCTTGAAGCAGCTGTGATCCAAAGATTATGGCAAATGTGCATGTTTGTCATGAGTAGAGGTTAAAGACATAGATGCAGAACCAGACTGTGTCAGGGACAAACTCAAATAAAAATAATAGAGTGGGCAACTAGTACCAGCTCTGGGTTTGGTCTAAAAGCCAATATTTCTCTTCTACAGAATAATAACTGTGGAGAGAAACTTACAGGCGGCAAGAAGACTTCTGTAGGAAATGTGGGGCTATAGGGGACTGAGGAAGAGGCTTGTCACACCAGCCAGACGGAAATGCCTGGCTGGAGCCATATACAAGTTGTGATGTACTCAGACACAAGTTATTGGGCTTAACACAAGGGTAACTGAGAGAAATGTAATGACCTGTGACATACAGGAGATGAATCTAGATGATCTAATGCTCTCCTTTGGCCCCCAAGCACTATGAAAAGAAAAAAGTGGAAAATTTTACATTTTTGTATAAACTTTTTACCTGGAAGCATATCAGATTTTTTTTTATTGAACATAGTAACCATCATATTTAGCACTTATGATGTTCTGTGTGTTTTTGAAGAAGCATTTAAATGTGAACTCTAAAAGTATATATGTGTATATGTGTGTGTGCGCCTCTGGAAGTACCATAGTTTTGACTTAACCGAGGCATTAGGCTTAATGCTCAACATTGGATTCTCTTTCAAAGACTGATCTTTAATGACTTCAAAGTAGAGCAGACCTCTGTGTTGTGTCTTGCCCAGATGAGATATGGTGCCTCCAGCATGCAATTGTATGAGTGCTATAAGACATCAGTTCAGCACTGAAACAGTGACATAGCTTCTCAAATCAAAGATGAACAGATCTGTATGATACAGACTTCTTGTATTCCATTGCAGTTCACATAGGCTGGGGGTGGGAATTATCACACACACAATTTTCTGGCCCCACAATAAGAATGCAAGTTGCACCCTGAGATGGCAATTAGAGAAATGAATGTATGTGCGAAACAGAGACCTAGAAAGGACTGGAAGGCAAGCTGATGTTTGTTTATTTACTTTTGTAAAGAAGTGTAGGCCAAGAGACTTATCAGAGAAAACCTGAAGACCAAATTGTGTTGCCTGGGACTTCTCTCGTGTGCAGACAACACAAACCTTCAAATTATGCTCAGTACTGAGTCCTCAGTATTAGCAAAACCAGCATTGAAGGACATTTGTAATTGGACCAATCTACTAAGAGCAGTTTCAGTAAAAGAGTGCAAAACACCTGCCTTTTCCTCATGACATCAACAATACCCTATGGGCAGTAAGCTGAAATACATGTCAACCTGCACCTCTGTAATTGTGACATAAGATACCCAGTCACTTGAAATATAAGGAAAATCTCTGCATTCCTGAATGCAAAGGTTAAAAGCTCTGGGTCTAGGAACAAAGTCCAGGGACATTTTATCTGTTATGCAGAAGCATGATGGAAACAACTCTTAAAGTTACCATAAGAAATGCTTGTCAAAGAACGATTTCTTAGCAAAAGCTTTTACATGTCTTCTTTATTGTGCCAAAGCTAATGCTGCAATTATTGGCTTGCTCTGACTAGGGTGGGAATTCTGTTGCTTTTAGCTAGTTACATACAGTAAAGTAGTCCTATATATAGTTCTTATTACACAATTTTTCAAGTATGAAGAGCAAATAAGCTAATCCAATCTAATACAATATTTTGCTGCACATTTGTAGATAAAGAGAGCTGGTCAAAGGACTGCACTATCATGTTAATTAATGAATGAAAAAATGGGTATTTTAGTAGCTACATAGTCACTTAACAGGTAATTTTTCTTGGATGCTATATGCTGGAAAACAAAAATATGTGGCAGAAAAATCAGTTACATGTCCCTGAGAGCCAACAATCAGAAGTGAATGTTAAATATCTGCCTATTGGATTATATGTTTGCTTGCTCTGGGTGTTATACCAAAGCATATCAAACAAGCTGGAATTTTCTCCCAGGTCTGTATTGAGTCTTTTCCACTCCTAAGTTGTTATTTTAAATTAAAAAAATTGTGAAGCATCTCTGTCTCTCTCTCCAAACTGTCTAGCTAAAATGGTCCAGTGCTCTTGTAAGAGTAAGGATGATAAACATTGAGTAATCTGTCTAAGGCAATTCTTGACAGGATTTATCTTCTAACTTAGAGTGTGCACACTGAGATCAGAAGCAACGCACACAACTGACTGGGGACTTCAGGAAGGCTTCAGTGGGGAGCTGCAATGTTTGTGGTAATGGTGGGGAGGTCCACAGGCTGTGGAAAAATAACAAAAATCAACCTGCAGCTGGGACTGCTTCACAGAACCAGGTTGCTCAGGGCAGTGACTGGCACCTGCGAGACTCATGCATAGGGAGGGTGCCTGGGGCTGGTCCATCTCCAGCTCATTCATGGGTGCCCAGAAGAGGACGCTGGGTTTGGATGAGGACAGTTCATTCACATCAAGGTTTTGCAGTGGTTTGAGTGCAAGTGGTTAGTGATGTTCTTGATTAAGACTAATGTAAATTAAAGTAACTAAATTAAGTAGTAGAAACCATTCAACATCAGACAAGTCTTACTGGTCTTGTATTGGTGCATTAAATTGAGCAGGATACATACTTGTTTGGGAAGAGACCTCTTCAAAGGACAGGTGATGGCTCACCAAAAATTCAGTTCTGGACGATGAAAGTGCAAAGTCTAGCACTCCCAGCCCACCAGGAAGCTACTCCAGCTGTTCAGGACCTTCACATTTAAGCCACCTGGGGTGCAATCCTGTGTCTGTGCAGTTAGCTGGACACAAATTACTGTGGTGCGTAGGCCCTGGCTGGATGCCAGGTGCCCACCAAAGCCACTCCTATCACTCCCCACCTCAGCTGGAAAGGGAGGTGAAAATATAGCAAAAGGCTCATGAGTTGAGATAAGGACAGGAAGAAATCACTTACCAATTACCGTCACAGGCAAAACAGACTCAACTTGGGAAAATTAATTTAATTTATTCCCAGTCAAAATCAGAGTAGGATAATGAGAAATAAACTCAAATCTTAAAACACCTTCCCCCCACCCCTCCCTTCTTCCTGGGCACAGCTTCACTCCCAAATTCTCTATCTCCTCTCCTCCAGTGGTGCAGGGGGGATGGGGAATGGGGTTTATGGTCAGTTCATCACACGTTATTTTCTGCTGCTCCATCCTCTTCAGGGGCAGGGCTCCTCACACTCTTTCCCTGCTCCAGAGTGGGGTCCCTTTCACAGGAGACAGTCCTCCATGAACTTCTCCAGTGTGAGTCCTTCCCACAGGCTGCAGTTCTTCACGAACTGCTCCAGCGTGTGTCCCTTCCACGGGCTGCAGTCCCTCAGGCACAGACTGCTCCAGCGTGGGTCCCCTGCAAGGTCACAAGTCCTGCCAGAAAACCTGCTCCAGCGCAGGCTTCCCACAGGGTCACAGCCTCCTTTGGGCATCCACCTGCTCTGACGTGGACCTTCCCAGGCTGCAGGTGGAGATCTGCTGCACCGTGGACCTCCACAGGCTGCAGGAGGACAGCCTGCCTCACCATGGTCTTCCCCACGGGCTGCAGGGGAATCTCTGCTCTGGCGCCTGGAGCACCTCCTCCCCCTCCTTCTTCACTGACCTGGGGGTCTGCAGGGTTGTTTCTCTCACGTGTTCTCACCCCTCTCTCCAGCTGCAGTTTCTGTTGTGCAGCAACTTTTTTCCCTACTTAAATACGTTATCACAGAGGCACTACCACTATCGCTGATTGTCTCGGCCATGGCCAGCGGCAGGTCTGTCTTGGAGCCGGCTGGCATTGGCTCTGTCGGACACAGGGGAAGCTTCTCACAGAAGCCACCCCTTTAGCCCCCTCCACTACCAAAACCTTGCCGTGCAAAACTAATAAAATTACACAAAGAGTTAATTAGGCTGTTGGAAGGAAGAAAGTCATTAGTGCCCCAGCACAACATGAAGAAAAAACAGGGATTATGGTGGAGAAGGAAAATATACAGCATTGTTGAGAAGAAAAGTGAACTCGGGGAAGACAAAATACAGTTCAAAGTTTAACTCCAAATAGCAGTAAACTGCTTTGTTACTGACCAATAAAGAAACATGGTCAGGAGTGTTGAGAGCTAATGGGAACACTCTGATGCACACAGTTAAAAGGTCAAAATTTAATTAAACAAATCCATGGCATACTTAGAACTCTAAGAGATAAAAAACACAATAATGTTAATCATTATGGTCTTTCTTCATTTCAGAGCTGTCCGTATTGCAAGCAAAATTTTCATATAACTTTCTGGAACAGAATCTAATGTAGCAAACTGTGAGGGTCACTAGTGTTTTCTTAGATGGCAACACAGTGATTTACAGTACTTAAGATTTAATGTCTCTGACAGATAAAAAGTACGGATATGTTTTACTTTTTCAAATAATCTGATTCTTAGCTTTCTTTCAAACAATTATTTGTAATGATTCAAAGATACTCAGACTTAAGTTCAGCATCTGCTTGTAGTGTGAATGGTCCCCCACACTATTTCTTCAGGTGTATTATGTTGCACTATGTTTGCATCAACAGCATCTTTCCAGTTTGTCTTGACAGACATTCCTTACATTAGTTATTCATACCATTAGGAAGACTGATGTTTCTTTACTACGCTGCAAGTCGGGTCCTCCTGACTTTCTGACTCAAATACACAATCACATCCCATCTTTACTGCTCTTCTGAAATACCTACTATTGGGCCTGATCCAGCTCTTCACCGAAATAGTATAATGATTTCTATAGACTTCAATAGGCTATAGATCATACCTACAGGATACAACCGAAGATAATTTGTCTTCCACAGCATACAGAAGATGAAAGTAGCATTTGCTTTCAGCTGGTGTAACCATATTTTCTGAATATTCAGAGAAAAAAACAAAGCTATCAGATGCTGCATGATGCACAATTTGCAGATGGTATTTTAGGATTTTCATCTTCTATAAATATAAGCATAACCATTATTTTTCTTGTCACTTCATAATTATTATTTACTTGGTTTCATGTCTCACACATAATTCTATTAAGGAAAAGCAGTTTGGTGTTTTTTGGTTTTGTTTACATGTAGTAGGAATGAGAGGATGTATTATTGGTGAGATAAAAATAGTGTTGCAATATTTGTGTCCAACAAATTGCTTTCACACAAGAGGTGTTACTGTCTGGATGGTAGTGCATATTCCTCATCTGCTGTGGTGTTGTAGCTCAAATTGAGTCGTCCCAGAAAAACTTGATTGTAAAATGCCATATGCATTCATGCAGGGGATTAGGATTGCCCACATCCTGTCTATATACAGGACAAAAGCTGTTGTAGGGCTGCTATTCTCCATCTGAATAGATACTCTTAAACTGATTATATCTGGGGGTTTTCCCCATAAACACTGGGGCTTCAGAACTAAAATCCTTATTTTTTTCCTTCAAAATGTAAGTCTATGTTGTGATAATAACCACAGAAATAGTACCCAAAATACACGCTGGAGGAAGGAAAGACAAGGAAAAAGTATTAACTGGACAGCTTTGGCCAAAACCCAGATGCATACACATCTGGCATAAAATAATTTAGTGTGAACTACAGAAGAAAGTTTTAAGCATTTTATAATTCCTGTCATTTCTGTGTAACAGTATGGTACTCTCCTCTAGCCTGGCCTTGAGGTCTATCCACTCTAACTTGAGATAAATTTTTTCTTGCCTTGCCCAAGCAAAAGGTGCTATTTATGATTGCAATACAAAATAACTGTAATTGCACTTGGGGCACATCCATTATACTGGTGCTTACAGACCAAATTCAGTGTTAATGAGATCAAGTGCAATTAATTTCAGTTGTGTCTCCTTAGCTGCAGTGAAAGCAGTTTAAAAAACATTTGCTCTTGCATAGTTTTCATTCGCAGACTGAAATGAAATAACAGAATACTTCTTTTCACTCTTCTAACATTAAGAGTGTATAAAGTCATATTATATGTTACATGAACTTCTTCATGTCATGAATTCAGCTACAGTTCTTACCTCTAAATGGCAATGAGATATTAATGAATATAGGTTGCTCCAGTAGCGTAGTTGCATATGACAAGTTTTGTGTTTTACAATATACAGCTTTTCAGTGTTTTAAAAGTATTTGTATAGTTGATATTTTTTTCTGGTAGTCATATTTCTAAGCATTTTATTTCCTTGTTAATAACAAGTATTGGCATTTGTCTTTTTCTTGGCTCAACATGCTGATAATGCAGTAATAGATACATTGAGAAGTTCTCACATCCCTGATCTGTTTGCTAAGCTGTTATGACTCGATACCAACAATTTCAAAAGAAAAAAACCCCGTCCAAGTAGGATAACATATAACTTTATATTATTTAGAATAGTTCTTTGGAAACCTTTACCCCAGACATTCTTCATTTAAAGAGGGAACTAGGAAAAAAAGGGTAAGAAAAGAAGAAAAGTGTCTACACAGGGCTCTCCTGTTCTTAATTTTGGTTGAAACCATGCATACCCCTTTGAAGTATTGGCTCTAGTAATACACACCTTATCCCACTCTGTGCCAGCCATATGAACCTATTTACATTGTAAGATTCAGCCAGAGGCCAGGAAAGAGATATGTACAGTAATTCCAAACACAGTCTATAAGGAAGTGCCTCAAAGATTTTCATAAAAGTCAATGACACCTATCAAATGGCATTAGAAACATGTAAGCAGGCATGGCCATGATTACCTCAAACTGACATGATAGTACCTGTCTCAAAGAAATTGCACTTTATTGAATTGTCTTTAAACATTTATATAAAGTAACAAAGTCAGCAAAGTAGTTTAAACTTCCACCAAAACAGATGTCAAAGAGTGACTATGCTTTGAAATATAAATGAAGTCAAGGGTCTTCTGTTGCTTTTGAGTAAGACAAGCTGACTGAAAAGCAAAACAATTTAAATGAAAAACATTGTTTTTCTGTTGTGGTACTTTTAGCCATAACTATCTATCTGTCTGTCTGTCTGCCTATATAATAAAAGTAATCTGTGCTTTTAAAGGTAAAGAAACAAGGCTGAAAATGCACTCCAAAGCCAGCCTGTAGTGCTTTGGAATAATGGGACATACTATTTTCCATCCCTGGATCTTTCTTCAGTACCCAGTACTGTATACCCTTACGAAGAATTACACAAATTTCATCAAAACTTTCTGAGTACCATCAATGCACGTTCTAGGTATGATGCTAAGTATTTTGGAGATTACTTCAGCTATCTAGTTATGAAGAATGACAGTCTGGTATATGTCATAAATCTACAGTAAATCATAAATCTGACATAAATTATCATAGTGGAAGGGGAACTGAGATAAAGCTGTACACATTCAGCGGTAACAGCTTTGGATCACCACAGAACATATGCGTGTGCTTGACTTTAAGTACTGAAACTATCTATATCCTTCAAGGGAAATATGTGCTTGGGGGACTTTTTGCTTATATCACCAAACCTTTGGAAAAACTATGTTTTTCAGAATTCTCCAGGACTGAATTTTCCAGTAGGTTTTTTTCACATTATACAATATTGACAGCATTTGTCACTCTGTCACTGTCAACAACTGATTGGGCATAGATCCCTGGATACTCACGCTGCAGTGCTTCTCTATCATGATCTCAGTCTGTGTATGAGCATGTGTTGAACACATTAAAATGAATCATCAAAAGGCACCAGGTGCATGGAGTGAACAGAGCCATATAAAAAAGCAAGAAAGTCGTAAGTGCTATCATGCCCTGTTTTCCATGAAATAAACAAGGCAATACTGCACCATTCCATATTTATTATGGTTAAGGGTTCATTTAGCTCCCACAGTAATCCAGTCCATCCCTAGGCCAAAGAGTTGCACGTACTAAGATGGGGGAGATGGTGGAACTTACTTAGTGCTAAATATCCATCAAATAGTTTTGCTGTGGGCTATGTCTGTATGCACTTTGTAACCCATTCTCAAACTCCAGAATTATTTAACAGTGTTCCTACTTACACTACAATGTCTCCAATTAGCATAACATTTTTGTTCTGGAGCTTGATCCCTGGTGTTTTGGGGTATATGGTTTCCCACAGATTCTGGCCATTACCCGAATTCTGGCATTCCTGAATGTCCATATGAACATAAAAGTTGTCAGACTTCAAATTCCAGCCAGGAGCATCTCTGCTCTTGCTCTACACACGTCGCTGGATCACAGAGAGATGTGCAAGGTTCTTGGGTCCTTGTCTGGGTCTCCACCCCTGTCCATGCAGCCTCAGCTTTGGATTCAATCTGGGCAGTGGTTGTGTGAGAGGATGCTCCGTAGACTCTGCAGCTATGGCCAGATCTCTGTCCTTTCACAGATGATGTCCTTCGGGTACCTCACCTGCTCTAATGCTGATGTCTGTCGTGGAAGCCAACCAAATTCAGAAGCCAAGCTCATGGGAAAAAAATGTTCCACTACGGTCTGTGCTAACTTTGCCCCACTTGACAGGGACACAAGTTCCACTCTTTATGCCAGAAGCTCTGGAAGTGGTTTTCCAGTGCTTTCTTAATAATTTTCTGTTTACTACCTCTAGCACTACTAAGATGCCTCAAATGCCTAATCAAAGTAAAAATTAGAAATGCAAGATTAATCACGTTCTGAACCTTTTTTCCAAGTGTAAATAGTAAAGTGTCTGGCAGTGAACAGCAGTTTGACATTTCATTTGCATTACACTGATATGAAAATCTGCTAAAAGTAACCAAAGAAAATGTATGTATGTTACTATCAGAAATGTTATAGCATTAATGCTGGAAGGTTAGGATATATCCTGTTCACTTTGCTGGAAGCATAGTGAAATTTTCCATATCTGCATACTGAACAGTGATTCTGAGAATTCTGTTGAAAAAAAATACTGTTCATTAGTATTATTACCATCAGTTATTCCTGTTGCTATTACTACTGTTAACGGAATATGTTATCATTGAGAGCTGATATCATGGGCCTACCATCCAAGCTCAGAACACCAATACCAGAATTCAGAAGTGGCCAACACACTCCTGGAAATTCCCTCAAATTACCCAGAATCAGCCCTTTGTGCACATGCCACAGAGGAACTGTGTTGGTGGTCTCCAGTCTGAGATCACCTGGACTGCTGTGAAAACTTTGCTGGATAGATGGGCAACAAATACCAGCTGGACCATTCAGGTGTCAGTCATTCCTAACAGGAGCTTTTCTGGAGAGTCCTGCCTACATCACTCCTCCCTTTCCTTCCAGCTTTATGCTGCCAGGTCTTGCTGAAATGTTGTCATTGTAGCTGATTTGCTGGGAAATGCTTTAAAAACACATTTTTGTTTCTAAACAGTAAAAGTGAACGAAGTCATGCTCTCACAAAATGATAACACAAAAGCAGCAGCTCATGTGAAGATACCTGGAAGCACAAAAGTCAGAAATCTTGCCTTTCTGTTGGCAGGCAGTGGCTAAGATCCCAGCCCTGGGGCAGGAAGGGCATGGATCATTGTCCCACTGCTCTGATAGCACAGCCAGCTGCTTGCCAGCCTGCTTGCCAGCCTGCCAAGCTCCGTGCACCTCATGCAACTGAGGGATTTGGCAGCACTACCTTGTCTATCCACACCTCCAGTGCAATATTGAGAGAGAGTAACCAGTAGCCTTAGGGATGAGGTGCTGAGCTGAAAACATAAGATTTGGGTTTTACCACTTCGAAGGGTTGACAGTAATCCTGTGTGCATCACTAACCATATTTTTGACACTTCAATCTTTTTATATCCCTGCTGGCAGACAGTTATCATTCTGACCCTTCCCCTTTGCCACAAGTTGCACAAGATCATCCCATCCAGTACAGGGAGCAGGTCCCAAGCATGACAGATCCAGACATTGGCCCCGTTGCTTCTCAGAAGGAATCAGTCAAATCCAGAGCTCTGCTTGGTCCATGCATATCAACAGGCAGGGGCTGAACAGAGAGATCTCGATACAGATGCAAACATCTCGCAAAGAGCCCTGCAAACTAGCAGTATCTGCTGGGTCCAACACCTGAAAGTGGGAGGGTGCCAAGGAAAAAAAAAGCTGCTTTCTGGTGCCATTTTGTAGGGTTGCATTCTGTGTTGTGCATCTTCAGATCTGGAGTTTGAGGGGACAACATTTGTAATCTAATGATGAAAGATGAATAACAGTAGACCAATTGTAATGGACCACTGTTGCATGGCAGCCTTTCCCCAGGTCTGAATCCATTTTTTTTTAAAGCCTAAGTGAGTCTGCAATCATAAAAACTAGCTCATTTAAAAATGGCTTGAAAATCAGACAGGGAACTGCACAAACCTGTGGCTGCTAGACCCTTTCTCTGCATGACCCCACCAGTTAGCAGGCAGGGCTGAGGCAAGCTTGTTACAGCCCAGTATTAAATGAACAAAGAGACAGAGTCTGGTTGCACTAGGGTGCACTTTGGAAAGAGAGAATGTGAAAAAGAAGCGTTCTTTGGCAAATTCATTTAAATGGGCTTAAATGGAAATTTAAAGAATCCATTGCCTGTCAGTAGCAGAAATACAAGTTCTGTATTCAGTCATACACCTCTCATTATATTTCTATTTCTAACACTTTGTTGTTTCTCAGACAAAGCATTAGCATTTCTTTCATTTCTGTAAAAATAAAACATGATATTTATTACTAAGAGGTAGAGACTAGAGACAGAAGGTGGGGAGCTTTCATCCAGGGGGACAAGACAAATGCTCAGTAATAGCATTACTTAATGTGGAACCATGACTCACACGCAATGTCATTTTAACAGCTTTCTGTGTTTAATTTCCTTTCCTTTAACCAGTAGCCTAACACAGCGGCACTCAGACTGCGGTCTATGGACCACCAGTGGTTTGTGGGGCTCTCTCAGGTGGTCTGGGGAATTAAACATTTTGGGAGCTACACCGTACCTGACAGATCTCAGGGAAGGGAACTGAGTGCTCCAGAAGGATGATTTTTTTCTTGTTGCATGAATGGTCTCTGGAGCAAAAAAACCCTGAGAAGCCATTGGGTTGGGGAGCCCTTTTACTTTAATTTTTGTTGGAAAAAACCACTAACAGTTGGGTTTTGGACACTGGTTTACATTCTCAGTGTCTATAGGAGTCAGAAAGCTTTAAGCCTTTGCAAGGGAAGACAAAACAGAGCTGCAGATGATGCAGAGCAACACGACCAAAGAGTCGCAGAGAGGGCTGGAAGCCATGCAAGTTTTACCTGCCTGACACTTTGGGGAGATTTTGGGCAGTTGGATCTCATTACTTAGGCCAGATTTAATCTTGTCTTGGTGCCTCCCATCTCCTGTGAGGTCCCAACATCCTTGAGGGAGAGCTTCCCTCAGTTTCTTTTCCCCTGCTCCTCCAGAGGTTTTGTTTTGCAGGTGGGGGGTAGCAGGCGATGGAGCATATCGACATGGTTCATCTCCAAGCCCACATGGTGTTCTCCCACAGAGGGACTGCATGGTGGCATGTCTTGATGATGGACATGCTGCCAGCAGTGCCCACGCAGGGCTCAGCAGCCACATCAACCCTGGCAAAGAGAGAGGACACTTGTGGCTCTGCTTGCAACCCTCGTGGACCTTGGGGGCCACACGCCCCCAGTGGAACTTGGGCCACACGCGTGGATCCGTCCAGCATCCGGCAGCAGCATTTTGGGTGAATTCCAATGGAAAGGGTGCCACCTACTGAACTGCGACCCACGATCCCTGCAGCACCTGACTTCTCCTTGGAGATCCTCTCCGGTACTTGCTGACCTAGCCTAACCCTGCCGCAGCTTATGAGATCCAGTGAGCTCATTGCCTAAGGGGGCATGGCTGCAGGCCAGATAGGAGAAATGTAACACTTCAATAATGCATGTGCTTCAGTGTTCAAAAACGCAACAGTTTGGATAGGGTAAGAGGATGGGGAAAATTGGAAAGCTGTTTGCATGTCCAAAATTAGAGCTTGAACCAGAAGCAAGAAGGAGGACAGTATAACTAGTTTACAGGGAAAGAACACTTCCAGAAGGTTCATTTAGCCTATTTCTAGCCATGAAGTCTGTCCTGGGAAATTTCCATTGCATTATGACGGGCTTAATTAGAATTGTTATAATCAAATTAATGCAGTGGGAAAGGAGAGTGCTACCATTGCAGGGTTAGCTGTGTGCCTGTCTTTTGCTCATTCTCTCCAATGGTACCTGCTCAGATGCTTAGCTTTACTTTTCCTCAGGTGCTCAGAATCAATTTAGGGATGCTCAGTTCTGAGCATTAGCTCCAAATGCCCAACAAATCCAAGCAGATCTGGTGCTTGCAGATCTCCTACAGACTTATTTGAAAACAAAAAATTAAAATACAGACGCATGTTCTGGTTAAATTATTAGGTCATTGAAGCCTTTTCTGTACATTCTAAAGCCTTTTGCTATTCCTAAAAGCTAGATTGACTTCCATGGCATTAGTTTGGACCCTAATGACTTCAGTGAGATTAAATTTAAGCCTCACATAGGGATGTCAGGTCTTGCAGTATTCCTGGGAGCCTCATAACTGCTCAAAATTGCTAGATTAGAGTCTGGTGTGACCCTTTCTTGCATCCTCACTCTTGGTTTCTCTCTTGCTTCAGAGATATTTGGGGAATGCTAGACGCCAGAGGGAGGATGAAATGGGAGCTGCAGGAGGCTGCTATAAAGAGGCTTAGTCTTTTTGAGCGGAAGTCTTCCTACAACTATTATTTAATGCTCTTTTGGCCTTTTATGTTATAGAGGGTTTGACAGGAAGACTAAGGCTTCTTTCTCCTCTTATTTAGGGCTTAACCCTGCAAATGTCTTTAGAGCCACAGGTCCTATCTATGTTACTGGTATATCTTGCCTGGAAACATTCACTGAAATAATAATTCTCCTTTCACAATACAGATTTTTCTGTGACATTGAATCAGTTCTTCAGAGCCTTTTTTTTTTACTTCCTTCAACATGACTAAAAAATTGCTCTATGTGAGAAATAAAAAGACCTTAAGAGCAAGAACTAAGGGCCAACATCAGAACAAAATTTTCAAATGTATCAAAACAATCAGTTCTAAAAAAAACCTCCCCAAAAATCTAATGGTAGTTTTGATATTTCTGCTAATCTGGCACCAAGAAGTTCCAAAATGCCTTCCCTCCCCCACCCACCCCCTATCCCCCCATCGCCAATGGAGAGAGAATTAATTTTCTTGTGTTGTCTTTCAGTCAGGGTTGAGGATGCTGAGCATCTTACAAGATCATGCTCTGGAACAACTCCACGGCAAGTCAATCGAATGATATTAGAGCAAAACTGGGCTAAAAAAGAGAATCAGGCATGTAATATACCCTGGGGACTCAGAAAGTTCCAGTTTCCTTTCCACAGTCTTACATTACTTGCACTAGTACCAATGCCATGAATGCCTTCAGAATTTCAATTGTTAACAGAAAGCCATTTTAATACAGAGATCACTTTAAAAAGGGTGTAAATCCAGGTGAAAGCAAATGCATGCTGCTCTACAGTCAGGAGGTTAGAAGACAACTAGCCAAGGAAACCTAGGAATATTTCACATTTGGCTTCTGGGCTGAGAATTAACATTTTTTGCCAGATTTCAAACAATTTTATTGTAGCTACTAAAACAATACACCACTAAGCCACCGAAATGATATTTTTGGAGTGAAATGAACTTTCAGTAAAATTTGATACTTCCAAAGTACTGTTTGTAATCACTTGAGACATAATTTTTTTAATGTCTTTTTTTTTTAATCTTCTTGTGAAGTGAGAGGAATGTAGAAACCAGTATGGGCTAGTAAAGCATATGACACAAAGTTTGGCTCTACTGAAGTCATAATTGGATGAGACTATGATCCACCCACAGAAATAACACAAATCCTTTAACAAGAGACTTAAGAATAGTTAACTAAAGCCAACATAGCAACAAACTTCCCCTGAAAACACACCTTATCTCAGGAAGTGAAAACTATTCACTGCCTAAATTTCAATTAACTTTGTCACGCTTTTCAGAACCACAGCAGTTGCAAGCTTGATTCACGTTATGATGACAGATAATTGCTTTTACAGGTCTGGCTTGGTGGAACTGTGGAAAAAGACTTGCCAGACTGTATTACATGAGTGAAAAACATTAAATAGACAGCTAACATGTCTCATCTCTTCCTCTACCCCTTCTCTCTTTTTTTTCCTGTCTTCTCTAACCTCCCATAGAGGTTTATGTGTGTGCATCTGTGTGTGTCTTTGTGTCTGTGTCAGTAAAAGCCCAAACATTAGATCACAAGTTCTTGTTTATATAAGCTTCAATTTACCCTTCAGGCAGAAACTTAGAGATTTCCAAACACACAGATGCTTGCCACTATCCAAATTCAATTTGAAATGCTCTGCACAACATCTCCTTTAACTTAACTAACCTTGTATTGTTCAAATACTTCATAACGTGTTTTGATTGCCAAACATCATTACTAACTTTGCCATCGTTAACAAAGCTAATTCAAACACAAATAAATGGAATTCCATAAAATGTCAAATTTTCTGAAAAAAAATTGTATTCATTTTATTAAACACATAAATCTGATTTTACAAATACTTATTATGCAAAGTTATTATGGAAAAGCTATCACAAACCCAAAAGAAAATGTTGCTACCTGGTATGATCCAGACCCTGAAAGAGACCCTACAGGAATATGTAGGAATGGGCCATCATCTGCCAAGAGTCTCAGGACTATAATTTATTCACACAAAGCAAAACCCAAGGAAGGGAGGCAGAAACCCCAGGAAACAAAGCAAGGTTTACTTAGGGAATTGCCAAAGAATGCTCCCCTCCAGGGAAGATTTGGAAGTCTGTGGAAGACAGAGGGAGACGGGCTGGTACCTAGCATGCTCTGGGGAATGTAAAGTTTTCAGACCATGACATGCTGCAGTTTCTTTCCATGGGCACACTGTGGAGGCAGTGGTTCTGAGCTCTAGAAATAATTAAAATAGGAGAGATTCAGGAAGAGACAATCAGTGTCACTAACTTCAAAAAAAGCTCATGCCACAAATAACACAGAGGAGTCTTCAAGATCTTATGAATTCATTTCAAGACAATGCACAAAGCAAATGTAACTTATAGATAAGGGAAGCAGAAAGTTTGTCATCATTAATGTCCATTTTGCCATCATGAGGCTTTTAGCTGCGCTGTTGTTTTTTTTTTTTCTTTTTAGACGCAATATGGTTTGGAAAGTGCCTGCACATAGCCCTCCTGAAAATCATGAAAATCTGAATCTGTAGCAATGCCATTATCTGCTAGATTACATGCTGAATCAGGAAGTGATATTATGTGTGGAGGTTCTTCTGCAGGATGTCCTTCTGCTCCTGCTTCTCCCTGATCCTCTCGCGTCTCAGAAGAGGGAAGTGGGCCCCTAGTCTGCAATTTCCATCCTATGGAATGGACATGCACAAACTCTTAATAGTAATTAGCTGACCCACTTTTACTGTTGTTAATTTTTCTTTAATGAGTTAGCTGCTGCAGAGTAAATTTGTGGCAAAGCATTTATTCTGTTACAGTGGACTGTGACTCTGCAGTGTCCTCTACCAGAGATGATGTTGTTTACATCTTAGCGAAAGATTGACAGGATGCCCTGAGTAGGCTGCAAGATACAGTAGGTAATAGCCCATGCATGGGATGCCGCCGCAAAGAACTGAAATGCTCCAAGTTTACCTCCTAATTTACGCAAGAGTAACTTGCTTGTCTACCTATACGTGTTTGATGCATATTGAAAATATGTTGTTCAATGCCCACAGGATATCCATATACTGTCCCTTTCTGGCAGAACATAAATCTATTGCAGGAATTGTTGCATAGCTTGAAAAATGTAAGCACAGTGCGTTCTCCAAGATTCATAGCAACATATGTCTGCATGTCTTGTTCAGAGCTGTGCCTGAAACATGTTAATGTGCAAGTACAAGTAACGGCACGTAAAGCGGGTTTTGGTTTAGGCACATTTTACCACTGGATTTATATGGGCATGAAGTAACACCTACTTTTTTTTTCTTCAAAGAGCTAATCCACATGCATAATTGAAACAATTCCTTATTCTTCTCACTATAAATATGTACCAGATGTATCTCTTATAAATGTTACATTTTGTAGTGTGGTGGGATTTGCTAGTACCTGTGAGTTATGTCGACCTTGATCCAAAGGGAAATAAAAATGAAGAGCATTGCATTGTAGGATATGGTGTGTCCTAGACATGGTCACAGGCATGTCTGTAAGTACAGTAAACAGCTACATTATCACCCTATTGATTTACTCTGTGTAACATGATGGCTTGATTGCTGTAAACAGGAATCATGCCACTAAAATAACAAACAAAATTGATTGTACTGAAGCACACACATTGTAATTTCCACTGACTTTTAGGCTTGCTGTGGTATACACTCACAGATCATGGGGTTATGATTAGCTGTTCTTCATGGTCTAACAAGACAATAAAGATGTGAAAATGTTGTGAATACACTGCATTGCACCCCTAAGAATTAACTTTAAATATTGGGCTGCTCACAGTTTGAAGGCATTTTAAAAGGACTCATTATGTGACAGTGCCTTGGCTTTTGCTAAATAAACACTCTGGGACTTCCTTCAAAACCCTTCTGATACAATATGAGTCAACACTTTTAAAAATACAGACTTACCACAGAAAAAGTTGCTACTACTTTGAGTTCTCTGAAAATTTTATTTCTGTGAAAAATGTTATCACAGGATGTCAGATAGGGATCCTTTTCTCACCAGGTCCAGGTGACCCAATAAAAAGGTTTTATGCCCAAGTTCACCAACAGAAAATCCTGTGTGTAGTCCAAGAGATACAAAACAAACTGGAGAAAAAAACATAACACAGCTTCAAAGTTTTCTGAGATGTTTATCCTCTCATTTGTGCATCTGCTAAAAAGTCTCTGTTTTCACTTAATATATTAAAAAAATACAGCAAAAAAATAGAAAAGCAACTTGTGAACCAATTACTAACAAGTAAAAGTATAACAGATGCAAACAAAGAGCTGCAGTATTTTTCACCATATGTTTCAAATCAATCTTATTCCTTCATCAGTTGGAAACAAAGCATAATGCTGTGGTTCTAACAGTAACTAACCTTGATCTATCAGACCATAGAAAAACTAGCAGAAATTTGACAAGCCATTTGTTCTATTTATCATAAAGAGTCAATAGGATTAACTAAGATTCACCCTTCATTTAGAATTATATTATCTAATTATTCCCATTTCAGCTCTTTTTCTAATTGCCCTCTGGTGTTCAGATTCCTCTATTGCTCATTTACTAGCTTCTGCTCTATTCAGGTGGCATTTTGTTTAACAACCTCCAGTCTGCAGTTTCAGGTACACAGGTCTGGAGGCGAACAGGGTAGTGATGGGGAGGAGGACCCAGGGAAAGGGCTGTGCAGGACTGCAGCTGCTTCCCCCTCGGATGCCGCAGACGGCAGAGAGCCCCTGGGAGTGCCAATGCTGGGGCTACAGGCCATGACGTCCTCCTGAGAAATCCACCCACACATAGAGGCACCTGCACAACATGGCATTTTTACTGTCTTTAGAGCAAGCCACTCATCTTGAGGTTAATGGCAAAAATGCTCCGCATACTTTGGTCGCAACAAGACTACCTGAGAACCTCGATATGCATTTTAAAACTAGAGGCTCTTCCTGACTTCTCTCTTCCTCTCTCTCTTTATTTTTTTTTTTTCATTTAGGCATTGATTTGGCTTTTGCACCACAGTGCCCAAAAGGTACTCCACCTCTTTGTCAGCATGCAATGGGCCTGAGAAGTTCGTAAGAGTAAGGCACTGCAGAGAACCCCATAGTTTCAACCTTCAGGTGGGAGGCATGACTGGATGATGTCTCGAGAGCCCTTCCAATGGCTGTTTCCATCATTCTCCTTAGCAGCTTCCTTGTAAATGCACAGATACATGTTAGCGAGGAAAGCAGGTGCATTTTTGTCACCTGTCTGCACTGTACACCACCGTGGCTAATATTCTGCAAAGGCGCTTTTGCCATAGATGTTAGGGTCTCCTTTGCCACCGGTAAGCAATCAGCCGCAGTGCCAGGATATTACATGCTGTGCTCACAAACACTTTGTGGGTTTGTTGAAGTGCAGCTCCCTGTGCACACAGCGGTTTAGGCAATGCTAGCAGGGGATCTTCAATGTCACAGCATTTACAGGCACACTGTTACCAGGTCAGACTCTCTGCTCTCTCCTTCGCTGTCCTCCCAGCTCTCCGCACGGAAGTCTGCTCAGGGTGGTGGTTGGTGGGGTAAACATAATCTCTCTTGCTTTGAAGATGTATGAACTGTAGAAACCGAGCATTGTAGGTCTGCCAGATTCCCAGCTCTCTGAACCACCTTCGCTAGTGTTTGCCAAACTTTCACGATCATTGGCTTATGTTCATGAACTCAGTGAACTTTGCACCCAAAACTAAGGTGAGGAAGCAGTGACTTTTAATGTAAATGCTATGTTCAGATCTAACTATGACTTTGGGCCAGCTCCAAAAAAGGACTTAAGCACTTTTGGGGGAATCTAGGAGCTTAAGTCCAAAAAATGACACTGAAAATACCTGTCTCCCTTGGAGACACCTGGGGTTAATAGGCAGTAGACTTTTTTAAATTCATACTTTCCTCCAAAGTTGCTCAGCTTGCCTATCTACATTGACCCATCTTGACACAGGCAATCAAGTTTATTTCCCTCTTCTTTATGAGCTAATTCAGAGCTATAACTCCTCCCTTAGAGGGAAATGTTCTGACACCAGACTATAAACTGATCTGGGCAGATGTATGGTCTACCACCATGCCACTGCACTGACAAGACTTCAAGGTTTATGTGGCCAAACACAATTCAGTAGTTTAGAGATTAAGTGGCTTTGCTCAGTAGGGAAAGTTCTGAGTTCTGGTTTTTGCTGCCAAGACAATGTCTGCATTTTAGATTAAACAGATAAAATACAGGAATGATGATGGAAATGGGCAGTAGAACCGTGGTCCCTAGCTGTAAGCCTGACCACTAGACTATACAGTCACGATCTGCCTCTCTAGTCAGTCTTTCATATTTTCGGCACAGCAGTCCCATTTTCCCAAAGAGGTGGGAAGAGTCCTTTTCTACCTCCTGCATTAGCCTATCAGGATCAGGTAACCTCCTGGTGATCTTCATCTTCTGGAAAGTGAGAAAAGAGGGATTAAAGTATTTTGAGATGAGGAAAGAATTGAGTCTGTTTTCCCTGAGTGCTCTCACTACTTTTGAAGGGCACAGCACAAGTTCTGGCTACATTTTAAAAGAAACAAATGAGCCCTGCCTAGTTCTTTAGAGACATACACCTTCCAGAGAGGGTCCTGGCTGTTGTGGATTGAGTGCATAAAAGCAGTTCTTGCAGCCCTGAGTAAAGGGCAAGATCTAAGACACACAATATCCTTGGGGGTTTCTTTTTTTGCTGGCTCCTGACGGCTGTATGCTGACTGAACATAAGGTAGCTCCTGGCTTAGCTTGCTCTTAGGTTTTTGCTGTCATTCTAAGATGCCTAAGTTTGCACGGACAGTTTATAGACAACTAATTTGGGGTTCTGGTTTTCCTGCTGAGGTACCAGATGTCTGAAAGGTTTTGAAAACCCAGTCTGAGTATTTAAAATTAGTCAAGCCTGTGGTATGGGAGTACTAAAATTTCTCTCCTTCCTCAGTGTCTCCAGCCTTTCCTGCCCCTCTCCCACCACGTGCCAGTGAGAGGGAGAATGTAGGCAAGACCGTGGCTCCAGATCAAGTCCCTCGGTCTCTGCCCCATTATTTTTTCCTTCATTTTCATATTTATCTCTCTCCTCCCTTCCTCCCAGGGAGGGCAGCTGAGACATGTCATCAGAGGCAACCCCCCTTTCTCCTCACCTCATTTGCGTTTACCCTTCCCATTGGTTAAAACACAACGGTTCCACAATGACGTCACCCAGAGTAGGTGTGTCCCAGCCTCACTGGGTGCTCGCATTGGCTGGTGCAGAGCCAGAGCCTTTGTTACGTTAAAGATTCACAGGAAGGTTAATTTGCTGTGTCTGCCCTTGCAGGCAGCAGCAACGCCTCTGGCCAGGTTCTGGGGGCCAAGAATCACCAGAAAAGCCCTTCGCTCCCGGCTGGCTGAGTCGTGAAGGGGTAGATAGGCAGATGGACTCAAATGTCCTATATGGAAATGAAACTGATTAAAACATACACATGGAGAGATTGGATTTTCTGTTTGGTGTCAAGCCAGTATTAGCCAAGCAAAGGTCCAGCAAGAGTGCCGTAACTATCTAAACACTGATTATAAAATGGGGTCGTTCAGACCACTTTCTGGCTCTGATACTCATTGGTGTCATTCCTGAACTGAGGCCCAGCATCCTACTTTGTGGAAAAACAAACCTGTACCAGAACCGATAACCCCAGTGCCTGGGTTTCTTTTCCCATGTAGACATAAAGGGGGTAGCGTTACAGTATTCCCACTGGTGACTGGATGTAGCTGCTTGCTCAGGCTGAAAACGGGGCACATGGTGGTCATTTTCCCTCCAGCTGTATGCAAGGACAGTGGGTCCCTCTCCAAGGAGAGACTATTGGAGCTTAACCCCATGTCTTTGCACACATGCTGTTCTTGTTCAATGGAATCATTACTTCAGGCTCTTTTCTGATTCAGCAAGATGTAACCAGGTGTTCAATACTTAGATCAAGTTTTCTTCACAGCTTTAGTTTTCCTGAAATAAAACCGCCAAATGTAATACCGCAACTGGAGTTATTGGCTCTTACACCATTTTTGACAGGTACCATTATGGACAGCTCACAGGACCATGCCACTATCCGTGGATGTCTGATCTGCCTTGATCCTGTCATTGATCATTAATTGCAGTCCTTGATGCTGCCTTTAGGAACCGAGATAGAGAGCTCCATAGTCAAAAGGAGGACAGTATCAGGTCCAAAAGGTTCATTTTTTTTCCACGTAGAATGATCTTACACACACAGAGGCTGCCCATCACCACAGCACTTAGAGTTTCTCTCTGATTTGGTGTTCCTATGTACAGCATACCTCCTGTACTACCAAAAAGGAGATGCGTCCCACTGTGTACTCAGACAAAAAGTATCACAGCTAAGTGACCTGCACCCTGGCCTGACAGTTTCTCACCCTGTCTCTGACCGGCCAAATCCTGCACAGGACAAAGCGCAGAGTGGTGGCTGCAAGTGAAGTTTTACATAGCTGAACCTGTCATTTTCAAAGATGGGTTTGGAGTCAAATTATTTATCACCTTACCATAACACAATAAAAGCCACGCTGTATGTCTTTCACGGTTGAAAATAATGCAGAGGGATGACTGTAATTAATTTGTTGATTTTGGGGCACAAAGGGCATTGGAGTCACAAAACCAGCAGTGTCCCAGAGTGATGATGGATTTTACATTTGGATCTCTTTGAATGCCATCTAAAATTACATGCAAGCAGGCCATTTCCTACTGAATCGGGAGATACTAATTTGTATCGCCTATTCCTTGTAGCCATGTGGGATACCCTGTACTCATTAAATATGCTGTTGACACTGTACTGCCAGGAAGCAAAAGCTGTTGAAGAGGGGTAAAACCCACAAGTATTTGATCAGAACATGTCATTGCAGCAACATAGCCACATATCAAAGCAACATGATATGGATGCTTTAAAGCAGAAATAGCAGTAGCCAATGCGTGGTTTCACTGCTGGGGCAGTGGCAGAAATTGATCTTTGCAGTGTTGATCCCAAATAATCTTATAACCATGAGTAAGGGCTAAGCACAACCAATGTGAGCCCAGATGGCTCCACTGCAGGTGAGAAGACATGGATTTCCTGAAAACATAGAAATTTTTGCTCACCAGGATTCCTCCAAGGTAAAGTTTGTGGTTTCTCTAGCCCTTGACCAAGAATCGCGTTACTTAAAGATACTGGTTCCCCCAATCAGCAAATAGTAGATACATGCTGGAATTACTATTCTTATTGACAGACTCACTAATTTGAAAAATCAGGCAGTTAGGGTTTTTTTTTAAAAAAACCCTTATGATCATTTATACTATTTCAGCAGTATGGAAAGGACAAAAATCTGTATGGAAAGTCTTTGGTTTATACCACTCCAAAGGTGGAAAACAGATAGATGGTGCTTCTTTACCAGGAGAACTGATTTGTTCTTAACCAAAACACTATGACTACCACAATACAAAATCTTAGTGAAGACAAGGCAGCTTATAGTTTTCACACATTTTGGTAGGTTGTGCAGACAGCAGGAAAACCTATGGCTATGGGTAAGCCGCCTCATGATAGAAACAGAAGCTGCGTTGTCTTCAGCAGGATTTTACCCTATGTTTATTCTGGTTCTTGGCACATAAACAAGTCACTACAAGCATAGTGTGGGTACAAAGCTGCTCATGATAACTATCCTGGTGCCTGCTCTTCAGGAAATTCACTCCTTATTGGCAGCCGGAGTAAGCTAGTTTGTACTTCCCAGAGAGTATTGTGTGCAAGGAAAAATACAGAGCGGCCAAGCTAACGCACAGCAATGTGGTAACAAGTTCACGCGACAAGTCCCGGTGTAGGCGAGCTCAGGGAACTCACCTCCTTCCTAATGAAGACAAAACAACTGCGTAAGTGTGCAACAGGTCTATCCATCTTCCACGGTGATCTCCCTGTTTACACCACAAATCACTCTTTCGACGGAAGTACCTGCTTATTAAGAAATCAGACACCATCTATTACAAACAATAGCTCATTAAACCAGTGCCTGCTATATTGTTATCTTCCTTTTAACTGCTGGAACTGTAATCTTTAATAATTTTTTCCTTAGCTAGCAAATTCCTCTTATTTTAGGAGATAAAGAAGAGCTCCTTTACAGCTGCTAAGGGTGAAGAGAAGGTGGCAGCTCCACCTCTTCTGTTGTTGAGGTCTTCAGTGAAATCTCCCAAGCCTTCTCTGATTTACAGTAAGTTGGGTATTCCCAATGGTCAAAATAAGTATTTGCAGGTAGTACTCAAACATTGCAATTACTGCTAATAAAGTTAAGTACGTCCAAACCTCTTCAGAAAATACTGATCAACTTTCAATAATACTCAGAACCTTTTGGTTCAAATCAGGTTGCTACTAGAAAAAAATATGGTTTAATTTAATGTCTAAATTCTGAACTGCATCAGATAGTGTTCTCAGTATAATATATTAATTGGATGCAAAAGCAAGAAGGATATTGATGATGTGACTAAGAAACTACCGTAGAGTCCCACCCCCAGACTGTGGCTGTTTCTGTACTTCTGTCCACTCTATGGCATTGCAGTATTTTTAATGGTTTGGTTCTTTCACTCCCAGAACCCCAAACCCAGGAGTAGTAACACTTGCCTACTGCAGAGAGGTGTTGTGAGGTTTTATAAATGTTCTGTACTGAGAAAATGTAAACATTATAAAAT
Source organism: Astur gentilis (assembly GCF_929443795.1). Classification (NCBI taxonomy): domain Eukaryota; kingdom Metazoa; phylum Chordata; class Aves; order Accipitriformes; family Accipitridae; genus Astur; species Astur gentilis. The sequence continues at coordinate 69,735,765 of NC_064919.1, forward strand.
ATAGGAAGCCAGGCTGTCAAACCAGAGAAGATCAAATTAAACAACCAGTTCTCTATCCAAGCATTTAGCTGTGCCGGCAGCTACTGGAAACTAGCGCGCACCTGTAGCTCTTAGTGAAAACTGAGAGATTTCCAAAGCTGAGACTGTTAACTTGGGTGCTTATATACTGAACTACATTTTAAAAATTCATAGTGACTTGAAAATGCAGAGCTCATACTCTCCTTTTTTATATTGATATGTATTACCGTGCATATATATTTAGATATATATGTGATACATAATTTGTGCATTCTGCTCCTCCATGTCTGTATTTCAGAGATTCTCTTGCTTCCAGAATGATTTGCAGGTGGCTGCAGTCTGCTTCAGAGCACACAGTAACATTAATACAAGCTGACTACATGTTGTTCAGTTTGAAGCTGGACTGTGGTAAAAGTCCCGAAGCTCAGTGTCCTGCCCTTCCATCCTGCCATTACTCTTACAGGTTCCCTCCTCAGGCCCTTTCTAGGATCCTTTCCTGGTTTCGGTTTGTACTAATGAGCTTTTTTATACACAAGTTTACTTTAGTGCAGATGGTATTTGTCCACAGCCAGAAACACTTCCCAAGAAGCACCATAGCTCAATAAATAAGTTCAAAAAGCATCTTACTGAAAATAAACAGTCAAATGAAATATTGCTTGGATCAAAACAGATTAGCAAGTCAAGTATTAACCCCTATGAGCACCATAACTGGCCCCTTTTCACCTCCCTTCTCTTAGTTTTAACAGTTTGATCTAGTACACAAGTATAAGAAATAGAAAATTGATTTCATGACTATGTATATATGATTTAATGAGACTTGGTAACTCGATCTGCCAACACCTGTGCTGCATTAAAAACAGGATATTGTGCGTCTCTCCAAACTGTACCAGATAAAACTGTTCGCTCAGGGTGTAGTGTACTTTGCGTTGCAGGAGTGTGGGTAACACACGCCTCTTACCAAGGACAGCAGAGCGTCCCTGGAGAAATCCTGGCTATGGCTTTTTTCCATATGAATGGAATTTCTTCTTTGCGTGCATGCCATTAATTTTATTTAATTTGCCTTCATTTAATTTTTGCATGTAAAGAAGAAAGCAATGCCGGCATACTGTTGATACTTTGTGATAAGCATAATTCCTATGAAAATATGTCACAGTCCCTTAGAAGGAGCAATGGTAGGAAGCAAAAATGAACTCTTTCCACTGTAGCTGAAAGATGTACTATGAAATGTTAGTGAAAGGCTCATCATGCATTTCTTCATATGAGTGTCCCATTTCCCTGTTTCTCTTAATGGGCTTTAAGAATAGGCATTCATCCCTTAGCATTAAAGACTTTATATCAAGATTTGGCTCCTGCATTTGATATATTTGAGAGGAACAAACTTGAGATACAACTGTAATGAGTAACATGATATGATCCCAAAAGTGAGGGATTGCTGCTAACGCGTACTGCCACCAAATGGTCGATTAACTGAAAAGCACTCGTTTCCCCTGTACGCTAGGCAAAATGACCAGTATTCCCAGAGATTACTTAGGTGGCCTGTTAGTAAAACATGTTTTTATTCATAAAATAATAAATTTGATACAGTACTTAGTATTTCAGGAATAAAAAATAGGAAATTAGGTATTTCGGATCCAAAGGGGAATTATTATTGGATTAAATAAAAATGCCTAACCTTTTGAAACCCCTTTCGTCTTCTTCATTCCTTCAGTTCTAGTCTTTATTACACGGTGCCCTCACTAAGAGCTGAACATCTCCTATCTGAACTGGGATTTCCCCCTTCATTACTGCATCAGGGAGCCTTTTTCCCCCTTTTAATACTTTTCTACAGCTTTTGCTCCTCAAGCCTATCAACGTTACCTTGCCAGGGATCTCCTGTTCCTTCATTACAGCAATAAAGGAAAAAAAAGTAACCAAGCTATATGCCTCTCCCTCAGTCTGAATGGCTTTGTCTACTAAATTAATCTTATCGACTTCAAGTTCTGGTTCAGGACTCACTCCTGGTGCAAAGCCTGCAAGAGACTGACACCAGCTAATGGCTGATGACAGAGCCACAGTGGGACGCTGAGTGATACTCTCCTACATCACAGAAGTCCTGGTGCATGACTTAGCACCGTTCTTCGGCGAGCAGTGCCAGCCTACAGCAACCAAGTCACCCTGATGCCCATCTCACCTTGTTTACAGTCCTATATTTGCTTCCTAAGTTAAATTTTAAGTTCTGCAGAGCAAAGCCTGTTTCTTCTTATATGCTTGTATGGTGTTGAGCACAGCAGGACCCGGATTGGGACATCTGGGTAGTATTGCAAAACAAAAAATGAATCATGCCAATAATAACTAGGACTTAAAAAAAAGCAGCAAAACTTATGGTCAGATTTTGGCGTTTGCAGCATGGGAATGTAAGAAAGAAGCGCATCTCTTTTCTCATGGTCTCATGCACAGACTGTCCTAATTTTGGTACTTGAGCTAAATTAAAAAAAACCATGGTAACAAAGACTGACTTATTTGGGGTGAGGGCTACTCTTGTACAGTGTTTATGTGCACTGCTCAGTGCACAGCAGCTCAGAGATACTCGCAGGCATTGCCCCAGTACAAAAGTGCTACCACTGGCTCTGACACCCATGCAATGAGATGGAAAGGTCAATCTGCCTGAAACACTCTTCTGCACCAGACATGGAAGTGGGTGCTGAGCCATGGGGAAGAGCAACACTCTGCCAGCATGCCACAGACAGCAAAACAGTTAAAACCTTCAGCCCGTGCAGTCCTCTGGGCAGCACCGTGCCTCCCTATCTGCCTGAACAGGATTTATTTATCAACACCCACAGGTGCGCTAGAGCTAGAGCAGAGGGAGAAAGCTGCCTTTGGCATGAACCCCTCACTATCTGAGTTTGGATGGGATGAGAGAAAAAGGGATAGCAGACGTGGTGAATGAAGAGAAGATGAAGGGCAAGATAAAGTACTGAAATTGCTGGTAGTTAGAGAAGGCATGTGACCAGCTTGGGATGATACATTCCCAGCACTACTCTTCACAGAAGTAAAGCTGTCACTCTAGTCCATCTTTGTTGGCCTGGGGGACACAATGGTGAGGACAGATCAAGGTGCAGTGAGAAAAAGGTGCAGCCCAGATCTGAGGCAGTGCGAAAAACTGTATTTGCGAGACGAATGGGCCATCAAAGCTGTCACTGCAGGAAGGGTAGAGGGAGACAGCAATGCAAAAAGAGCAAATTTAAGTGCTCAGCAGATGATTAAAATGGCAACAATAGAAGAAGAAAGTATTTATAAATCCCTTTTGTCATTATGCACAGAATAATTTGTAAATATGAAGTTAAATTTTTTTATGAAAGGAAATGCCAGAATATAAATACCTGCGGCCAGAAGACAGGTTCCAGTATGCCAAAACCAAGCTCTGGTATGCTGTTCCAGACAGCTCATTCACAAAACTAGACCTGGGTTAACACAAATGTTAATGCATGTACTTAGGCATCTGAGCACACCTTATATTTTGTAGACTTATAAAGTAAAGTTAATTCCATTCAATTAAAGATAGTTATGAAAAATTATATCCTGGAGGGCAAGACATAACAAATAGTGAGATCTTATCCTATACTTGTCTGTGGCAACAACACAGAGTTAAAAAAGAAATCAAGTAAAAGGGGAGACTTTACAAAGCCATGGAAAAATTAGTCTCAGTTCACATATCCTCTGGAAAATTTATCACTGTGATGGTTCAGGATTAATTAGAGTTCTGACTCTGCTTTTAAGATAGAAAGCCAAATATCAGTCACAATAAAACAATAAGCATTGTATATAATGTGATTGCCTCAAATAGTCACAACTACTATAATGTCCTGAGAGGTCTCTTCCAGACCCTTGGTGCCCATCCTACTACACATACAACCCTTCTGCAACTGTAGCTAATAACATAGGCTTGAGCACCAGGACCTCCTCCATACTGATTTATGGGCCAAAGAAGCATTGCCTAAAAAGCTGGGGAAATAAAGCCTCCCAGAGAGGACAATAGGTTTTCTTTACAAAACATATGTGCTGAATTTCCATGTTTTTACTCTTCTCCGTCAGTTTTACTCAAGATGCACTGCAAATTAATCTCTTTATCATTTTTCACATATGAATATCACTCTTCCTGGAAAATAATCTCTTCTAGATTTCATGAAATAACAACGTTTTTGCTTTAATTGAAGGGGGGGGGAGGGGGGGGGGAGAAGAAAAAAGAAGAAGCCTTAGTTGAAAAGGAAAGACTTGTGCCAGACAGACTGGATCTGCATTTGCAATACCCTTGCTTCAGGGTGTTTGGATGTATCCACAGTTTTGATTCAGACCATTAGAGAGACAGAACCCAACTGTAAAACTCTAAGTGAGATCTGAGCAATGCTAAGAGTGTATTTGGATATAGAGTTTTGGCTGACCTATTTAAAGGATGATGTTGTGCAAGCGATTACTCCATAATCTAGGCAAATGCCAAGACATATTTAATAGGAAAAAGTAGCCAAGACCTAAAAGTTTTCTCTTTTTTTTTTTTTTTTTTTTTAAAATAAAGACTGGGAAAAAAAAGGATTATATAGCACATTGTAGAGTTTTGCAGATATCTCTCTGCAGAAGAAGTCACCATTTCTTCTAGAAAAAACAGCACTCAAATTAGAGGGGGGCAATTTAGGATTATTTCTGTAAAACTAGACAGATCTACTGTGGTTCTGAAACAATTGTGATGGTTTATTTTCCAGTAAGTTGGAAAAATCATAGTTAGCTACTGCCTAGTGATCTGTTTCGGCAACTTCACCTTACAGATGATCAAAACCATGCCCCACTCCCAGGGCTGTGCTTTATCTCTCCTTCAGTTCTTCTCTTGTCCTCTGCACAAAATCCAAGAGGGTTAGCCCTTATTATTGTAGTCATTAGGTTCATCTCAAACACTGGACCAAAACTCAAGTGCTATAAGAAACGCTGTATTGCATTAGCACACTGAACAACAGGATAAGTTAGCAAGGAAAAGGCATCATCTAAATACTGGACAAGGAATCAGGATTTTAATCTGCCTTCTGCTAATGATTTCTTTGTGGCCTGGAGAAGTATCACATATTCCTAGCAGCTCAGTAAGAGGATAATGATCTCAGAGCTTATTGTAAGAATTAGTTAATAACAATAAGCCTGTTGATAAGGTCAACCAGCAGTTTTGTGTAACAAGAAAGTGATCTTGAGCATGAATGAGTCTATTCCTGATGAAAAGCTGGTTTAAAGAAAACAGATTTAATCAAGAAAAAAATGCCTTTTGGTCAAACCAGAGTGTTGAAAAGATAGAAAGTCTATTACCGAAAAAAGAAGCTCCAGATTAGAAATGCAGACGTAGTATTTCCTAGTAAAAAGCAAGGCCCTGTTTGTAAATATTTGCACCAAGCCCCAAATCCACTCAAACACAGATCCTGACTAGTCTCAGAAAATAGGTCAAGTTTATAAATGTGCTAGCTAACATACAGATAAGCACTACCACACACAGAGCATCACTGCTAAAATTCATTCAGGGGGCTGGATGATGCTGAGATGCTTCTCGTTGTGGGATGAGGTATTCATAAAATTCCATCCATGTTAGCAACAGCTTGATGGTAATGGGCTCATTTTGGTTTCTCTTCCGAGAAAAACATTCTGTCCTTCCCATTGGGATCTTCAACTCTCTAATAAGCTGCAGGGCATACCTGGAGACATCTAAAAATAAAAAAAAAAAAAGGGAAAACATTCCAGGAAATGACATTGGGATTGAACTTTACATGCAATCAACTGAACAACATATATGTGCAAAAACCACTAACTGTGGAAGTCAGTCCTGCGCAGGCAGGGGAGAACTGGGAGGCTGGTGCTGGGGGAGGCTGTGCACTGTGCTGCTCTCCCCGCTGCAGTGCCACAATGCCTGCCTTCTATTAAATTCTCCTCCTGGTGGGATGGGAATTCTTGTGTTCCTAAACCACTCACGGACAATTCATAAGCATAATGGAAATTAAGTTCATTGAATAAAATATGTGCTGTAAGTTAGGCAATTGTCTCTAGCATGTTCTCTGAAAGTTTTGTCCATTCGATTTCAAATGATTCCAAAGACAGATACATGGATATAACTTTTGATTTCCTCTGGCCCTCAGGACTCTAATATCTGAGTACTTTACCATCTGTAGCATATTTATTCTCACAAGACCTCTGTGATGTAGAGAGGGACTATTAAATCCCTCTTAAGTATGAGGAACAACAGCCAGAACAATGCTGGGATCAAGTAGGTGATCTGGGCTTGAGTAGGGTATGAATTGAAACCTTCCTGATCATAGTCTAAAGCCTTAATTACTGCCTGTTCCCCCCCACCCCCCTTCAGTACTGTGTTTGCTGGGAGCTTTTTCAAGCTGGGGAATTCTGTAGAGTTGGCAAAAATTCTATAAAAAACATTTACTTCCTTTTTTAGAGTCTATAGGGCTTTTTCCCAGAATGGAAGACTGGAAGAAGCTGGAGAGTGAAATCTGATATAAGGGGAATAGGTTTACAACCATAACATGAAGGCAACTTCTGTGATATCAGTCAGATAGAAATTCAAGCGAGGCCTCAAGAAGGGAGGGGTTGGGAGAATTTCCTCATAGCAGTGGGCAAAAAAACCACAGGAGTGATGCTTTTCACTTTTCAGATCATATCAGACTTAAGAGCACTACATGGCTATTACACAGCACAGTCAGCTCTCCTGGCAGAGCTCCAGACAGGTTTAGTTTTTCAACTTGATTTGTAACTCAGCCCCTGCTGCCCCTTACTGCCTTCTGTTGTTCTCCTGTGAGTGTCTAGCCCTGAAACATACTTTTTATTTAGGCAGTAGATCACATTACACATATCTAAACTGCTGTCCATTGTTACTACCTTTCAGTTTTGCTAATTTTCAGAAATTCTAGATTATCTAGTTATATTAGGTTGCATTTTTTCAGGCTGAATCACAGTTTAATACTTCTAACCCATACTCCTTACCTCTCAGTGTGCACTATATTATTACTCCTGGCCTCCTTCATGTTTACTTCACTTCCCAAACGTAATGACTGTAGTTGTACTATCCTTTTCCATTGCATCAATATTGACATGCAATAAAACTAATCCCTATGACACTGTATGTATAATTTACCACCAGCTTAACCTACTGCCATTAACTGTTACTCTTCATTTATAATTCTTCAGGTAATGAATGCACTTATCACATGCTTACTCACTTCCCAGTCAATATCCAATAATTTTCCAATTTTACAAGAAGCAATGAACAAATTCCTCTCTCATATCTGGCTAGATTTACTCCATATACAGTACCATACAAATAACTGATACTGATTTACATGCTGCAATAAGTAACAATAAACAGAGGATACTATGATTCCTCTCTCTCTCCCTAACTATCCTGATGTGATTGTTTTTATTTTTCAATAATTCTTTGCAGCAAGAGCACATGATCAGGCTGCAAAGTGTGCAGCACACCAAATGAACACCCTGATGGGGAGTGCTGTTAGCCCACAGCAAATAGACTTAATCTGCAAGGGAAAAAGTTTAAGTTCTTTTCAATGACTTTGCAACTAGTAAAGGTTGGGAGAACATACACAGTCAGTTACCATGGCTTGGATGACTTATGGCAACTTAATTGCATTTTTGAATCAAGAGTGATAAATCTATACTGTAAATGCTTATAGCTTACAGTTCCATTGGCTCTGACGTTCCCAGTACCAATGTATGTATATGTATCATGAACCATTAAGAGCAAATATAACATCAGTCTTGCCACTGCCAGCATTGTATTGCAATGAATAACACCCTGACTCAGATTCTGGTGTGACAGGATTCTACCTGGACATACCCCAAATGCATTTTTATTTGAATTACACCAGATGGAACAGTTGGAATGGTCCAGTACTTTGGGATAAAATCTAAGAATTTTGAAGACGGCTTCTAGTGACTAAATGGCATTTTCTCCTCTGAGTAAATATCGAAACAACCCTTAAACAAATTTTCTTTTTTTTCTTTTCTGCTGCCTAAGGTGCTGTTTCTGAGAAAAGGTGAAATGAAGTCATAAGAACTTGTGACAAATGAAATATTTACAGATACTATATCCCTATTACTGATTCATGTATTTACAAGAAGTCCCTTAAACACATTGACCAAATGCAAATGCTAGTAATTAGATCCAGTCTCCCTAAATATTCCCATTATTGTTTCATATAAAGACATTTTTCTTAACTTCCCTTACTCAAAAAAGCTGTTATTCCTGGCATAGTATGGTTACCCTATTCTTCTCCAGCAGTAACTGCACTTCAGTGGTGGGTGAAGAATGATTTTTATAGGTACAGTCTGTAAAACTCTTCGGGATCTGTCATGATGAAAGGTGCTCTGTGTACAACACTATTATTAACTTATTGTATTTCATCAGGTTATTCTATTTCACATCATGTCACTTTATTGAAAAAGCCTTGCCAAAAATAAAAGCTGTGCAATGTCATCAATTGAGAAAACAGACTTCTTCAAGAGGCAATGTAGCATGCTGATAGCATGGAAGTCCCCAGGAGTTCAGGCTGGCATTGCTTATAGTATGAAGGGACATCTGGGGTTTCAGTGTGTGTTAGGTGTAAAACACTGTGTTTTCTAACGTACAGTGAGATAAAAGATAAGAACTGAATTACATTGTGAAGAATACTTAATATATCAACTTTTGAATTAATACCTCTTCAGAACTACTGGAAATGATCATTTATATTTTATTAGTTTATGCAGATGGATGTAATTTGGCAAATTCTGAAACAGTTTGCTAAGCTTTTTAGCAGTCCTAATAAAAAACATCTGAGTCTTCTTAAACAGAAAGCTTTTATTCAATTATTCATTACTTCAAGAGATAAAATAAAACCATTTGTTATTTCCATTTATTTTACTGGAAAGTCAGTGCCTTTTACCTTTAATAATCCTCTTTTTATTCCCAGCTAGTTCTTTGTAATGCTATAAATTGTATCATGTAGTTTTTGTAAAATTTATGGAAGACAGTTGCAGCTGAAGAACAAATACAATGAAGATCAAACTTAGGATCTGAATGATTTTGATAAGACTTATGACTGTGACTCCTGACATCCTAATCACATTCAACCAACTCTGGGCTTCCTAGATGTATTCCAGAACAGCTCATTTTAAAGAAGGAAACTAGACCCAGAACAAGATCTAATGGATTTCCAACTAAAAAAAAAAAATAAAAAAAAATATCGCATCAACGCTTTATTACTTGTTTTGCAAATCTTTACACAAACAAACAAGTACTACTGTGATTAATTTATTGTATTCCCAAGGCCTCATAAATCTACAGGCATTCTGTGACAATATAATAACAAGTTTTGTTTTGAAGGTTGTAGCTAATATTCTAGCTAACAAACTTTCCTTTCCTTGAGGCTGAATGGTGGATTTGCTCCAAGCCCTAAGCAAGAGGCAGCGCATTGCTGCACTGCCACCAGCAAAGACCAAAGCTGTGCTTGAAATTTTGGGAACCACCTTCTGCTTTGGCCACCTTGATGATGTGAGAAGGTAGTGATTACACCAGTTCTCTTCCCCTTAAAGGGTGTGTTTCATGGGAGACCGGCCAGCACAGCATGCTGTCCCCTCTTCGCTTTGCACTTCCACACTTCCAACCTATCAGATGGCCCTAAATTATGATCCTCATTTTAACTGAAAGGAAAAGAAAAACTGTCAGAGATGGATCAGATTCTCCGGTAAACCATGCTGTTCTGGGCATAGGGAACTTAACACTGAACAAAGGTGATTCTTCTCTTCACCTTCCTAATTCTGGCCTATGCCTGAATGTGGTCTTTCCTTCCTCCAACTTAAAAACAGTCTGAAAATTGCTCAAAATTAGGCTAGACTGGAATAGCTCTTCATAGGCTGGGAAAGAACTAGCTGGTAAATGCACCATGTCCATCTGCAGCTGTGGACTCTTTATCAGACGCTCATCACCTGCCTTGGAATGAGTCGTACCTGGGTTAAAGTTATTAAAGTTGCTGTATGCTAAGGGGCAGGCTGCACTTTCTTCACAGCTCTTCTTTAAATGCATAATAATGCAGTGTTAACATAGAAATAAAAACCTATGTTAAAGTAACATAGTATAAGTTAAATTAAAAACTAAGGTTTCTGATTTCAGAAACAGAGGCAGTTATACCAGAATATTTTTACCACACTTTGGTTAAAATCTCATAGGGTATTATTCTCAGCCCCCTGTGGCGGTAAGCACAATGGGTGGACTGAGGATTCGCTCTGCATATGCTGCTTGGCTTTAAGTCAGACTTCTTAACAGTATCTCAGTGGCATTTTCCCCAGGCCAATTCCCTTTGTTGTGTTTTGTTTTGGTTTGGTTTTTTTTTTTACAGGAAAAAAATATATGTCACTGAAGAACCACATGAGAAACAGTCTTAAAATTGTGACATATCCTTCATCTCAATGGAAATGCCCCCAGTGTTTCATCTTAATGAAAATATTGTAAGGCTGCATTGAAATGTAACTTCTTATAAGTAAATGCAAGCAAAACCAGAAAAAATATATTTGCTACCTTAGGGTGAAGTATATTAAACTCCACTGCTTCACTTTGTTAGAAATGACTGATGAAAGAGAAGATCAGCAGAAGTAAAGCAACAAAGAAGAAGGTGAGGAGGTTTCAGCAGGAGGGAGAAGGGACTGCTGGGCTGCCTGCCCCAATGACTTGTATGGTGGGAATAAAAGTGGTTTTTAGACATCTGTCCATTCAAGACCAGTAAAAGAAGAATCACGTATGACACAACTTATTTTCCAAAAAGTTGGGTTCAGCTAATGCACCACAAGCTTTTGCAAATTGCACTGACTGGGATCTTCTCAGTAAAAATTCGTGTTCTACTATTTTGCAGAACAGCCATAAAGAATTAACAATTATTTTACAATTAAATCAAATAAATCTGCTAATATTTAATAAATATAACTTAACAAATATAACTGACTAGCAAACACAGTGTATAATGTTAATAATAAAATCAATTAATTTCATACATCCATGTTTATAGAGCCTCTTTCAGACCTTGAATGTACTCTTGGCTTAAGGCTTCATTACTCCACGCTACTTCTCACAAAGTTTTAATCTTCCATTAATGTTCAGAAGTTTATTTTTTGTTTATGACAATTACATGGTTTTTATGGGTCAGGCAAGAGGCCTTAGGAAAAATGCTGGGATGGAAGCGAGGGGGAAGTGCTTTGAAAGTCAATGAAGAATTAATTCAGAACTCAGTTCTTCCAGGCTTTTAATGATGTTTTCTTTCTGGAAAGACATTAGAGTTATTTAATTTATGTGACCTCTATGGCATCGAGGACAATGCTTTGATTTTTTTCTTTACCATGCTTTCTGTTTTATCTTTTTTATCTGTTATATTTACAGGTCTGTTGTTACTTATCAAATGTGATGTTTAAACTCTGCTGTAATTACCAGCTTTTTCTCTTTCTCACATTTCGTTTATTAATGCTGTTACTCACATCAGATTGTCTAAATATTTTGAGAACCCTTCAGGGATCGATAGAGGGCAATTATTATCAACTGTTGATATTCTCTTTTCTTTTTCCTGTGCTCCCAAGATTTTATCTTTAATCTAGATTAAAGGGATTGGAGAAGGAGAGGAATTCAAGTAATTTGGACCAGGATTTAGAATCTAAATGTCTTCAAAGCTGTGCTCAGCTGTTTTGGTTTAGCCTTCTGCAGTGACAGGGACCATCTGAGGACTTTGGATTTGGATCCAGGTTTGGATTCCTTGGAAATGAGCCTCACACACAGAGGCAAAGATAAACACACAAACGTACACACAAATGCTCAGGCTGGACTGGGCCCACCTCTAGTTGCATATTTATGAAATTAATCTGGTATCGTAACAAGGTTAATAGTGGAAAAATCATAGACAAAAAAAGATGGTCAGAGACAAACTAGGAAATACCTAAGACGAAAACCTAAATACTATTGCTAGGCCCCGTTCCCTCTTCTATTAGCCAGTCTGGCATATCAAGCCAGGATATTCATTTCATGGCATTTTATGGATGAAGCAAAATGTCTTCTAGAAAACACTGAAATTTAAAACACTACAAGATGCTGTCTGTCTCTAACGAGATGCAAGATGGCCCTGAATGTGGGCTCAGCAGTTAAAAAGACTGCATCAGATCTACTGCACTTAATCACGCACACAAGCTTCAGTTGGACAAAGAGAGTCTCAAACCACTGCAGGACTTTCTTTGCAGGAGATGGAACTCTTTTCCTAGAAAAAGCGTGGGCAACACCTGATAAACCTGACAGCAGCTAGAGGAAGCTCTCTTTGACCCCAAAATTATGGGAGGCTAGCAAGATGCACCTGGTATGGACTGGTGGACAATTATTAAATATTGCCAAAATGACAGCTAGGTATATGATCTGGAAATACTTAACCAAGAGATGAAAAAGAAATTCCTACAGAATCCAGCGCACATCAGCTGTAATTCCCCTTTCCTCTTTAGTCAACTTTGCGTTTCTTCCTTCTTTTTAGCTTCTTCATATTTCACCTTTTCGGTGCTTCTAAACTAGTTTATCAGTCAGTATTTGAGGGTGGCGAGATCAAATCCAAACCAGGATCTCGACCTCATGGATCATTTTTAAGCTACTGCTGGACTCGATTCTGTAACAGAGTGGAAGGGCTGGAGCAGAGAGTGATGCTCAGAGCAGCTGTTTGCAGCGAGGCAGACCTCACACAGCTCTGGCCCCCGCCAGGATTTAGGGGTTCTACGTTGCTTCCAAAAGCCCAGATGCATATTCTCCTAACCCATGACCTTCTACCACCCCCTCACCTTCCTCCTCCTGTCTTTCACCTCCTCAGTTCAACATCTCATTTTCTCTCCCCTCTGCTCACTGGTGTTCTGCCTCCCAAAACCACTCCATGCCTCTGCTCCCATCCTCTCTGGTCTGTGGCACCTTCCTGCAGGCAGGCTTGGACCTTGGGAGATGCCAGGTAGCTTGCTGTTGCCAGCCCCTCCACAAAAGAAGAACGAATTATTGTGGGGTACTATTACTAGTAAGGACATTACTAGTAAGGACAGTGCCATTGGCGTATGGTAATTGAAGGACAGAAGAAAGGTTAAACAGGCCAGGTCTGAGGGGCTGCTAGGAAAATAAGATTGTTGCTTGGACTGTCTGGGATTAGGGCTGGTCTTGTTAGCATCTGTACTCTGGCTGGCTTCATCTCATTTAACTCCAGGTAGCGGGACAGGTACCTTAATTGGGAATGTATTCATTATTAGCTCCCTCTTGAAAGAGAAGGGAAAATCGTTCCAGAGCGTTATTCAGCTCACCCCTAACTCCCTCCCAAAAACGTCTCTTTCTTAACAGACTATTGAGGTAGCCTAGGGCAAATATGCTTCTAATTTAAGTCCCTCAGTTAAACTGGGTGAATCAGACCTTTGCATTCAGCTCATGACCCACAAACCTTTAACTCTACATGCATAAAACTGAGGAAGAATGAGAGGAAAAAGTGTAGAGCTGCAGGCAAGAAAGTAATGCAGCTGCATCCTCTGTGACACTTTTATTCAGCCAGTAGCATAGCACATGTCATTGCATGAGCTGGCACCATGCATTTGCCTGTTGGGACATATGGTAACCAGAGAAGCCACTGCGCTGCTCATGACCACAGGCAAAAAAAGTGCTGGTCTTTGTTTCTTACATCCCCAGAGACTCAGCCAGCAAGAAACAAATCTTGAGAGGTCTGAAAGCAACCCACAAAAATGGGTCAAACTGTGGAACCAGGTCTCCCACTCTCTGATGAAGATACACAAATAATGACATTTACTGCAACAGTTTGCAACCTAAGGGGTTAAGAAAAAAAATCTGGGTGGGAAGAGCCTTGAACATTGGGCTAGTTCCACCTGCGGATCAGCATTTTGTGGTCCAAACCTAATACCTGGACAGAAAGCAAAAATCTAGACCATGTCTCAGCTGAAGAAAAACATGAACTTGATGTTTTTTTTCTGTCTCAGGGCTGATTGCAAACATTTAATACCACTGACCATGTGAAACTGCAGTCAGAACAGCAAGCACACAGAAGTATTTTAGCATCCAGGCTACTAAGAAACAATGATCTGCTTCTGATCTTGAGAATATATAGATCAGTGTTAACCCCATTCAAGAAAATAGTGTTAGCCTGCTGTAAGGTAGTTTTTGTGAAAAGCAATTCACCTTCTATATTTGGTGATCAAGATTATTCTGTTCTGTTCTTACCTAAGTTCCTAAGAAAAGTGTTCCACTTTTTTTTAATACCCATTTAATCTTTAAAAATCCTCTAGCTCTCCCACTTTCTCCTCCACAGTCATTTATTTTGTTTTACTGATTAATAAGGGCCCATTTATGGGCTGACAAGTTTGAGGAGGCAATAATGTGTGGTCCTGAGCACAGGGATCTGTTGAGAACTGAAGGGCAAGAGTTGAAGAAATTAGCAGTTTCTGTGGAAGTCCTCAAAATAACAGACTCATAGAAGAACTGATACTGGAAGGAACCTCAGGACATCACCCAGTCTGAGCACCAGCTCAGAGCAGAACTACTTCCAACATCAGGTCAGGCTGCTCATTGCCTTGCTTAGTTGAGTTTTGAATGGAGACCCCACATACCTGCTGGGCAACCTCTTTCCAGTGCTTGCCTGATCCCGTTCTGAAAATGTTTTCCTTAGCATCTTCAAGGGGTAATTCCCAGAGTAATAGCAGGTGTCCAATTATCTTGAACTGATTCCAAGGTCCAGTGCTTGCTCTACAAATTAAAAAAAAAAAAAAAAAAAAAAAGTCTTGCCTAAGCCTTTCCTGGAAGACATGAAGAAAAGTAATTTTATTTTTTTTTCTGGAAACTTTGAAAATTCATGTTACAGAATTCCTCTTCTTCTTCTTTTTGCATTTTGAGAAAGTTGTTCTTGGAAAAGCAGCCTCTTCAGAAACTGGTATACCTGGAAACTCTAGAGATGCCAGAGCAAAATTAAAATAAAAGGCGCAGATAACAGAGCCACTAAGATTTTTGTTTTCTTTGCATAAACCTGTTGCAGAGTAACCTACATTTTTGTGGTTTACACTCAGCGTTGTGTATTGGAATTAGACACAAACATCAAAAGAGACATCACTGCCATCTACAACTACACTCCTGGCAGTTCATTCTGTTTCAAGGCTGACAAAGTTTCAGTGTCTCAAAAACAGCAAGGAAAATAAACAATTATTTCATTTATTATTATTTATTTAAGGGGCCCTGGCTACAGAGCCCTATGATGAGACCATTTCATAGTCAGGGTCAGTTTAAATCAATTCTGCCATTGATCCCCGTTTCCCGAGACTGTTTACAGCAACTATCCTGTTCTTTCCCCATGACTAAGTTAACACTGATGTAATGGCCACTACTGTTGCTACATGCCAACAGTTAAAAGTAAGCGGCATGAGAATTACCCAGTTGCAAATTTTACCAAGCAAAGGTACTGAACTCAAAATAGTTGCAAAATTTATAATATGTATAATCGCATATTATCAATACCTACTATTTTCCTGTCATATAGTCTGCAAATTTGTCTGTCCCACCAGGGGGATTCTAGTCCCCTGGCATTGCTCAGTGAAATGGAGCTGGGGATCTCCATGGTCATCCCCTGCTCTGGGGAAGGCTAGTGAATTCCAAGCAAATCAATGACCAATGTGTGGGAGAGTTTTGCAGCAGATGTCAGTGACAAGCACACATCAGAAAACAGCCATGTAGATTTCTCACCTACAGACTGAGTGGTGTTATACTTATGCTTCTTCTGCAGAAATATATATGCTTTACTTAATAGTGTGGCCAAAGGCATCTGAGTGATTTTTTTTCCCCTTAGAACACATCTCAGTATCACACCCTCCGTGAATGCTAACAGGCTCTGTTGCTTGGGACTTTTGTGCTGTCATGCCCTCCTTCCAGCTTGACATGTTTTTTAGCTTTAAGATTATGGTGATCTAGTCCACTTTAGTCTGCATGTGGTCTTAAAAAGGGTACTTACTGGCATCATTTTATGTATTTTAATCATATTTAAAGTTTCCTCTTTGGGTAGAAATACTGTGAAATGCTGGGAAATAGTTTAAAAGATTGTTACTCTATTTGAAGTACTTTAGTTCCTACAGAATGAAGTACAATCTGTTCTTGATAATTTGCATTATTTTTCTTCTAATAGTTAAAGCTGAGATACCTTCCTCTGTGTTTAGTAAACTGTAGCAATGTCTCTGAAGCCCCAGTAGTCTGACTTTAACAATAAAACATCTTTGACAGTGGTCAAGACAGAACTGAAGAAGTTCTAAGATTAATATTTAGAAACAGTGGTAATGCAAATTCACTGAAAGAAAGATATTCTGCTTTTCCATCCCAGGTCCTACTTCTTGAAAGTGTTGCTTTATCTCATTCATATGCTGGTAATATGTGGTATATCTATATACAGTCCTTTCAAATATTGGTCTTTGAATGTGAGGACATGAATTTTCTTTCAGAGCTGCCAAAAGCAATGTACTATAATTTGCCCTAACCTCCTGAAGAGACCAAAGAGAAGAAGGATCCATAGTTGGAAGTGGCAAAAAGACAAATCTCTGTTCAGCAACATACAAAGGCAATGCCAAGGTGAAAAGTTTTCACAGCTTGCATGAATAGCAAAAGTCATGCTGTAATTTGCATCAAGCACTACATTTTTCTTTATCTCTGCTGGGTCAAAGAGAATTGTGAAAAGCTAAAACAGGCACACGCAAGGTATAAGTTATATTAACACTGGTCAGTAATTACTTGAAGTTAATTCTGGCCCTGTTACCTTCAGTTTCACAATCTCCAAGATCCCAAGAGAGTCTACAAACCAGGACTGTCACAGACCAAGAGAATAAAAATGGACAAGACAATGGACAAGTGATTACCAAACCACAGTTCCTCATGTACACTTTATCCCTTGTCACACATAGGCTAAATTGTAAAACTCTTTCAACTAACAACTCTTACTCACCCTTCTGCAGAGAAAAAGC
This sequence comes from Astur gentilis, assembly GCF_929443795.1. NCBI lineage: Eukaryota > Metazoa > Chordata > Aves > Accipitriformes > Accipitridae > Astur > Astur gentilis. The sequence goes on from NC_064919.1 coordinate 69,752,832, forward strand.
ATCACTACACTGAGCAACAACTTTTTGAAAAAGATATCACAAACAGCTCCAGTCTCTCTCTGTTCAAATCCAAGGAAAAGGTCCAAAGCAAAAGCTCAGATCTAATATAGGCTCATAACCTACAGGCTCCCACTAACCATATTAATTTATTTGTGGATAAGTGTGTGCATCATTCAATCTTAGTAATAAAGAGGCTAAAACTGGACATGACTAGTTTTAAATCGGACTGATGCTGGAGCTGTGTGAAACTGAGAAGAGAGTTCAGGAGAAGAGGTCTAAGTAAAAGCATTTTCCCTCAGTCCTGAGAAGCATTCCCAAGATGCTTCTACCAAAGGAAAAGTAGGAACAGAAGCACTGAAGAATGAGTACCTCGGGGTCACTGGAGGAGATTGTGTAGCATTTGAGCCACTATTAGGTTTGTTACAGATCACATTCATTTCCCAGGTCTGATACCCGAGTACTGAGCCCAAAGGAAATTCTGTATCAATTTCTACTTTGGAAAGTTTACTTTTACAGGGAAAGCTTTATTCCAGATTAGTTGAGTAATCCATAGGCCCTCACTTAATGGTAGGAGGTTACTTGATATTCTAGAGATTTCTCCTTGTAGCTTCAAATACCACTTCTTTAGTTCAAATGATCACTTGTGAATTTTTAATTTGATAAACCAATCACAGGTCTAGACTTATTCTTTAAATATTTTACTTCCAAGGAACCACCCCTAGGTCTGCCCACAATCACAGCCTGTGTCTGGGGGTACCAGCACCCTGACCCCAGCTGTATAGGTCAGCTGATGGCATGCATGGACAGCAGATGAAATGCACTCAGCTTCATTAACTTGTACCTTAGTTTCTTTGACAACAGCATGCCATCTTTATGCACAAATTTTTAAACTTTTTCTTTTTTGAATTTAATACTGAGAGAACAATTACATTCTGGTATCAGACACCTGAAGTTCTGAAATCTGGCTTCACTTTTCTGTTCTTAAATTTATGAATGACTAACAAAAGACTTTATCAGTGTGTGTTTTACTTGCATATCATTGTTATATTGGCAACCCTTACTCAGTAGACCCATGAACAGTTTATTTTGGCATAAAGCCCACACTGCTGCTGAAATAAGTGATCCCACCTTCCCACTGCTTGTTCCCACCCGTACCTTCTCTCATGAGCTGGCATCAATGTCCGTGCAGCTGCATGGTGAACTGAAACACTTTATTTGCAATATTTTTTTTTGGCTGGGGCTAGACAGCTTTCAGCAGTTACCACATTTGATGGCGAGGCTGGCTACACTAACTGAAAGTGCTTACAGAATCAGAAATGTTACACGTGTACATACTACAGCAACAAATGCTTTTGTTCGCCTTTTAATACAAGGCCAGTAATCATTAGCATCAGCTTGATTGAAATGTACCTGCTCATTATCAAAAAAGGGGTAATCACTAGCTGTTTATCTGCAATACTTTAAGAGTATTATGAATTTTGACCAGACATGTAAGTGTGAATTCTTCAAAAGAGACTGTAAATGTCCTCATTGCAGAAAGGACATAAAGCTGTGTGAAACTCAAGCCTGCAGATACCACCCTGCATGTATTAAGTAGACATGGTATGCTTCAAACTTTCCAGCTATTTTTACTTCTCACTTAGATATATAGGCTTAAGAGGAAGTGACAAGACTATTCTTAGGATTAGCTGTAAATTCTGGCCAGCCAGGAAAACCTGAATTTCAGTAGTGGTCTTACCCCTGCATCTAAAATGGAAAGAAAAAGTGACATTCCTTTATTTTAATCAATATTCACTTTCCATTTGAAACAGTCCTGCAGAATTTAATTGAGGCACATCAGCTCTCTAAAAAAGACCCACATTTGCAATTCCCAGAGCCCTACAAAGTTGCTGTACACCAGTACAGAGTATGCTTCTCTCAAGCTGCTATGAGCAGCACTTCTACCACACTCCTGAAGCATTCTGCAGTGTATCTGGACTCATTGTAAAGATGGGTAAAAAGGGCTGCTGCTGTCTGTCCTTCAGAGCAAACACCAGTCAGGAGCAAGCATGTCCAGGTCCTCCTGCTGCCTGGAAAAAGAGGTTGCAGCTCCCTGGCTGTGAGTAAATATATTTATTAAATAAAATTGTATAAATATTTACTAAAAATAAAAATTAGAGAAGGCCAGAAGTCCAGACTAAGGAAGGGGAGGCCAGAGGACTGCCTTGAGCTGAAATGTGCTGAGTAAAAACAACTGGGATGTGCCCTGAACAACAACAAAAAAAGTAACACCGTAATTCTACTCAAATATCATTTATACTAGCAAATGTTTGTCTTTACCTGGCAGCTGGAAAAAAATTGCCATAACTGCAGTTTGCCCTAATATCTTTACCAATCATACTGCTACTTGATCTCCATGGTAGAGATAGCTGGTAAGTCATCTGAGTTAATCCACGGAAAGCACATTAGTGCTTCTGCTCATGGAATGATTATTCTTTTAATAAACACATTTTTGGGTTTTTTTTTTCCTGTTTATTTTGATTATTGAATAGCATTATTCAAAATACAGCAACTGGAAAAGAAGGAGCCTTTTAGGAGACTTTCGGGCTTGTATCACACAACTTTCATATTGTTAATATATTTGGATTCAGTTTGTGAAATGGTCCATTTGAACCAATGTACTTTATTTGTGAACTGAAGTGCTAGGGCAGAGAAACTCTAAGTATACAGGAAGATCCACGCTCTCACTGAATACCTATTAGTAAGAGACAGCTGATGACAAAAACACCACACATGACCGCTGTAGTTACTTCTACATTTTTTCCAGAGTTGCTGCTTCCCAGTACAAAGAATCTTGTGTGTTCAAAGCCTGCACTTTTTGTTCGCACATGCATGACAATGCATCTGGACTGCTTGTCTACATCACTGCTTTCTCCTGTTCCACATTAGTGTCACTATTTTGGTGTCATTTTTAGTACCTGGGTCTCCACATACTAAATAGGAGAGAGGGTTCAACTATTACAACTTTCTCATTTAGAGTTATAAGCCACATAGAAGTGATCATTATTCAGACATGAGCTGCAAATGCACAATACCACGTAAAAATTAATGGGACTATTTCACTTAACTTCAGCTGTCTAAAACTTAGGTGTCTAATGTAGTCCCAGATGATCCTTCTACAGTCAGTGAAGCTCCACAGTTGCCTCTAGACAGCAGCTATCTTATCCAGGATAAGTATCAAAGTTACGCTGTTGTAAAAGACCTGAACCACTTTCTGAAGATGTTTCTACCTCTTCATTAACTAAAGGAGAAGGCTAGGCAACAAATTAAGGCTCATTAAATAACCCTCGGACAGCTAAAATTAGGTCAAATGACTCCCATCCTTTCTGACAGACCTTAGCTCAGAAGCTCCCCCCAGAAATTGCTGCTACTCTAGCCAGTGTTGCCACCACTCTGCACTACAGCTTCAGTTTACAGTCTTTTATTTTTCATCCTTATCTTCGTTCTTGTAGTTCCTGTGATGCCTTCAGAAACTCCTCTGAGTTGTCAGAGCCACTTAGACTCAAGAGGCCGTGACTCACATGTACCAAATGGATGGTGGCATGCAGAGCGTTATCAGCTTCACAATTCCCCTCAGGTATGAACGCTCCTATAGCGCTTAGGGTACCGACCCTCTCAGGGTTTTACTCAGCAACAAAGCTACATTTTCTGCATTATTTCTGTTGTCTCACTGTACATGCTGAAGTCTCAAGTTTCCCTGTTACGCATTATTAGCTTTGTCATCTTCTCTCAGGACATGGAAATTTTCTTTTCTCCTGTATTATCAGGTACATTGAGCTAAATTGAAGTCTGACCTATGTTAAAATCAGCTACCCAGGATCTTTAGAAGTCTTCTGGTGTCTCCAAGGCATCAGGCATTTCAGTTGATGAATATATACTCACCTAATTCAGGCTTCTAGATAGCTGAACAAGTACTTTATTGATCAACCAGAACCTCTTTTATTGTAACGCTTGTAACACTTACTGGCTCTTCTGCTGATTACTTTCCCTTAAAAGTGCTTTGGAAAAAAAGCAATGCAAGAAGACAAACAAACAACTTCCATCCCCTCCTCCCATCCCCTGACATACAGCCCTCATTGAGATACCACAGGTACTTGCTGGGGCCTAAAACAAGCAAGCATCCATTAATCAACTCTGGCATTTCTCTTGGCAATACCCAAGGAAAGGAAATAATCACTTAACATAGCTCTGATGCCAAAACAATACCCCCAAATACAGGTACGTATACATAAATACCTTAACGTTTTCTGGTATGCATCTGATTTATATTTAGTGGACATGAAACACTTGCATGGAGAACTTTTCTTTTTCAGTGCCTAGGTGATGCAGGGAGGGATCTGACAGATTAACTTCTTCCTCTTTCCCAAAAACAGTCACTTGAGGGTCTTGGACTGAGAGTACTTTTGTAAATTTTGCAAGAGTAAATTACTGTGCTAAAGGGAGGATATTGTCTTTCCAAATTACCATTTTTTCTTAGAAAAAATACCCTAAAGTTTCTTTAAAGTCACTATTTTCCATCAGGATTTCCAGTAGATTCACATCTTCACAAATTTTAAATGTCTGCTCCAACGCTCAAGTTTGTTCTCATGCTATGAAACATGCTTCCATGTATCTGTGTTGCCATTAGGACTGAGGATAGTCCTCAGCTCAACACCTTTTCAGACTTTTCCAACTCTGCGGCTTTCTACTGAGAAAACCGTTTCCTAGGCTTTCCCCACTCCACAGGACTATATCATACCATGATATCTCTAATCTTTAAATAATGGTATTTTGTGTCTCTGTCACCAGAAGAGAGTATTCACTAAGACCAAGATTAGCCCTGAGTGGCCAATTTCTCCAGACCACCCCAACAGTCAATGGAGAAACAGGCTTCGGCCAGGGACAAGCAAGAGAAGTTAATTTGGTTCTTATGAATAATTCTTTGGAAAAGCCTATGGGTTTCCACTGCTTAAAGTCTAGGGAGATTAGCCTCACTAGGCTAAAACAGCTTTCCTGAATACCATCTGAAGCATTTTGGAAGTTCCTGACAAGTTTAGCTTTCCTTCAAAATGCTGTCCAGTTGATTTCAAATTAAAATACCCTTTACATTGCTTCATGATGTGTGCAGTCACCTCTGTCAAATAACTGTGCAGTCTGCTTGGGTAACCTTCCCTGTTTAGCGAAAATATTGTTACATTCTCCTTATAGCATGCAGTTCACTGGCCCCTGAAGAAAGCCTCAAGCCTTTGCAGTTTTGATTGCCTGATGCTTTGAGAGCTGGGAGAGGAAATGCAGTCATTCCTGTACTGTATTTACGCTGGTCAACATTCTTGGAGTTCAGTGGCGAAAGGAAGAGGACAATCTTAGTCCTGAATACTCAGCCTAACCCAGAGTAGAACACTAATTACTCTTTGCTTTTTTTAAAAGATTGTGTAACTTCTACAAATGGAATGGGTGTTGACTGCATATTTTTATGGATTTAATAAAAATGAGGCTAAACCTTGGGATTTTTGTTCTCCTTTCAAAGCTAAGAAATAATAAGCTTTACCAATTTTAATGTGAACTCACTTACATTCCATTATTCAGCCAGGTTAAAAAAAGAATTTTAATTTTATTTCTTTTAAAAAATTAACATCCCCACATCTCTATGCGATTAAAGTTTATTTCAAGATTTCTGTTGAATGTAGAGTTTAGAGAAATTAAACATATTGCTGCCCTAAGAATCAAACCAGAATAAAACAAAATTTGAGAAGTGTTAACATTTAACAGTTCAATCTTTACTTTAGCTCTGCAAGTATAAGGATGGAGTGACCATTGATTGACATGTTCATTTCAGAAACAGATTACACATTGGTCTGAGAATAAGATGTCAGTTGGTGCCCTCATGTGGATATGTGTGCTGTTATAAATAATAGAAAATGAAAATTCTAGCCCAAAGCCATAGAAACTTTAGCATCTCAGTTATGTGCACAGAATTTGGACAGTTTGTTTAAGACAGGCTTTCATTATTTGCTTCCAGTGTGGGCAATTCCATATTACTTAGTTGTATGCAGAATTTCCTAGCTAGATGCCAGGATATAGCATGGCTCTTACTGTAAATTTGAAGTACAAAACTGAAGTCATTCTGAACAGCCACAATCTATCTCCCTCACAAAAACTATTGATAATTTTTACTTTTTAATATGAATCAAGTGACTGGCTTCCAGAACTAATCACACAACTTTTTTCCAGGGTTTGGAGAAATTTCAACAGAATATAACCTTTCTCGGAAAAAATGCCTTTCTTATTTACAAAAAAAGCATTCCAGATGTCAGCCAACACAGAGAAGAGTTGAATATGCACAGGGCATCTAGGCTAGCAGAAATAATTCCAGTTTGATCAACCTCAGTGGAAGAAATTATCACTCAAGATCTAGCTAAGTTTTTCTCAAAATGTGCAAAACAGGTGAGTGAAAAGCATACAACAATTCCAATAAGAATACTGACTCAGTTTTATATATTGACTGTATGACGATGAACATCTGCAGACTGTCAGCAAGGGTCCTAGGTAGATGGCAAGGAGGTAGGTATGGGAACACAGTACGATGCAAGCTGCAGCCAATCCCTGGGCTAGGGTCAGCGCACATCTCATGTCTCTTGTGCCACTGTCTCTTTGGAGTGCTTATGAAAGTGTACGCATTTTTGACTCTGTTACTCACAAGTGCTAAACTTTAATGCAGATTTAATCAGGATGATTAAATACAAGCCCAGCATTCTACAGAATCAGCTATCTAATCTTTACATCTTAAGTGTAAGGAAAAGATTGAAGGCAAACCAACTAGAATACTTTAACAGATATTGAAAGAATTAACCACGTGACACAACCAGAATCTAAACCTATGCTAGACTGCCATTTGCAGCATATCCTATCATAATTGTGCTGTGTGTGCCCCCAGAGGTAAAGATACTGAACTGAAATACTGTAAAAACTTCAGCAAAACTTCCATTTTCAAGCTGAAAAGCAGCTACAATGATTATAAAGAACTGATAGGCAGGGTACCTGCAGTCTGTAATCTGATATGACAAGTGTCTACCTCCAAATCCAAATTCTGAACTGGTGGGTAAAGAAGTTGGTTTTATTTTCATCAGCCACCCACAGATCAGAGTAACTCCTGTGGAATTCCACTGGCTTCAGCAAATCCATATTGTGAAATGTTTCCTACCTTGTGCAATGTTTCAAAGTCTTACTCATTATGATAATTAGGTGGCCAACAATTTAATTTTGGAATATAAGCTAACACTCTATTATTTATCTGCAGGCATTCCATGTGTCCCTGTGCTAGGTGCTTTACAAAAGAAGGACAGAAAAGCATACGAGCCAAGCATAATACTACAATGAGAGAAGTTTTATCTTTGTTAGCATAATATCAGAGACGTGACTTGTAGATTTGGTAGTGTTCAAAATTCTCTGTCCTTACAACTACTCGTTACACAAATTTGGGGCCTTTGCAGGAAGTAATGCATGTTTGACATTACAAATTTTTTTTCCATAATGACAGGTAACACATTTGATATTTTAAACATTTAGATTATCCAGATCAAATATTAGCCAGGTATTTCAGTACCAGGCACTTTAAATTATGAAGTTCTATGGGTTAAAACTTGTTCTTTCCCTCGACATCAAAGATTGCAGAAAGTTTTTACCTTAGCATCATCACTGAATGCCCTAATGTACTTTGCTCTCATTCTTCAGAGCATGTGTTATATGGCTTATTGATCATCCAAAACTCCATAGCTAGTTTTAGTTGAAAGATGCTGGCGTGCATGCTGGTTTACCATAACCTTTAGCTATCCTTTGGGGGAAACGACAGTATGAAAATGAAAGAGGTCATCTCTTTAGGAATACTGTAGCTGTCAACAGAAAAGGAACATACTTTATACAAAACCTGAAAATTTATGGACTTTTTTAAACTCTCATTTAAGAAGTTACATATTTCACTTACTGCTGTTGCTCAATAAAAATAAAAAGAAATTCTTTTAGAAAAGACTTGCCCATAAATGAAGACAGTTGAACAGAGAGTTGTGTGCCTATGAATTATAGTTCCAGACTGCTTATACTCTGCCTTAAAGCTGTGTATTCTTTCTCTGTACTTGTGCAATGCATTAATATTGGAAGGCCCTCTTAAAACTGGGTGATCTATTGGTTTAGGGAGCTAAAGATTAATTCCAGATGTGGTCATGCTCTTCTGGCCCTTCAAAAAGTAACTACTGCACCATCTGTTTTGTAATAGACAATTTCAAAGAGTGTCAAGGGGAATGTTAAAGACATTGGTCAAATGGCCACATATACCTTACACACAGGAATCCTAGAGGTCATAGTGCCTCAGACAGATTCATATTTTCACTTTTTTCTCTCCATTGTTCCACCACGGAAGCTCAAGGAACAGTTCTCCTTCCTCCCAAAATAGGAAGGACACATTTTCCAGATTATTACCAGCATTGACATGTATGAGGCCAAATTCAGACCTGAATTCAGTGGAATGACTGGATTCATGGTGACATATCTCTTATACCTGCTCTACTTTTGAATTCCTGTAGATTATTCCAAACAGCTTTGCTGTTTTGGGGGGGGTGTGTGGTGTGTGTGTGTTTTTGTTTTTGGGGGGGTTTTTTGTTTGTTCATTTGTTTTTAAATGAACTCAGTAGCAGGAGATCAATGCTAAACTGACTTCAGATCTGGCTGGTTACCCAAGACAAATGAAGGGTGCAACAGGTAATGAAGGATTATTCCAGATCATGATAATTTTTATTTTTCCTGGTTATCTCAGGCATCTCAAAGTAAAGGAAGGGTGTCTGTTCTTCTAAATACAGTGCTTGGCATCAATATCTGCATCTTGGGTGTGTAACAAAGATGCATTCAGGTCTAGCACCAACATAACTTAAACACTTCCCAACAGTAAAACCAGAGTAAAACAAGCTCTCTGAAGACTTCCTAAGTATAAATCTGAACTTTAGAGCAGTAATTCATGATTTATGCCAAATAGTCCTGAGAAAAGGTCTAAAATGAAAACAAAATGAAACACAAAACCTACTAGAGGTTAGACAATCACAATCTTGTACAATCCCAAAGAGTAATTTTTGCTGCAGTGACATTAAGTAAACCATGGGTAAAAAGAAATAAAGACTAACAGTATGTCTCCAGTTCATTCCTCTTTGGTTTTTCCAGTGCATCCAGTCATGTTTTATACCAATTCTTGTAATAAGTTATTACAAAAATAGTTAAAGACTAGCAGACTAGTGTACCTACTTAAGTTTCATTGACTTTGCTGTGGTTCTCTCCATTTAACAGCACACTGAGGAATCAGTGCCTTAGTCCGCAAGCTTACTGTCTGGGTATACACCAGCTAGATCTTCAAGTTCAAAGTTTGCTGCTGGTAAGTAAGAAATAAATTAATAGGAATAAAAGCTCCTCACCCTTTGCCTCTCCTTAGTATTATTAGAATTGAATATCTCTTCAGCCATGCTCTATTTGGGTGGTGTAAGTGAATTCCATACAGTGAGATTTGCACTTTTTCAGTATTAAACACTACTAAAACAAAGAAAGGTTGGAAAGCAGACTAGGAAATGTCTGCTTTGGAGAGCTTCATCACAGCTTTTAGAATTAAAGATGTCCAAAAGAAATACATCCTGAGAGGCTAATATACATATTGGTGTGGGAAGATGCATGCATACCTGTTAGCTAAAGCAAAGGCCCCATTGGCTTAGGACAAGATTTAATTCAAAATACTAGACTCAATAAATAACACTTTGAACTAGACGTTATACATCGCAGCTACTCACAATTACACTCCAAACCAAAAGCTGCAAGAAGAAAATGGTGCCTGAAAGAAGGATCCAAACCAGAAAATATTTTAAGGGAAATCATGTGGAGCTAACCTATAGAAATCATAGAGAAGAGATGGGTTTGAAATACCAGCCTCTACAGAGCTAACATATCTCCTCCAGAGCTATAGAAGCATCTCTCACTTCATCTTACATAGGTATCTGTACTCCCCCAAAACACCACAAAACAAGCCAAATAAGCAACAACAACAAAAAAAGCAACCTGAATAAAACTCACCCATGCAAACCAAGCTGTGTAGTAGTCACACCTCTTGCTGAGGCTGGTGTTCCTGGAAGAAAGGACCTCCAGAATGAAGAGGTATTAGAGAGGAGAGTTTTGGTTTAGACATTCATATCACACCTCAGCTTAATTTCTGGTTTTGTTTAAAAAAATTTAACCTCTTTTTATCTGTTCTAGAACATAGTTAATAGATAATCAGAGTCACAAATCCTACTCTATTCCGGTGCTTTCTAAGCACAAATTCTGCCTTTATCTAAGTCATGCAACACAGGGCTGAAAACTGACCCATCCTTTGGAAAATACTCAAGAATTGGCTTAGGTGAGTCATTAGTTGGAGCTTAAATAAAGAAACTCCAGAAATTCAGTAACTCCTCTCTTCTTATTCCATAGTGGACCTAACTCTAAATTCAATCCTAAATGCATGGATAAATCTTTCAAAGCTCACTGTTCTCTGGTCTGAGAGGCTAATTTGCTCCAGCTGAGCCCAGCACTCACCCACTTCACTCTTAAGAAAGACACCTGTGGCACATCTTTTGCATGGGAAAAACATACCAGCTACTTGCTAGCTACTGCCTGGGTCATACACACCTTGTCAAAGCGATCTATTTAATTTAAGATTTATAGATCCAAAATTACACAGCCCAAAGAAAAAAAGAGAGCAGTCATTTTATTCACTTGACACATGCTGTCTTGAGGAGAGTTCCATTTGTAACAGTAGTTAATCATTCACAAACAAAAGAATATGGTTTTAAAAAATAACTTACTTATTCCTCACAGCAGATGATTAAGACATGGTGTACTGGTTAACTGGTACAAAATACATACTCCACGGAAATAATTGTATTTCTATGGCACATTTTTTGGAAAACTTTATCACTTTAACTTTCACTTTGTCATTTAACTTAACACTTTTAACTTTCTTACCTCAGAGGTAAGAATTATTATGTGTTTCCTTTCTCAGACATCTTTTGAAATGACTGGATAGTAGCTCCTGATTTGAGGACCTTTGGGTTTTTTTTGCTGACAGTGTTGCATCCAGCTAGGACGGATGTTTTCCACCTGACCACCTGCCTGAATCGCAGCTACTGACCACAACCTCCACGTTGCTGATAACAACTGCAGAGTTCCCCTGGTTAGGCTGACAGTACGAGCTCTACCTTTACTGTTGTGAGGTTACAAGAGCTACCAGGCAAACAGCACTGAAATAACCCTGGCCACCCACGAGGACACGGGTTTGGGGCACAGTTGTGCCCCGCGGAACCATTGCCACGGGTCTCTGCGCAGCACCTGCCACGTACCCCACGCTGCTTTCCCCGAGACCCCGGTACCAGACTGCAGGAGGTTGGACAGCGTTCTTCCACCACGCTGTCTTTCCAGGCGGGCAATCGCTGAAGGCGTGGAGTTGTCCGCGGGGAGACAACTGCCACGGCAATCTCCGTGCTGAAACAGAACCCACCCCAGAAACCCCGTTATCAGCGTTTTGATGGATCTTTGGCTTTTACTCCTCAGGTGTACCCTATGATGTGTACACGCAGTGGACATATAATGCACGCAAGGCAGCGGGGGCATGAAGTTTGCAATCATTTGCAATCCCCATGCACTCTGGGGTCGGAGCCTGCGAGAAAATCTGGCTTTCAAGGTGCCATCCCCAAAATTACAGGCCGGACTTGGGGGGGGGGGGGCAAAGCCACGGCCTCCCCCCCTCTCCCCCGGCACCCTCCGAGGGCCGTCTCCCACCTCCCTTAGCCACCCGCGCGGGGAAACGGCCGCGGAACGGGGCTAGGCCCAGCCAGGCCCAGCAGCGCCGGAGCGGGACGGCGCCGCGCCGCCAGCCCAGGCCGCAGGGGGCGGTCCGGGCCCGGCGCCTCCCGTCCGGGCGCAGGCGCCACCGTGAGTCCGCGCGGGGCGGAGGGCTGCCCGCCCGGGGACGGCGGCTCCATGCGCTGCCAGGTAGGTGCAGCCTGCCGGCGCCCCTGGGGAGCGGGCCCCGGCTGGAGGCGAGGCGGGCGCCGGGGAGGGCGGCGAGGCTCCCTCAGCCCCGCTCCTCGGCGGGCGGAGGCGCAGGGTGGGCGAGGCCTGGACGGCGGGAGCGGCACCCGGATCCGCGCTGACCTACCCCCCGCCCCCCCCCCCCCAGCACCCCTCTTCCCCGCTCTCCTTCTGGCAGCCGGGTCCGGAGGGACGCGGCAGGAGCTCGCGGGCGTTAAAAAAAGCCAGGGGAAGCGTTTCGTCACGCAGGTTTGGTTTCGGTTGTTTGTTTTGGTCTTTTCGGGGAAGTTAACGTGCGGTAGCGGGGTGTTTCTCCCCGTTGTTTGTCGCAGTAGGCCCCGCTCCCCTGACGGGCGTTTGTTCCCCGAGCAGGTCTCGGTGCTGTATTTCGCCAGGAGCGCAGAGCTGGCGGGGCTGCGCTGCGAGACCCTCTCGGTGCCGCGGCAGATCACCGCTCTGCAGCTCTGGGAGGAGATCGTCAGGCTTCACCCCAGGTAATCGGGAAGGCGCCCTGCTGAGGCGCGCAAAGCTGGACCTGCTTGGGGCTTTTTTGGTGGATGCAGATCGGGCGTTCCGAGCCGAGGATCAGTCCTTTGCTACCGTGAAAACTGTGACGTTTCTCCTGTTCTTGTAACCTGCAGCAAACGCTTCGTGTTTGGGCCAGTTGGAAGTGCTCTAGCTGTATGCTTGGAAAGACTAGGTCCCATAAACATACCCAAAAGTTGAGCGTGAGGCGTGCCTTAGGACACGTGGCCCGTTGTCCGGGATGGCCATGGTATGGCGCCGCCGCCGCGCATCAAAACTGAGCTGGGTTATTAATCTCTCGGGAAGGCGAGATGTCTCGAGGAGGGATTGAGCACAGGCAGGGCCATAAATAAGCAATTCATGATAACATGCAGGTGTTTTGGATCACTTTTCTTTAACTGTGCTGTTAGCCATTGGTTGGAGCTTTTGGCACGCTCTGGAAGGCAGGTCAGGAAGGGAGCAGAAGCCCTGCCACGGGCCTCCAGCCACTCAACACTTACATAGGAAATATGCTCAGCCACTTTCAGCCTCCTCTGCTTTGAAAAAAAAAACCCCGCCAGCGCTGGTGGTTGCATTTCACGGGGAGGCAGGTCCTGAGAGAGCACTAGGTGTGTGCTGTAAGGACCCCTGTGGCACTGGTGCTCTTGGGGGTGTCAGCAGAAATTCCCCCTCAGATTAAGGCTGAGGGAAGGTGCTCAGTCCTGTCAAGAGTGAGTCTGATTGATAGAGAAAGGTGCAACACCATTTTGGAGCGAGCGGCGGCGTGAAAAAAAAAAAAGTAAGGTATAACAGAGGTTGAAGTCCTCAGGATTTAGTGCGGGATGCACTGGAATTTCCAAAACTTTGGACTTAGGTGCCAAAGTCTTCCTGTAGGCACCATCCTTCTTTATTAGACCAGGGGCCTTTACCTCACAGAAAATTGAGACTAATTGTGTTTTGGGGGAGGAGGCAGTAGGGAATGAGTGTGTTTTACTTTGCAGCCTATTACTCAGTGTCAGAAGCAGCAGCAGCACCTTTGATCAGTTTGCCATAGTTCATCAGCTTTGTCCTTTTATGAATGGTGACTTGGGGGCAGTACGTTTTGCATGTGCAGTTACTTCACAGCGGCCTTCTTGGAAAATGCTTCTGCTCCTAGCTTTTCTGGAAAAACTCAGCATAATTGTAGGGCATTGACCACAGACTTCTATTCACATTGCTAATGGATATTCAGACTGCAGCTTGAGCATACTTGACAAAGCTCTTCTGTTCCACCCATTTTCCCCAATGAATTAACTTGCAAGTGACATTAATTAGAGCCCATCCTAATGGGCACTTCAGGTCTATGGTTGCGCTCTGTTCCTCAGTGGCTTGCTGTGCTTTCATACAGTTCTTCCCTTCAGTCTGCCCTCTGAGTCAGTGCTACTGTGTTTTGCTCAGCCTGTGCCTTGCCTGCTTCTGTCTATCTGGCTGTTGGGAAATAAGATGATTTTTACTTGTACCATTTTGGCGTGCTTGCTTGTTTCTAGGCAATACAGCTCTCCACTGTCTGTGCCAGATTTTTTAGTCTCAAACAGTAACAGTTATCATGCTTGCACCTTCTAAGTAAAATGTTGGTGTTCTTTTTCTGGTGTCTTATTGGTGTTGCCCTCACTCACTGTGTGATTGCACTTAGTCATGAAGGTGACTCCCTGCCTGCCTTACGGTATCCAGAGGTGTAGACTCTCACAGCAACATCTCACAGATGTGGAATCAAAAAATATATAGAAGATCTGCCAGAAAATGCACCATATCTGCCCTCTTAGTTCTGTCGCTGCTCCTTATCAATAGCAAATTTCAGACCCGTAGATATGAAAGACCCAAAGCCTCATAAACTGTGAGGTTACACAACAAGAACAACTCGTTGACCACTGAATCTTCATAAGGTGTCATGAACAGCATCCTGCAGTGCTTCTTGTGTGTAAGAAAATTGCTCCAGCCCAGCCAGACCGAATCAAGGGAATGTTTCGTTCTAATCCCAAGTTGGATGGTTGCTACCTCTTGAGTTGCCTCCTTCTTTGTTAGAAGCTGCTGAAGTGGGTCTGGTATACATTGGTTCGTTCTCATGTAGGCCTATGACAAATATAGTTCCTGACTTCTGAAAATTATACTGAGTTGGTTTCTCCTTAGCCACCACAAGAAAATCCAGTAGTAGGAGGTGGGTGTTTGTTGTATTTTTGAAAGTGTATTGGAAGCAGAGTTGCATAAGTCTCAGTGGTGTTTACCTCAGCTGCCCTAGACTGCGCACCAGTTTGTTGTTTAATGAAATCTCATGGTTAAATCCAAACAGTCTATTTAGAAACCTATTTGTGCTCCTGCCATTCCCCCTCAGGCTTGCTGTCATCCGGGATCAAGTGGTTTTTGCTGTTCGGCAGGAGTACGTGCTTCTTGGAGATCAGCTCCTGGTCCTGCAGCCTGGAGACGAGGTTGCCATTATCCCACCAATTAGTGGAGGCTGAATCTGCTCAGGTTCTGTTGGGTAGGTATCACTTCTTGCTTAGCTTCATATGGAGTGTCATCCTGTGCTAAAATATCTCATGAATTCTGTATAATGTTCCAATAATCTTTTTTTGTTTAGGTCCAGAGATGTGATTGCAGTTCTCTCCCTCCACCCTGGTACTCTTTTGAGAGAGCATAACTTGCGTTTCCTGCTGGAGAGGGCCATTGTGCTCACCAGAAACTATAAGCTGGTGCACCAATAAATGATTAACACATATGCAGTAAATGGAAGAAAATTGTCAAAGGGGTCAGGCATTGTTTTGAATTTGGGTTTCAGGTCTTGCTGTTCTTCTATAGTTGTTTCTGACTGCCAGGAGATACCCAGCTTGCCTAAATAAGGTAATAATGAAAAACCTCCTGCCACTTTTTAACAGAAAAGATTGTACAGGAAAAGGATTGACTGCTGCTTACAAAAAACTCTTTTTGTTGTTGTTGTTGCTGTCAAAGGAACGTTTTCTTAGAATAGCTTCATTTCTTTGCGTGGTTTCAAGTGCCAGTCCATGTGTTTACTGCAGCTTGTTCCATTGCTGCTGCTCAAAATACTACTTTTCCTCCTTACTCTTAGATGAACTGATGACTGGTTTGTACTCAGGAAATTAGAAGGGTCTCCTGTGTCACTGAAACAGACCGATAGTATGAGGTCCTGAAGAGCATATTAAACTTTAGGGTTAGAACCCCAATCCATGTTTATCAGAAATCTCTGTTTTAAACTGTGTTTGATTTCACAATAAGATAGGGAGGAGCGGCTGACAATCTTGCCACAGATTTACTAGCACAGTGGTCCATGCTGGTTGATTGTACTGTTAAACTGGGGCCTCATTAGTTCTGGTTTCGTCCTACTGGACCAGACTTTCCTACCAGGAAGGAACCTGTATGCATTAAAAAACAGGTCATTGCTTGATATTTGCATTTAATATTCTCTCAGCAAGTCTGAGAGAAACTGCTGAGAAGTCAACATGCCATGGAGACTGGTCTCTTGGGGTGAGGAAGTAGATGGTGCATGTTTTCTGCATAAAGTGGGACATCAGCACTGGATAAAAAGCAGTTGGCCAATGCTAGTATCACCAAAACCAACAGCAGAGTCTCTTTGGTTTCAGCTTTTCTAGCGAACTATGGATGAAAGCGAAGATGTGCCAAAAGATTTTGTCAAGCTCAAACCTGAAAAGCTCTCTGTAGATGAAGTGTCAGAGCTGGTTATTTCACCGTACTGTGGGGCAGTGTCTCTGTTCATTGGTGAGTTTAATATTTCTGAGCTGGATCTCTGGGTGTGTTAACAGTCTAATAAATGGAACCTGGATTATCCACACCTGTATGAAAGCTCCTGCAACTCAGATGCAGATCTTCGTTGAAAGTAAAGTACTTTTTTACCCATGGGCTGGTGAAAGTCAAGGCTGATAGCTCTGTCCTGTTGCTTAATGTGCATGGTACAGATCTTGAAATTGCTTTGTGCTTAAACCATAGTGCTACTGGGCTCCTAAATACTGAACACTTCAACATTGCATGGGCAAATGCAGTAATAGCACCTTAGCAGTTACACAGATATCCCAGCCTTTTGCATTACAGACTGCAGACTTGTATAATGTGTAAACTAAATTCTTCCTTGTATATTAGAGTTCTCTTATTCAGAGAATCTCTTTACATGGTCGTGACTAGGAGCGGTTGTTTGTATTTGCACAGTGCTGACCTTGACCATAGCAGGAGATCCTGGGTTTTACTCACTATTTATATATAATATATTATTATATAATAAATGTATAATATATATAATAAATATATAACATACATGTTTATTTATTCAGTGCTTTTTGTTGATAAATCATTTGTGTTTAGGTACTACAAGAAATAATTTTGAAGGAAAAAAAGTGATTCACTTAGAATATGAAGCATATACTTCAATGGCAGAGACCGAAATAAAGAAAATCTGCAGAGATGTTAGACAGAAATGGCCATCAGTCAAACATATTGCAGTGCACCATAGACTTGGGTATGTATGGCCAGGCCCCATCCTTCTGCAAGTAGAGTATTAATCCTTGTCTGGTGCTTGACTATGCTTACATAGTTGCAGGACATGCAGGAGTCTTTACAAACTGTAATGTAGCAAAGCTGGCTGCAGGATCAAGCTCTAGCTACAGAGCTAAGGTCTTTTAAAAAATGTGTGTATTGATACTCTTTGCTGGAGTTCACATTTAGCCTGCAGGATCCTTGATGCTGGTGTAATGGTTTGAAAGTGGGGAGAAGAGATTGAGATTTCATTCCAGGAAAGGGGAGGCTGTTGGTTTGTTTTGTCTTTTTTTAAACATGTGAAGTTGGCAGCACTTTCTTTTTCCTTCTCTCTTCCATTGAGGTGCCGCAGAATGTTCATACTGTCAGATTTAAGTCAAATTATGCCATAGGGAACCTGTAAGCTTAGACTATGGGGAGGGGAGAGGCATGGTAATTGACAGCCATACTTGTCAGAGAACCTACTGTTGTTCCTTGAGTCTTGGATAAGCATTTTCTGTTGGGTTCAGAACATGGAATACTAGTGTCTGACATACTCTTGAGCCTTCACTCTTCACCAGATTTCTTACTGAAACCAGCAGCATTTGCAGTCTGTTGCAAATGCTTGTTTCCTTTTCTCGCAGCAGAAGGAGCTTAGGAGGTGATCTCAAAGGGTAACATTAGCTCTGAGGGGTAGTTTCCTTAGATTTCCTCCATAGTCAACACAGAGTGTGATTCTCTTGAGGGCAGCTCAAAGCATTTAAGCTTAGATATTTCCTATAAACTGTTTGCCAGAGGAGTCTTACTGTGGAGCGAGGGTTGGAAGGCAGCTTTTGGGAATACTGCCCTTGTGAGGAGCAAAACACTTGTGCTACTTCTGTTAAGTTTGGAACACCAAACAGGAAAAACTTCATAATTTGAATTTGTCAAAAATTAAGCTTTATTGCAAAATCTGCCTAGTTCAAGGTGCTTAATTTCTTCTTTCACAAATCCTGAGATGATTTCTTAGGTTTTCAGATAAGGACTGGGTGTTCTAGCTTGTTGCTGTTCATTATTAAGCCAGCTTCCAGTGAGTTTCCTATGCACTGCTGCAAATTAGCAATTTTCCCCTCTTAATTCCATAGACTTTATTTAAAAAAAAAAAAAAAAAGAATGGAAGAAAAAAGCCTATGTCTGGTGGGTTTATTTATTCTAAAGCATGGAATTCTCACATCTGGTACTGATTTTGGTTGTGGTTTTCTTTCTTTTTAAAAGTGTATAATCTTTTGGACATGGCTTGACACTTGCTCAGTATGAATGAGTCAGGAGAGCGTGTGGCCAGAATACTGACGTGACATGGCCACAGCTTTTGGGTGCTCTTGATGTTAAGCATTAGCTAAAGCTGCTGTTGTTCCTCTTCTCTCCCTAGTGTGGTTCCAATAACTGAAGCAAGTGTAATTATTGCAGTCTCCTCTCCACACAGAACAGAATCCCTTGAAGCTGTAATGTACTGCATCAATACCTTAAAAGCATCCGTCCCAATATGGAAAAAGGTATGTTTGGGAACAAATTTGAGTTTAGGCCTGTGCCAGAGTCTTAGACAGCTGGAATAAAGCCGCTGCTCTTAAGTGAAGCAGCTGAAGCATTATGGGCAGCAGTTGCTCCTGTTGGGATGCCAATGTCTAGCACCAGTGGGTTTCCTCTAATGCAGCTAGACCCATCTGTGGCAGGTAGGGCACCTGGAAGGCCCTCTCTTGCCTATACCATCCAGCTCCTCTTCCTTTTAACGCCATACTGGGGTCAAAGTGAAGGAGCCCTGAGCTCTCCTTTTTCGAGTGGCAAAACTCAGTTCTGCACAGGCTTATGGAAGAACTTTAGAGTCAGCTTTGCTTTGGACAGCATTGCAGTGTGCAAGTAAGAGTGGCACTTCTTGTCTTTCTGTTTTCCCCTCGTCCCTGTGGCCTTGAGAAAGCACAAAGCATTAAGCAACAGCACACAATGAAGGGATGAGCAGAGGTCCCAAAGCTAGTATGGGCACACAACAATGTGTGGAGAGACCAGCCCGGGTCTAGAAAGAGCCTCATTGCATAACCACAGTGTTGCATGCAAGCAATGAGCACTACCTCTGCCTTCTCTCCCAGGGAGAACTTGGCATGTGGTAACAGTGATGTTCTCCGCATTACTACACTTTTCTGACACCTCTTTCAGGAGACTGGAGTTCTGTGGTGTCAGAAAGAATAGTCAGGGGCTTGGAGCCCTACTGCATTTGCTCCTTAGGTCTGGACTGCTGCTGGGTAGTCCAGTCTGTCCTGAAGATCTAATACTTACTGTATTTTGTATATTGTAATTTTATTTTTTTAATACGGACATCTTGTATACACTTTACTCTCCTAAAAATTCTGGTACAGTAGGTTAACATGGCAACACTTTAACAGGGCAGCTTCAGACATGAGTGCTGTGTATTCTACAGCTTTTACATCATTTCTTCTAGATGTCTTTCTTGAATTGACTGCAGTATAGATGGGCCCTTCTAAATTTAATGGGGCTCAGCCCAAGGTTCAGCATCTGCCCACGTGTAAGTCAGTATGTTCTAAGGGTGCTACCCTCTTTTCTGTTTGCCAGCCAAGTGCTGTGTAGTCCTGTTGTGATGAGTAAATAATAGCAGAATGGCTGTTGAGTTGTTTGGCCTGCTTGTGGCTGTATGTAGCAGAATTCCACAATATTTCCCATTCTTTGTTTATATTTGCAGGAGATTTATGAGGACGAATATTCTTGGAAAGAAAACAAGGAATGCTTTTGGGCAAATTCAGAAAAATAACTGTACTCTCTTAAAAATAAAATGTTACTGTTCCTAATGAGCATACTTGTTTAGCTTTGAGTTGTTTTTACAGAGAATCTATATGTTTTTAAGTAGCTGTAATAGACATTTCAATCTGAATAATTCAGTTAGGACTGAATGAAATAAATGAGTAAGAATTAGGGGGTTTAAGTGTTCTTGACTCTCCTTTGAAGTCATCTCTTTGTGCATTTCAACACAGAGTCAGTTTTTAAAACAATCTTCCCTAAAATTTTTGGTTGCAAGGTGTTTAGTCCACTGTGATATATACTATTGTAATGCCTTTACAGTGGTAGTCTGTGTTCACTGTCTGCATGGGAGGTCACAACAGGTGAATTGGATTTTTCTTAATCTTAAAGGAAGTCCTGAGTAGTTTAATTTTATATGACTGTAGAATCAATTCACAAGCTTTATGCTATTCTGACATTCTTGTAACATGAAAGCTACTTGAAGTAGATTAAACATTTTGTAACAGACAGAGAAGAAAATACAAACTGTACCCCAGAGTTATTAACGTTTTAGTAGTGGTTACGTTCCAGTAGCTCTGTCTCACAGAGACATTTTTACTGTGCAGCTGAATTACAAGTCCATTGTATTAAAACAGAATGGACAGACCTTGATTCAAAGTTAGATCTAATAGTCCACCAGCAACAAACTTGCATTAGCAATAACACACAAACCTGTAACTACTTAATGATGTCTAGACATGATTAATTTTGAAGAAGCTTTTTTGGCTGTATACTTGTATGGTGCTGCAGAAAAAAAAGCTAGCTATTATTACAAATAGACAACTGTAAGTTTAATTAGTTTTAGTAGTTTGACTTTAGAGATGTTAGGATTTGAAGTCTTAGAAAGGGATTAGTTTTTCAAAGGAAAGTGAGTCCGTTGAACTTTCTGCAGTTTATATATGCATTTATATTCACATTTATGTTTTTAATGCAGTTTTTCTCGTTACTGTTTTGAAACCTAGTTAAAAGGGAGAAAGACTGACATAGTATGCCTATGCTCCCACTGGAAACAATGGGCTGCTCATCTGAGTAAGATCATTTTATTTATATTACTGCACTGTGCGATGATAGTGTTTAGATGCTAAGAGTTCAAAATCCCATTGTGTATGGCATTTTTACTAATGCTGAGAGGCAGTTTTATCTAGTCATCATTATCAATGTAGACAAGATAGATATAAAGCAAGGAAAATGAGGTAAAGAAAAGTAAAATTATTTGTTCAAGTTTGTATATTATCACATCACAGAACACTAAAGCCTCAGCTGTATAATCCATTTCATTGTGTCTGCAGTAAAAATCTACCAAGAGCTGCTAGCTGCACAAAATAAAATGAGACAAATAGGGGATGATCTTTTTTCTCCCAGTGATCTCAGTCAGTTATAATATTTAGTGATGGTTACTGTATCTGGATTAAGTAAATTCCAGTGAAGCATACAGCTTCAGGCTGTATGTTAAACTGTGCCTGTTAACTTACTGATACGCTTCCCTCAATGGAAGTGAGCGAGTCCTTCCTCTGCAGGACAGCAGCTGCTCCTTGTGTGCTTACACATACGCAGCCTCCAAACCACGTGGGCCCTATTACCTAGGCAGGGCTGAGCAAGTTCAAGGTTGCATTTTCCTTTGTTTTGGAGGTTGGAGAGGACCCCTCTGCCATTTGAATGTCATTTTTACCAGGAGTTGTACAGAATCCTGAGTACAGATCACTTCCTCTGTCAAATAATTATTTTTGTTTTTAGAGAAGAAAGCAATACATAAACTTTCCCATTTTTGGTGTTAATTTTTCCACATTCATGTTTGCTGTTACCATGCAACTAATTAGTGTATTAATTTCACAAAAATAAATGTCTAGCTTGCCTTGTAGTGGGTGGTTTATGAATGAAGTAAAACCTATGCAGTGCTTGCATACTGGTGCTGTGCTCTCATACAGAAAAATAGTGGTATTTAGAACACTTGAATTGTACTTGGGGCCCTATGATCAGGAGCAATTCCTTTGTTGCACTAGTGTCTCTCTAGTGCTGCAGTCTCCTGGAAGATTTCTCCAGGGTGACCTTAAGTGCACCTTCCCCATCAGCAATGCAGCTGGGAAAGAGAGTGCAGAAAAGAGAAAGAGTAATTGTGTACTTCCCCACAGTGACCAGGAACAATGAATGGAAGAGATGTTGTACTGAGTCACAGCTGAGTGTTACAATGTGTGTACGCTGCCATGGTCAAAACAATGAAATGTCATTTTGTGTCCCTAGCTGTGCATGAGGCAAGTACTGCTTTGTTCTGGAACAATGATGTATTGGTCTTGTGTAACTTTGGGTTCTTCAGCTGGCATCTAAAAGCGAAATGGAAATGCCCCTAGGAGGGATAATGTGCATAATTGGAGGTAAAATGTATCTCACTGAAATTTTAAGTCCACTCTCCGAGCTCAGTGTTCCGGCTCCCTCTGTAGGGCTACCCTCTCTGCTAGGGCAGTATTATTGTAAGAGGGCAGATTACTCTGTTCTAATACAGTTGCCAAAGGCTATGTCTGGAGCGACCCAGAAATGCTTCCAAATTTCCAGGCCAGGGGATGAATCCCAGCTGTGCCTGACTACATGTCAGGGAAAGATGTGGCTGCTCATGTCCTGGTTTCTACACATGCAGGACTAGGCTGCTGGATGAGGGCTGCCTTGTGTTCTGGTAAGGTCCGTGAGTAGGATGATAGCAGCTACAGATCAATATACAATGCAGTCCTAGCTTTCTCGGACGAGTCCAGCTGTCTCCTTGCCTTGGCTTATAGGGGAGGCTAATGCCACCCCTCTGTGGCTCTTCAGCTGTGTCACAGCGTCCTGCAGAGGTGGTGGCTCCAGGTGCAGACAGATGTTCCCAGGAACAGATGCTTCAGACTGAAGAATCACCAGGCAATTCCTGCAGAGATCTCCCAGATGCGGGGTATTTGTGGAAGGGAA
This sequence comes from Astur gentilis, assembly GCF_929443795.1. Classification (NCBI taxonomy): domain Eukaryota; kingdom Metazoa; phylum Chordata; class Aves; order Accipitriformes; family Accipitridae; genus Astur; species Astur gentilis. The sequence goes on from NC_064919.1 coordinate 69,775,716, forward strand.
GCACATGTCTTCAGATTGAAAATTTGTCCTTCTGAAAAGATGTCTTGGTTGCTAACATTTGAATACACTGATCTATCCTTTTGTCTGGCAGAACGTCCGTATACCAGCACTGCTTAATTTTAAGAGTTTCCTTTCCTGATTTTGATCTTTCATTCTCTGTTCTCAAGAGAAGCTCAGCCTGATGCATACTATGAAAACAGCAGCTGATGAACTGGCATGAAATAAACGGGGGGGACGACAAAGGGGGACGAACTGTGTTATAAGGAGCCTACCCAGGAGATGGCAGCCGAGAGACGACTGCGTGAGAAGAACAGCTCCCAGTCTGCCCAGGTGCAAGCTGTGCTGGGAAATACTGGTGTTCACTTCCCCTGTCACTCATGAAAGTGACAGTCACACTCAGGAATGAAAACTTTAGATTGCTCAACTTTAAGCTAGATTTTGGCTTTTCTCTCAACTCACTTTTCCCATAGCTGTTCAAGGAATTTGTAGTTTTATAGACTAACACATTCATTTGCTCCATAAAAAACATTAAAAGGAAAAAACTGCTAAAACTAATCATTAACTAAGTGAAATTGCCTGTGATAGCCAACAGTGCTACCCCTTGCCCCCAAAAAAGCTTTGAAAACTCAATCTTGAGCTCTTCCAGTAAGTGTCCTGTGGCGGTACTTGAAGAGAGAGAGATTTGAGAATAGGCTCATGACTATAAATCAACAGTTTCTTTGAGTACCTTAGGCCTGTTTTTTAAAAGCAAACCAACCATAAAATTATATCAAGTGTTAAAGAAATTAGCATCCTCATGTATCTTTATAGCAGTTCTGTTTTAAAAGTTCCATTTCGACTATTTTAAGAGAAAGAGGCAAATACATTTTAAAAACTGCTAGCACACTAAAGCCTGTGACTGCATATGGGTAATTGATCATAAATGAGGGCAGAAAGGTTGTCTTATTAAAAGATAAGACTCAACTTTTCTGAGGCTGTGAAAATTATGTACACTTTCTTACCTTTGAAGGCAATAAAAAGTTGAGGCAATTAGCTATAGATTGAGATGTATTTTCATACCTTCATTTTCTTTAGTCTTTTAATTTGCAACCTTTGTTGTACCTCAGTTTTAGATATAAAGAGTAATACAAGTCAGTATATAAGGAATCTGGCTTTCAGTTCTGCAGAACACAGACTTGGTGAAAGATGGGAGTTTTGTGCCTTAAGATTAGGATCATGTGGTTCTGTATTATGGAAGTGTTAAAGTTGGTAGCTTGAATGTTTATGTGGAAAAAGAAAAAAAGGAAGCTCTGTGAAAGTAGCTACTTTTCAGGTGGTAGTTACTGCAATGACTGTCTTCCTATTGTCTTCCTCTTCACAGCCAAGTTTCTCCTCTTCTTCCTTTCCCAGCGTGCTCCTGCTGAAATGTTGCATTTGGCTTTTCCAATGTATGGTGCGGAGCAGCTAGAGCTGGTGTCAGGACATGCTACTGCTGACCAATTCTGTACATAATATAAAGTGCAGGGCATGAGACTGGCAGAATATGGTGTAATTTTAGATGCCAGTGATAACCCCATGCTTATAGGAAGGCCTGACCATGATAAGGTTTTAACACCAGCTATTCAAATACACAGCTATTTTGCACTAATGCAAACTGACTTACACTACAATATAGCTTACCGGTAGTATTATACTCATGACTATAACCTACAAGACTTCCAAGTGCAGCTTCTTTGTATACCTAGCAGAGTCATCGCCTTAGGGTTTTCACTGTGTGCTACTGGAACAAAGACATATTTGGCCCCATTTTATGTCGTGCTTTTTCAGTAGCATTTCTTTGCTTTAGGGTGCTCTTTAAAAATAAACGAGTCTGTGTTCAGCAGTATTCTTGTTTTTATTGTAGTAACGCTGTTAGGCCCTCAGGTAGGTACCACAGTGATACAGTCCCTGCTCCCGTAGAGCTTACATGCTAGCTTTCAGAAGTCAGTTTGATTATAAACTCTTGTACATCCCAAATCTATACATAGGCTCATATGAAACTAACTTTGATTTTGGACTTGATTCTAGTACTTCAGGAAGTCAGCAGCTAGATTTCAAGACCAGAATCAGATACAAGTTGAGTTTGCTGAAGGTATTCCTGACTTTTCTTGCTGTGCAAGCACAAACAGAAGCACATGCTGAAGCTCAACATTTCAGAATAATATTTAACCTGTAATGTGCTGTTTTAAAAAAGTAAAACTAAAAAAACCAAACCAACCCCTTGCGCCTAACACAAAATATACATAATATTTCCAGCATTATTTGCGGCTGTGCCAACTTAAAAGTGCAATAGACTCACCCATTACAAAAACTGAATTAGCCATTTAAGTATTAATTGTAAAAGAAAAATAAACTAGTAACTTGAAGTGGTTAGGATACAAAAACCTTATCTATTGCTATGCCTTCCCTTTATTTTGGGAGAAAGTATTATGTCCAGGCTGGGGGGAAATTCCTGTTTGGGACAAAAAACCCAGTGAAGAGTAGTGGATTGAGTCATTGCTACCTGATTGATAAACTGTTAAATCCCCAAAGAAGCTGTATGTCAGATACTGACCTGTACCTCCCACCAAAGGTGGAAGAAGGAAATCTGGCTGAATGCCTAAATTTCCCTTGCAAGCAGCACCAGAAATGAAAGATGCTGCCATCTGCTGCATTTTGAAATTCCCCCTCTGGCCTGGAGTGCATGACCCTGGTTATGTAGGAGCTTCTCACACATACAGGTATAGGGTTTTGTTTTCTTGTCACAAGTTTATATAAGAATTGAGGCAGACAATTTTTTATCTTTACTTTCAGAGCATTTTCCCTTGGGATTTACAATTACAAGTCAGGAGCTTATTCTTTAGCTTTATGCAATTGCTACTTTTTTTTGTTTGTTTTGTTACTTCTTACATAATTGTTTTGGTCACAAACTCAGCTGATGGCAACAGTCTTGTTTGACAATTGAGATCAGAATCTGGATTGTTTTTCAGAATGTTTAAAAACCCCACCCCAAAACATAACTGTTCATAGATACAAAATGAATCCAAAACACATATAAAACTACACTGAGCACAATCCAGCTGTCACTGCAAATGAAGCTGTTATTTGCCAAAGAGATGGTTGGCTCCTGACTGCTGATTAAAAAAGACTGAGTAAAACTTTCAAATGTGCTCAAGCCTAGTTTTTGAAAAGTCCCTCAGAAAATAATCTGAAAGGTGCCTAAGCAAAATTACAATCTAGCTTTGGGGGAAAGAAAACATGACTTTGGGTCTGAATCAGGTACATTTAAGTGTTTTACTCTTCAAGTAAATCACCTTGAGTTGGAAACAATCTCACTTGCATGGCAGTGTACGTAAGGACAACACACACATCTTCTCTCACAATTGATTATAAGCATAACTGCCAGGCATGAGAGAGAAAGGCAGCCAAAAGGCCAATTCCCCTGACTGTTAGCAGTCTTACAGCATGTGCCTTTTTAAGACTGAGCTTTCATTAAAACCCGGCAGAATAATGGCATGTGATAAACTTGAGGTGTGTGACCAACTTAAGTCAACCCAAGTGTTGTGCTCAGAGCTCCTTCCAGAGCACTACAGTACTTTACTGTATAAAACATAAGTTATCTTCATCAAGACAGGAACATGTGGGACCAAGTAAAATGTGACAGCTAAGGAGGTCGTACTGAACTTTGGTCTCCTGGAGGGCACTGAGATGCTAAAAGAAACAAATGCAGTAAACCGTTTACAGAGCTTAGATCTTCACTGTCCTCTGCCCCAATGTGCATACTTCCTTAGTAATCATCCCCTTTAGTTCACTTCACGCTCTTAGTCTTGCAAAATCTTTCAGTACAGAATTAAAGGCAAGATCTTGACTGTCTTCCGTATTTATGTCAAAAGCGAAACTAGTGTCAGAGCGACTGCGAGCGTAAAGCCCAGTGCAACAGTAGTGGTAGTGCGTCTCAAGATGAAGTCTGAAAACTAATCATAACATTGCAGAGAAAATGCTGTAAATTATTAAATTCTTATTTTCTTCTCAGAGAGAAAGTATGCAGAAGGCAGTTACACATACCATTTGGCAATATTTCCCCAAGGCAATGTACTTCAGTAATTTAGTTGTGACCTTAGTGCAAGGAATATGGTGAACTTTTGGAACAGTTTGCCCACCCGGTTGTCCTGTAGCACCCAGACAGACATCTTCATACGCAGTTCCCACTTTATAGATTAGTTAAGACAAAGGTTTGCTGGTGCAAATTATTTCTCTAAAACAATAAAGATGGAGTTAGTCAATGAAAAATGGGTTTTCTTCTCCCAGTCTGGAAGCAGTAATTCACCACCCATTCATCATCAACTTAATAGAAAATGTCCTTTACACATATGGTACTTGTCAACTGAATTACGAACTGATGCTGTTCCGCAGTAATCTGAAATAAATTGCTCTGTTTCACTCTGCAGTAGAGCAGGAGAAAGGTTGCTGGCACAATATGTTACTGTAAACTCCGGACCTGCCAGTTCTAAGGGCTAAGCTTGTTTTAAAGGCAAAAATTTACAAGAAAAGGCACTATAAATCATTTTTGAAAAAAAATGAACTGTCCTGCAGTTACTCTTATAATAGAGTAGAATCTGTAAAATATTTTTATCTATAACAAGACACTTCCATTAAAAATGTTTAAATGTTACTAAGCTTTAAGGCACTCCAGCTGAAGAACCGATTGGATCACAACTACTGTTGGTGGCTCAGATTTTCTCTCTTTATCCACGTAACTCATTATCTTCAGTCTTTGTCCTTTGTGAGTTCTGTAATTTCATCGACATCTTCTATATCTTGTGTCATTTTCTCATACTGTCTCTTGAAGAAGCCAAGCTATGGTAAGCATTAAAATAACACCATATCACAGTAAGTCATTGATAGTTACATTTCTGAGCTAAGCTAAATAGTGTGATGATAGAAATACGCGTGTGCATGCACACATATACAGTGTTTGATTTGTAGACAATTCCTGACTCTAAATTGAAAGGAGCTAGGCTTTAAACTCCTGCCTGGTGCAACTAAATGCGAGAACAGCAGTGCTGAGTAGCCAGTTGTCTCCCTGCCAAGATACAGGCATCTCCATGTTGCCTTAGTGTGCCAAGGAGCCCTTCAAGCACCAAGGCCCTGGCATACAGGAAAACTTTTCTCTTCCCTTAACCTAGGTATCCTTTGTAAATTACTTCTTTCCCTCACCCTTCTCTTTTCTCTGTTTGTCTGTTCAGTGTATATCCTCTCCCTCTTTGCTTCTCATCCCCAGCCTTGCCCACTGGGACTATCATGGGAGTTCAGAGCCCAGCTGGGGAGTTATGGAAGGAGGCAGGCAGTGTCAAAAGGAAAAAAGTAAATGCCATAGCCCCTGTTTTGAACCGCTGGAAATTCATTTACCACCTTCACGTTGCCATTTCTATGGGGACCTATTTTTAGAGCCCTTCTAAATGCTCCCATCAAGGGTGCAATGCCAATGCAGTATTATTCATACCACCTGTCCTGGTTTTGGCTGGGACAGAGTTAATTTTCTTTCTAGTAGCTGGTACAGTGCTGTATTTTGAATTTAGTATGAGAACGCACTGATGTTTTAGTTGTTGCTAAGTACTGCCTTTGCTAATTAATGCTTATTCTAAGTCAAGGATTTTTCAGTTTTCTGTGCTCTGACAGCGAGGAGCTGCACAAGAAGCTGGGAGGAAGCATGGCCAGGATGGCTGACTTGGACTAGCCAAAGGGATATTCCATATCATAGGACGTCATGCTTATATAAACTAGGGGGAGTTGGCCAGGAGCTGCTCATCGCTGCTCAGGGCCTGGTTGGGCATTGGTCAGTGGGTGGTGAGCAGTTGCACTGTGCATCACTTATCTTTCTTGGGTTTTTTTCCTCTTATTTTTGGTTATCTTCCTTTCAATTACTATCATTATTATTTTATTTTATTTCAATCATTAAACTGTTCTTATCTCAACCCACAAGTTTTACTTTTTTTCTATTCTCCTCCCCATCCTGCTGGGGTGTGAGGGCTTGGGATGGAGTGAGTGAGCAGCTGTGTGGTGCTTAGTTGCCAGCCGGGGTTAAACCACAACACCACCAAACCGCATGTGTGATTCTGTTCAGCACCAGAGAAGAGAGATTCCAAAGAAAATAGCCCAAATGTATTTATCCCTTTCTGCTTTTCTTTTTAAGAATATAAACACCTACTTACTTTCCACAAAACGGCAACCAATACTAACAGCAAGAGGAGTCCAGCCAATATACTGCCAATCACAACACCAACTGGTATCTCAGCTTTCTCATCCGGCTTCATTATTGTAACTGGGATCTGAAAGCAGAGAGGCTGCGCGTTAGGGGTTAATGTTAACTGTATATGAAGTAGGATTTGTACTCAAGAATAGCTGGACTGCACAATTCCAGCATCAATAACTGGAACACACCAGGCAATTACAGCCTTTTCACTGGTGTCCACAGGTACCTGGCTGCAGCACCGTGGCACGTGACAGTGCCAGTTAAGAATTAGGGGCCCTCATCACTCTTGGCCATACCCAACAGGCAGAGGAACAATCTCTTCCTGACAGCTGTCTGCCTTTCCAGTAACAGGAGGTCTTTCAGAGTTCTTCCCATCACGGACACACCATCACTACGTAGCTTTCATGCAGGTGGGGAATAGCCTGGTGTAGAGCCCCATCTGCTCAAAACAGACTTTCACTGCATCAGCTGGAGAAGAACTACTTCCAACCAAGCGCTGTCAGAGCCTGTTACCTGTGGTGGGCAGCTGTAGGAGGCAACACTAATCATGGAGGCCACATACCACCATGCACTGCGTTTGCTGAAGTTTCTCCCCTGCTGCTGGGCCGGTACCTCTGTCTCATTTGCCTGCTGTTCCTACCTTCTGGGAAACCACTAATAAATTGTTAGATCTTCTCATGTTAATCTGTGTTCTTCAGAGTCAACTGCATGAATTTGCTGTAAGATGGATGGGTCAAACAGGAGTGTTTCTAGCACACCTATGCTTCCTGAGCTACAAGCAATATCAGAGATCTCCCACAACAGCATACAGTGTCTGGAAGTTAGTTTTCAGGTGATACCCTATCTATTTGGATGGGTATGACCAACTATATAGTTAAATATAACATAGTTGCTCAGGGAGACATTGCTGGAATATTTATTAACTGTCAAATCTTTGGATTTAATCTTGCAATGACATGCATTTAGCATGATGGGTTTTTCCTTCCTGAAACATGATAAAAGAAGTCATATTGGTTTAATTTCTCAGGATTGCTTGCTCAATGCATTTGTCTGGTGTAATTTAATCTTAAGCTTTCTGGGAAGCTTGCAGTGGACTGACATCTCAGTGATTTAAGTCATTTCTCCTGGAAGGCTACAATGTTGTGCTAGGTGTGGCTATGTGTATTCATTTCACTGAGGCAGGATGGTTTTGTGTATTTTTTAACAGAATGGCCATGATGATGATTATAGCAGGTTAACATTCTCTCCTCCAGCTGGCAGTCCTTTCCAACTTGGAAAAAATCGGAAAGCTTTTACGCAAAGATACCTAAGCAGCTTCTCCACATAGTATCAGAAGGCAATATTAATTCATTTGGCTACACAGCAACCCAGCTCATCCAAACTAAAGAGCCAATCTCATATGTATGTGCAGTTTGCCTAGTAATACTTTCTCCATTAGATTAACAGTGAAGTGGCACTGTTGGAGAGGTAAATCAATGGCTAAGAACACACATCTTCCCTGAAGTCAAGCTGTGGTCAGTAAGATACCACGGCTGGGATTCATCTCATCTAGTGTTACATCTACTATATAGTTCCTTGGCTTCAAATGGAGGAGAACCAGGTCTTTTAGGGCCTAATGTACCCTTCTTATTTGCAGGATCATCTTTAAGATGAGATGAATTGCATCTCAAATACCTATTCTTTCTATGGATTATGGTTTATAGAAGGGCTAACTCTGATGTGGATGACTAATGTAGCTATTAAGTTGGATGAATCCTACCACTCCTGTCTAAAATAACAGGGTAAGTAGGGAAATAAACTCAATATTGTCTCTGCACTGTCCTATTCCCAAGGAAGTGTGAAGGGCAAAGACTGGGTATTGCTGCTGGTCTATCAAGTAGTATATGAAGTGCTGGCTTCTGACTCCATCACTGAAGTGTCAAAGCAAACTGTGTCTGCCTTAGGGAAAGTGTACCTCCATAAGCTGGCACATTTTCCAAAAACTCTTACAGGGCAAAAGGCTATTGAGTAAGGATCAGGCTGTAAACCTCACCAAAAGCCACTGTTTCTTAGGAGCCCTGTGGATAACTTCCAGGGTCTGTTCACCCACTGCCTCAGAGCTGTAAAAGGCCCAACTGCAGATGTTTCAATGGCTGGCTCAGAAATTGCCTTTTATTTGTCAATGGACTTAACAGTCATTTCAATAATTAAATTCTGGTTCTCCTGAAATCAACAGAACTGCTGATAATGTAAATTTAGCAATATCATGCTTCAGCTGTGGAAAAATACCTAGTAATACATGGTTTATGAGCTACCTAAAAAGCCTGTGCAATTAACTGGAATATTTGCATTGTGTATTAATGAGTTTCCTCTCCTAACAGAAATAATACTATGCCGCAAACCTGAGGCACTCAGCACACTTCAAATACAGGCATGTAATTTTTCTGCAAAAACATGGCATTATTTCCAGAACTACTTATATATTCCTTTTACTTCTTCAGTCACTGGAGGCTTCCCTGAATACAAATGGGTCTATTTAGAGGTGCTTCACAAGAAATGGAGTGATCCATGAGAAAACAATATTAAAAAAAAGTATTGAATTATGGTCTTATTTCCACATTGAGATAGATCAATCAATAACCGCTTTTGTACATATTTAACTGAATTTTCCATCCCCTGTAAATGGGCTATGCCACATATTGTCACAGATATTTGACTCCCTTACTAACTTGCATTTTGGTCTTCAGTGGCCTTGGTTATTTTTATGGGTAAAACAGGCTGGTAAGTCCTGTAAAAATAAATCTAAACTTAGTATTGCAAACGGAAGTGTTCCTCCGTTGATAGGCCAAGAGAACAAGGTATCTTTTCATTACAAGAACACTACAGTGCTAATGTATTCTTCAAGTGTTGTTTATGTTTGTATATAGCAGATGGAAACCTTGGGAGAAGAATTCTACACTAATAAAGTGGTGGTCTGGAGACTTTTCTTGAGATTATCTGTGTCCATATTGTCCATTGGACAGCCATTCCAAATGCAAAAAATACTCCACATTAGTTTACAAATGAGATTAAGTATATTTGCTCGATACCTATGCCAAACATCTGTCTACAAACATCAAACCAAATACACTCACAGAAGTAAGACTATAACTCAGATTTGCAAAAATGTCTCCCAGAGCTCATTTATCTACAACAATTAATTCCGTTGCAGAAGGAAGTCCAAATTTTGATCTTTGCATGAACAGGAAGCTAAATGAATTTCAGAAGTTTCTACCTGAATTTCGCTGATAGTTCTACAATTTATTTGAGATCTACAGATTTTAACTAGTCTGGTTTATATAGTAGTTGACTGAAATGAAAACATTTTGGGACCTTAAGGGAGGTTGTATATAGCCAAAAGGATACATTAGTTCAATGGAATCAAATGTCATCAGAGTTTGAAATTTGCTATGTACTCCTAAAGGACACTGAAAATTAAATATTACTACTTCAATACAGTGACAGAGAATTTGAAAAAAATGTATTTATCTATCACTTACTGTTAGGGTATTCTCTCCAATTATAAATAAGTCAGGATTATGCGTATCAATTTTTGCCTCTGCAGAGAGTTGTAATGTCTGGAAAGTTAACTGAAAGAGAAGATTAAAAAAACTGTAAAGCTCTTTTACATGGCACATAACTTAGAATATAGACATCCTAAAATAATTCTCTTGTTTTGAAATGAAGACTTCAGAACCAGAAAAAACCCAGTGTTTTTTAAGAAAAATAAAATGATCTTTTTATTTGTCCCAAGCTAATGTGTCTATGAAAGTAATAATGTATCAGTAATCCAGCCTTAATTTTTCTGTTCTTACTTATTAGCAATGAAACCGGGGAACTGGCTTTTTTAACATATAGTTCAAGCAAAACAGGAGAAGTTGATTATATATCCATTTTTGTAGTTATTTCAAAGCTGTCACTGCTGCTAGCAGGGAAGAGAAGGGGGGGAAGTAACAAAGGGAGAAATAGCTCAGCAACAAAAGACAGATGGGGATGTATCTCTGGCCTTTGAAAGAAATGGAAACTGGATGTTCTTCCCTGCCCGCCCTCCCCAGATCTATCCAATGCTTCTGGTTTTCCCCATTTATTTTCTCCTATCACTATCTGTTCCTCTCCTCTGCTCAAATTCTGACATGTCTCCCTCATCTTAAACAAAGATGACAACAATCTTAGGCCAGTTCTCATTTGAAAAGGGACCTTGTGCCAGATCCCACTTCCCTCTGTGCATGTGTGAGGAGCATGGCTGTGCAGACACTGCCAGCTCACGGCTGCTCTTCTCCCCGTGCGGCAGACATGGAGAGCCCTGTGTCCTACAGCACCACTGGGAACAGCCTCAGGTTCGTGGGAGCACAGGAGCACTTGCCAGCCGTACCAAATGCAATGCCTGCTCTGTCACTTTGCTCTGTCATTTTGCTTCCTCAGCCTTTTCTCTGGGGCAGGGCCAGGTATGATGGGCTTGACACAGGGAACGTGAGCAACCGTAGATCCGCAGCAGCTGACTCACACCGAATTGACCATCCCTGCAGCATAAAGTTATTACACACCTGCACTGTGCCAATCTAACCAAGTGGCCTGTCCTGCGCTCCTAAATGTTTAGAAATCCACCTCAGCACTATTCAAAGCACCTCGCTATTCCTAAATACATCTTTGTTTTCTTTGCTTACCAGATACCAACAAGCCTGCTATCCCCGTCTTGGACAGTGACTGATTGCCACTAAATAAAAAGGCTGATTTATGTGCATTTGTCCTGGGTTCAGCTGGGATAGAGTTAATTTTTACAGGAACCTGGGAGGTGGGGGCATAGCCGGGGCAGCTGACCTGAACTAGCCCAGGAGCTATTCCATACCGTGTGACATCCTGCCCAGTATATAAATGGGGAGCGGGCCGGGGGGTGCTCTCTGTTTTTCGGTGGGGGAAGTGGTGGAGCGTCGGGTCCCGGGTGGTGAGCAGTGCCACTGTGCATCACTCGTTTTGTATACTTTTTTCATTAGTGCTGTTGTTCTTGTTGTAACCTCTTTGTGTTTGTCCCAGTAAACTGCCTTTATCTCAACCCTCGAGGTTCCAGTTGTTTTTTTTTTTCTTTCTTTTCTCTCCTCCGTCTCCTCCCCATCCCACCGGAGGGGGGCGGAGGAGTGAGCGAGCGGCTGCGTGGTCCTTTGTTACCGGCCGGGTTGAAACCACGACAGCATTATTGAGTGCTTGCAAGATTATTTGCACTGACCATTGACAATCAATCAAATGGAAAATAACAAAATGGGAGATGAGAGGAAAACTGTGACATGTGATCTTTCCTTCCTGTCGCCCAGTGGTAAACAAATCATTTCCACTTACTTTCGTGCGAGGGTAGCAACCTTTTGTTCAGGTCTCCACCTTCTGTGTACCTGATGCACTAACAAGTGGTCTTAACCCAGATGATTGGAAAAATTCAAACTTTAAAGACAGACAGATGCTCTCCTTCACACACTTGCTGACTATATTACATTATCAACCTGACCTTTTCCTTTTAAGAGCTGAATGCTAAAGCTGACAACAGCCCTGCTGTAAAATGTCAGTACCTGCCATTAGACTTGCCAGACAAAGGAGACTGCGTCATGTTCCTGACACTCTAGGCAAACCTAGGACTCCAAGACAGTTTGGTTGGTTGCCTAGCTAAGAAGCAAACATATTCTCCTTTCAAAAGTCTGGTAATTCATGATGAGTTATATCCTGGAGGACACATGGTGATTTAAAGTGGGAAAGTCAAGATATTATTGGATATTTTTAAACACCCTGTAGGTCTTTAAGCAAGGACTGTTTCCTTGACACCAACTCTAAAAAAAAAAAATCAATTAAAAAAAATTTCCATACCTTCTCTAGCAAATATAACTGGCAGCACTTACAGGCTCTTGATATTTTGATGTGACTTAAAATGATCACTATGTAGTCTGTGATCTTCCAAAAGCTAAAAAGCAACACTATTTTCCAGGTTATGACGATACTGTACTCTGCTGTCCTATGTTGAGTTTTGTGGAAACTGTAGTTTCCCCTGAATTAATTTAACAGATGCAGAAAATTTTTTTTCAGCTGTGAAGATTGCATTATCACAGAATTTTCTTAGGTTTTGTGTTGGACTGAAGGTTATCAGCTCAGTTATGCAGCCTCACTACTTTACTTTTAGATTCAAGTTTTCAATCTGGAAAACACAACAGTGTAAAGTAACAGAAGGTCTTTCTAGATTGGAAGGCCTTTTTTTACTGATCTTTGAAAAATATCAGGAGTTAGGAAATACTTGAGTATTGGATCCTTCGTGAAGATGCAGCTGATACTCACAGCAGCAAAGGTCCCATTCCAGATTCGGGTGGACACATTCACAAAGTACTCTCCCTTCAGGATAATGTCTTCCAGTTTGCATGTGATGGTGCTGCACTTCACAGTCTTACAGTTCTTCCAGGGGAAACAGCATGGAGAGGCAAGAGCATGCATTAAAAATACACTTTAACAAATGTTCTTTTAATATCCAGATTTTTTTGCCCTTGCATTTGCCATTCTATGCATACAAATCAAGTGCTTGCAGGCTGTGAAGAACATGCACTTTTTTCTTCTAAGGCAGATGCAGTATTTGTGAGAACATCCATAGGCTGCACTCCTGCACTGTGAATGAGGAATGCCACCCCCACCACAGATGTTCCCATAGGTACAGCAGTGGGCTCATAAGGATCAGCTCTGCACCCCTGTCCTGCAGTACTAAAGCCCTGAGAAGCCCTGAGTCTTACTCACCAGTTCTTTGGAAGCTCTGAAGTTCTCTCTCGTGAAAGATGCCAAATAAGGTCTTTTCCCTATTTGCAGTGGATTTATCTGAGCTTGACAAGTAACACCTCTGGCCTAGGAAAGACAGCAGGAATGAAATTGTATGACATCATACTCAGAAGTTTATAGTCATCATAATAAAATATATTTCTGGGATGAGATGGTGGCTGTGAAAGGGTAGATGGTGAATTACGTAACACTGGATACTTAGGAAACTGAGACTGTATGTGGTTTTGGTCAGAATTAACCGGCTGTTAAGAGTAATTTTTTTCCCCACAGATTGACCTGAAGGGTCTACCCAATCTAAAAATCCTATTTTTACTATAGCCTTCCCAGGAACTTGGAGAAGGACCTAGCTGAACAGTTCCAGAGTCACACGAAAAGTCAGCCATGGACCATAAAGATAATCCACATCTGCCAAGTAACAAGACTAGTGTACTGCTGACGTCATGGTCCTCCCCCTTCCCTTTATGAGGAAGGGACAAGGAGAAAGGGCATAGATTCTCTGAATCTCAGCCACACTATGAGGGAAATAATTGATGTTTATGGTACTGATTAAACCCTCAAACACAGCAGTTTATGTAATTCAGTTCTTCACCTGATCTGTGGTGACTGCAGTTATGTACATCAGTGGGTTGTCTTTGCTGGTTGATGCTGGAAGATAGATTTCTACAGATGCCATCTTCACTGGAATACTTCCTGTTGTTACCTGCAAAGCAAATAACTCACAGTTCATTCAGGTAGCTATACTTACATATGCATAAATTATTTCGTAAAGCAAGAAAATCAGAGATCATGGATGAGTATCGAAGAACTGGACTCCTTTTGTATCAATGTTTTTTATACCAAGACACTAGGGTAGTAATTACATTATGCCAATAGTAAAGCAGAAAGTGTACTGTATAGCTTCAGGTCCCTGCCTGTTTCCTTAGCAAAGCTTGTATTAACTGCATGAATATGTTTTGAAAAGCAAATACTCTGCCACAGCCAATAGGCCTCTTATTAGTCCTTTAGAGTAGCAGTTACAGGAACATAAATGGAACATAATTTACGTTTCTTCCACGTTGCATATTTGGATCTAAGTTTTTCTGAATTATGTAATAAATTCTGTGATCTGGCTAGTTCTTGCATCTGGTTTGAGCACTTAACCCTTGCCAAACTTCAAGTTTCAAAGTCCAAGCCTGCAAAGACTTGTTTTCCTTTATCAAGTCAGCAGAGGACAAATATGCTCTGGGAAAAAAAGTCTAAGTTGACCTAAAGTTAAGCATTAACAATCTTCTAAATATGTAAACAGTGCAGGACCAATCCCTCCCCCATTCTACTCGTGCAGTAAGTGCAAATTTCATCCTTAATCTCATAGAGACTGTAAGCATTTACCCCCCAGATATTTGCAATTTTTTTTTTTTCTCCTTACTTGACTGATTCAAAAGCATCAAAATCAGACACAGAAATCAGGAATGTTTTTTCAACTGTTTTGGGACCAGGCTAGAGGAGGAGGTAAGGCAGCTTCTCGAAGCAGAACTAGAAACATTTACTAACCTTAACTGAGAAGTTGAACGTGGGGCCAATATCTTCAAAATTATTCACAGTGGAAGGAATGTTCTGACCAGAGTATACTTCATAAAAGTTGATGTTGGCAAGCCTAGTTAACAACCATAAAACAATACATTTCAGTTTGGCAGCTGCTTTGAAAACATACGTTACTGGATGTGCATTCATGTAACAGGTCAGAAGTACAGTCATAGGAAAAATCAGTCACTTGTACTGCTGTTTGAATTCTACAAAGTTGGTTAAGAAAATACATGGTGTACTGAAGCCTGGAGCTGGGGCGAGCATGCGAAGGTAAGACAGGAGGGCTGTGTGAGATACAGGCTCTGCTCAGCCTCCAGCACTCTGTGGTGTTTCACTGCCATGCTGCAAGCTCCTCTCCTGGGCACAAAAGGCGACTTTCAGCCTTGCACTGGCCTCCCTCCTCAGACAGGGCCCCTCTATGGTCCCCCTTAGTACATCTGTAACAGCAAATACCAGCAGACTCTGAGGGAGATCCTGGGCCCTAATGCCATAGACAACAGGCAGGCTTGTTTCCACACTGCCCAAGTGTGGAAACACACAGCAGCCTGCTTGTGTGCATGGTACATATCACATAGCTCTCGGTCTCTTCTGGGCTGCTTTCTTTACTATTTATGGGCTTCAAAATCCAAAATTTCCGAAGTAACATGAGGGTGGTTGCAGCCCACCATAGCATGAAATTACAGGTGTGTGATGGAAGGATGTGGTGCAAGGGCCCCTTGGATGCTCAAGGGGCTCAGCCAGCTGGGACCATGCTCAAAGATAATGAAAGCATCCCTGTGTAGTGCATCACATCCATGTGCTGCTACCTGTGAGCAGCTCCTCCACTGAACCGTCCCAGACCTGTGTCCACTCTTCACCATTAGCTTTCATTAGGATGCTAATTTGAGCAGTCAAAAAGAAAGCCAGGGAGTGACTTAACAAGGAACAGGGGCTATCGTGATTCCTATATCAGTTCTTCCTGTAGTACAAGGTGCAAATCCATCCTCTTTACCAGTGCTGCGCTCCCCGTTTAACCTGGTTAACGTTGGTGCGTACAGTCCCAAATTAACATGTATGCAGTCTCGCAGTGGTGCTTCCTGATCAGTTGTGCTCCTCCATACTGCATCATGGATCCTTTTTGATCCTCCATACTTCCTCCCATGGGCCCTTTCCTTGAAAGGCCTCCTCACAGGGACTCCTAGGAAACCTAGGAACCCATGTGATGCGTTTTCTGCTTCCTTATTGCTCAAATCTCCAGTCCTTCCAGGATGCACAGCATCAGCTTCCTTGTCCTTGCAGGAGTCACTGGTAAGACTGATGCCCACCTCTTCTGGAAACAGATTAGGAGGTTCTCCCTAGAAAAGCTTCACTTCAGCAAGACACACTTTTTTCTCAAGCCTTGTATTTTAAGAGGTTGCTCCTCAGCTGTATTACCTGCCTCAAGAAGGAACTATCTCCAGATAGGTATTTCCTAAGTAGAAGAGTGTAAAAATGAGCTAACTCCAAGGGAAGCATTTAAAATTGTACCTTGGCTTAATGTGTATTTCCTTTAGTGTATTTCCTTTAGTTCTTTTAAATTGGTTCATCTCCAAGAATAACTAATTCTCTTCTGGCAGCAGGTATTCCTTCATGCCTTGACTTGTGTATGAAATCATATTTTCTCATACTCAGGAGATGTGCCTGAATTCAAACCCGTTTTTCCTTGAGTTTTCCTTGAGTAACTCCATAGACTCCATGCCTGCCTTTTCTGAAGCATTGAGTTTCTGTTTGTATTTCTCAGCTAATTAAATCTGCTTGCACCATCTCAATTTCCTAGGAGGCTGCTTAAGCTGCTGTGCTAGCCCCCCAGTCAGATGCTCCTGTAGTCTCTGTGCCACTGCTAACTTGAGTAACAAACACTCTGCTTCTGCTGAAGTCTCATGCAACATGCTCAGGGAGCTAAAAGAACTTGCATTGCTGACTCAAATGCTTCTCTGCAATTAAAATAATCTGAAAAATTCTGCATGACTCCAGAATTGGTGCACCTAGCTGTGGTGAATGCAGGGCCTCCAAATATTGTGAAACTGTTGCTGCAAAGCAGGTTATTAAACTAATCTGTACTGTGGTCCCTATTGCAGCTCAGGTCATCCTACATAGCCAGCAGTTCTTATAGTTATGGTGATCTTTGAATATTTATTTCCTGAATTCATTGTTGCTGCGCATTTTTAAGCAGCTTCCTCTTTTTCAAATTTCTGTCATTCTTTGAATAATTACTATTTATTTTCTATCAGTTTTATGTTTACAAATTTTGGAGTGCTTCAGAATCCAAAAGCATTTTTTCACAAAGAATTGGTGACCAAGTGCATCAAATGTAACTACATGTAGTTTATCCTATAAATTCAGTAATTGGGAAGCATAAACAAATCTTTTCTTTGATGCAAAGTAAAATATCCTATCTTGATCTGAGAGTCAAACCAGTGTATTTTTGTTTCAGTTCTAATTTAAGTTAAACTGTAGCTGACATCATTCTTGTTTGGAACAGTGACAGACTAATTACTATCTCAGTGCATCCCAAACCATGAGGGGTTTCCAGGGCTGAAGATAAGAGGTTTCAAGCGCATGATATGAAGATCAGTCTTTTTTGTCTGTCTCTCTCCCCAAACCATGAGGAGTTTCCAGGGCTGAAGATAAGAGGTTTCAAGCACATGATATGAAGATCAGTCTTTTTTGTCTGTCTTTCTCCCCCTGCCCGCCCAGCTGTCTCTCCTTACAAACTGCCCTTCCCAGGGTAAAGGGTCCCTCTTGCAACAGCCCCAACTTGCCTTCCGCAGGGAGGGGAAAGGGCTGACGCCAGGAGGGAAGGGGTAGGTGTGAGCCAGAATCTCTGGGCAGGAGCATGGGAAAGCAGGGTGTGCTGCTCCCAATGCCAACACAGCTGCAACAAGGGGGAATCTGCCATGTGCCACCTCAGGTTTTAGTTCAAATCAATATCTCAAACTGCTAGTAGGAGTTTATATTTTTGGTCCAGGTTCAGCAGATATGTCCACAATTTTTTTTTCTTTTTCTTTTCTTTCCACCTTTGCTGAGAGTTTGAGCTGGGGCATATTTTTCTTTTTATTGTTGTTCTTTTGTTTAGTTTTGATCACTTTAACCCCAGATTTGATCCAATGTCACTACATTTGAGCCCAGAGGCCCAACCTTATTATATAGTATATGCTAATTATATTATCAAAATCACAAGTGCTGTTTGTTTTTTATACCACCTTCATTCACATAAGTGTAACAATTGTGCACAGGTAAACATGCATTCATGATTTCTTACTGTATATGCCATCATTTTTCACATGTAAGCTTATTGGAAGAACATAAAATTCTGCTACTGTTGATGAAGCGGGAATTTCTTAGGACTTCCACAATGAAAACAAAGTTTCACTGTCTTTTCAGTGGCCTTTCAAGACTGTTAGTATATTCAAATGCCTTGGCAAAACGACAGCGACTCTTTACGTTATTCAGCATACCTTGTGAAGTGAATTTCTGCATCATATCGCAAAGGAATTGGTAAGATGACCTGGTTGTCCAATTCTTGTTCTTCGTTACTTTCACTGTTCATCAGAACACATTTAAGTCAGGTGTTATAGTATTATTTTATACAAATGAGATATTAATACCTAACTTGCTTTCGTAAGATTATATACTTTACCTCAACGCACGAAAATTTAGAACTGCCACATTCTGAAGATTTTTCAGGTTAAAATCAAAACTAATATCAAAGGATACCTATGGAAGAGACAAGGAACACAAAGTAAATGAGTCGACGTTACAACATTCAAAGGACTTCCCAGTAGCAACATAATTATTCACATGTGCAACAACCTAGAATTTCCCTGTGTATCTGAATTCTCCACTGATTTCTGTGTAATGTTTCAGTAATTTCTAATACTCCAGAATTGCTTTGGTCTCACTTTCCCCTACAGATTGGCACTGTTACATAAACATGAGGTATTTGCTTTTTAAAATTGTGTATAACTAGCTACAAGCTGCAACAAAAGGTGTTCAGGATTGCTTCAATTACAGGCTTTTGAACACTAGCACTAAAACAAGCTTTGTATTCACGCTTGTCTTCGATTTTTTCTAACAGGTCCACTTTGACCAATGCCATTAAAAGTTCAGAATAAACTTAACTTTTTATATGTAATTAGTGGTGGGTTTTTGTTTTTTTTTTATTTATTTTGCTCTCCTTCCTCCCCGGAACATCATGTTTCTATTATTTCTAGCAAGTTTCTTATTGCTCCAGTTTGTGTTAGGGGCTGGAAGCCTCTTTCTGTTCTGCTCTTGAGGAATAGGAGATTAAGTTCCATAAAACCATGGATATCCCAAGATTTGTGGTGTATATGAGAAAAAAAAAGATACACAATCTATCCTAGGGCTGTGTGGGCCGCCCATCTCCTCTCAAAGCAATGCTGTTTTCTTGGAGAGAAGAAATTCACAGAGCAGGCGAGGGAGCTACCCCAGGTTCATGCAACAGGAGGGTTTTGACAGGAACCATGCTCAGTTCCCAGGATGCTACACGATGATGCTTTCTGCTTCTGCCCCCAGCCCTCACCCTCCAAGAGTTACAAAGCTACAGTAGCATTTGAAAGCTGTGGATAGGGACAAATGTGCTTCAAGAGCCTTTTTTCCTTTAATCTGGCAGGGAGTCACAAAAGTTTAGCCCTTAGTTTGCTTCTTTTAATGCCTCTGAGATCCAAAGGGAAGTTAACTGTTGCCAAATCTAAGAAATCCTCACCAGCAGTAAATGCAGATTTAGGGGGAAAAAAACAACAAAAAAGCTTTTGGGTATCATTCAAGGTTATTTAAACATGCTAGCTGTACCTGTTGTCCTGTTCTGAAAACAGGATAGCTTATTTGGCAAATGACTGTACTTTGTGCTGTTCCTGTCTGACACGAGACTTCAGTCCCATCACTCTGTAGAGGAAACAGACAGAAAAGTCATCTTAATATCAGGTTTTGATAAAGCAGAGAGAAGTTCCCAGTCTGTATTTTCAACAGGACATGTATTATGCTAAGGAGCAGCACAAATAGGTGTTACGGCAGTAATTCCTAGAGATGCAGCATAGGGCATAGCCAGGGCTAGGAGAAAGGCAAGAGAAAGGTGGGACAAGGACCAGTCCCATGCAATTTCTTGTGAGCTGTAATTATCTTGTTAGAATTTTGTGTTGGGCTTGGAAGAAGAAATATAGGCTAGAGAGTACAGGTCACCTCCGGCATGAACTCCTACATTGCTTTTTTACAGCATTTTTAGAGAACTTTTTCAGACACTTTTACATGACCTGACAGGTAGTTAAGTACTCCCACTGCAGAAGTTAGTGTGCAGAGGGGAACTCTATCGTACTTTTTGTAGGGAAATTTAAAATACACAAGAGTTTATTTACTACTTTGCAGAGCATCTTGTATGTCATCATCCTACATCAAAGACAAACTCATAGACCATAGCCAGTTATCATCACTTTGAAAAGAATTCATTATAATGTACTGTCTTTTGTTACAAGCACTCCTAGCAGACATTTACCATTCATGAATTACGCTACCCAAAAACCAGCACCCATACACTCTCAGCTTATGCTTTTCTTCCTGCTTTGAAGCAGGCACATTTTTGGTCAAAAGCTTCACTTGCAGGCTGAAATACTTCTAAGCAAATGGGCTTTTAAAGCAAAAGAAAAATCTAGCTCCAGTGTGGTCTTTTGGCATGAGTGGAATGAGCAATTTTGCTGCACAACAGGATGGGGAGGTAGAGAGGCACCCTCAGCACTGTGTGGAGTACTTCTGCCAGTTCATTGTTCAGGAAAATGCTTGGGGCAGTGATGAATGCTCCTACCCCTCCTCTGCTTTCAGTATAGGGATTGCTCTGCATTTCACCCCTAGGATTATCATGCACCTCTCCAGTAGCAGCCAGACCACATAAGCCAAGCACTGAAGTCTGGACTTCATCTTTCATGAATTGTTTGGGAGCAACAGCTGATATTATAGATTTACTGCATTCCCCAAAATAGTATGTATAATTCCTTTCTTTTCCCTTTTCTAAGACAAAATTCATTAGAAGAAGAGCTTCTGGTATAGCAATCATTTCAATCTGATTAACTGCCTAGCTGGAACATATGGCCTTGGCAGTAACAATATTTCTAGATCCAAAGTCTGTGCTTTAAGGCCGCATCATCGATGCTGCATGCTTGATTTATCAAATACAAATTCCCTCTGGCACAGCAACTGCATTCAGGTCTGTTGTTGGGAGTCATGCACAAGATGTGGGTGCCAAGGCCTAAAGTGAGGAAAAGATCACTGAAATACTGAGGTGAGGTCAAACTCAACAGGTTGCCAACTTCTATGCTGAGTTGGCAGTGACTCTCCTTGACCTAAATAAACTGATATGCCTAAGGGAATAATTCAGGTATCCAAGAAATAAATTGGGAGAGAGGCTTGCACACACATTCCTTTCCTTTCTTTACTAGAAAGAAAAAAAAATAAATTCTCTGAGAACCTTGAAAATCAGTAGCAATAACAGAAACAGTGAGGTTGGGTATCTCATACCGGTAAAGACGATGAAGCAAAAAACAAATTGTCTGAAAATGTAGCCTGGATTCTGGTGTTATATGCATTTTCCTTTTTATTTCTCAATTTCACGTTGAATGTTAGTCTTCTGGTTTTGCTGCTGACAACAAACTGCTGTTTGCTGTTGGAAAATAAAGTCCATTGTTGTAAATAGAGGTACTAGAACAGCTGTGGATCATGAAATATGTTGCCTGTAGCCAACAACAAATAACAAGCACAGCAAGACATTTCCTACATTCTATGCACTTAAAGGCTCTGCTTTCTAAACCCTTTGCCATAAGAAACTCTGTGATGGTGTTTCTTAAAACCAAATGGAATTAGCGTCTTCTTGAAGTGCAGGACCTTGATTATGTATGGTCAAAGTCACCTAGCTGAATTTTCAAGGGCTATACCCTGGTGGGAAGGTGGGCAGAGAGTAGGTGGCAGACCTGGATGGCAGCTCCAGGAAGAAGCAGACCTGTCTCTCTGTGTACTCTGCACGTATGCGTATATCTGCATATGGGCTTGGAATATATACTGCCCAAATGGCTGACGTCAGCTCCCCAGTTGCACAGCCTGCTGCAGGATCCTCAGTGCTCCCCGTGGGAGGGACCAAGACAGCTGCTGCTGCTGCTGCCCTCCTAGTATGCTCCTTTTCCTGACAGCAGCCAACCAGACACGACTCTTCTGAATGCTCACTGTGTCCTCGTCCGTAAGGCATCAAAATCAGGGTTTGTCTAAGCTGACAAGAGTCCTACTTCTGTATCTGCGTTCCTATCATATCTCTTTTTCCTTGATTAGCTATTTAGAAAGAAATGCTATTGCTTTTTTATCCCTGCTATTTTTAAGCAGATGTTGAACTAAAAAGACATTCTCATCTAGAAATTCATCCAAAGCCTACACACAAACCAGCCGGTGAAAACTTAACACTCAACTCCAACAATCCACTGATTCAGCTCTTACCCATCATCTGCCTTCCGCTGAACATTCAGAACAAGATCACAGATACAAAGTTCATCTTCACCACAGTCTTTAATAAAAGGAATCTACGAAAACAAAAAACATTTCCTGAATAACAGGGCTTAACTTTAAAATTATCTGCAGACAGTAGAGCACAAACACCTTTGAGGTGAAGGACATTCTTGGTTTGCAGATAAGAAAATCCCCCTGAATGGCATTAAAAACTCCGACACATGAACAATTTAACACTGAGTAACATGTTACTACATGTCAACTGATCTGTAAGAATGGTGCAGGCAGGTTATTGTTAACCCACAACAAATGTGATGTAATCAAAGGGGTTCCATCTCTCTTTTACGTACTCTTTTACTGTAGGATAAACTAACCTAAAAGAGTTCACGTTTGCCATCAACTAGAAGTTCACATCAACATGGCTCAACCAACATAGCTTGTTATGCCGTGGTGGCTGATGTGCGTGTGTGTGAGCAAGCCCATGCTATACAGACAAATGTATAAAAGGAAACAGAGGACGCACCCCCCAGGTGCCTGTTTTCAGCCCAGTGACTTAACTAGAACACCAATTTTCACTTGCATGTACCTCTTTGGTGTTTGTGGGGGCCACACATTATGGACGTGTGTATAGAAATGCATTTTTTGATACTAAGTCTGCATACTTACACTATAGGCCACAGATGCAGGAGAATATATATCAAGGACAGGGCTGGAGCCAGGATTTGCAAGGCCAATGTCGATGCGGAGACTAAGTGAATTCACTGCATCAGAAGGTTCCTGTAAAAGACATGGTTCACATGATAGCTGTCAGCACAGCAAACAGGGTAAAACTGGTAATTCTCTTGTAAATTGAGAATGCATAGTAAAATAATAATTGTTCTAAACAAGAAGTAACAGTATAAAGCTTCATTTCTTGACTGAAACTAATTTTGTGAGATTGCTTCATGTGGGCTCCTCTTTCTAAACAGCTTTTAGTGCCATTTCCATGATAAAACTCATTTTCCTAGGATTCCTGGAGACTTTATTCATCACAGTCTCTTGTAGGGCTAAGGAACATGTGGATGCTCTGCAGCTGCAGAAGGTGGTCCTCAAAAGTCACCACCAGGTGACTTTTATTCTCACGTGGCTGCGGAAGTCAAATTCCTATTCCGTTCCGACTTACCATCACAGAGAGCAGCTGGGCCTGAGCAACATTAAAACACAATATCCCTCATGTCTCCTCTGTTTCTTTGTACTGGATGAATACTCTTCTAGCGCTATAGCTTATGGGTCCACAATGGCACTAAATGTGATGAACAAGTCAAAGACATTTGCACTGCATTGCAAAGCAGGAATTGAAGTCCTCCACCTGACCTAGCATCACGCAGGCTGCTTAAGGCAACTCTCAGGGTTGTGTTTGGTCTTTGGTTCTAGAGAAAGATGGAGACTTGCTTATTTTTATTTTTTTCCTATGTGTATACCTAGGTCTAGCATGCACCTGAAGTCTGCCTGAAATGTTAGTTTGAGAAAAAAAACATTTGCATACGTGTCTTAGTTCTTACAGAAGAATCTACGCAGAGGGAAATTAAAATCTATTGAAACTATGAACTATAGGCTCTGTGTTATGTCAGAGCTGTATTACATGATTAAAAACTACTCCTTCTATCCTAAAAATCTGTGCGGAATTTGACAGTTTCTTTGAAATCAGAACCTTACTAAGTGTTTTTCAGTTGTGGGGGATTTGAGAAACGTGAATCATTGAGTACACCATGCATGAAATTCATCTTACAGACATAAAATCCATCAACATCGTTGTCTGATCATTTCTGTCACACAAGATTGCTTGCAATTGCACTTACCTGTACACTGAATACGTCATGAACACAATTCTCCTCATGACGTACCACAAGATCCCTCTGCATGTACCTTTCATTATTTTCTTTGAACAATCCTCTAGAAGTCACTCTAGAGGACTGGAGATCTGCATCCAATGTTGCATTGTACTTTATAGCTACAAGAAGAATAACAGTACATTTTTTGCTGAGTATGACTGCCCATGATCTCATTACTACACTCAACATTACAGAGTGACCAGGCTATCTAAACCACACTAAATATTTTACTTTGTTTGTAGCTTGCTAAACACAGAGCAGTCTCAAAATGAAAAAAAGATTCTCTTCTGTTTTTCAAAGCAGTCAAACAGGTTTAAATCCTGACATAAATTCTCATCCACAGAGAGCACATTAAATGGCCATCAATCCAGTCTCTACTGCAGATGTCTGAGCCTGCAGCTCAGGCAAGAAGCCAGTCAGCAGGGCCAGGATTACGCTAGATAAAGGGGCCTTGCAAAAATATCCCTGAACTCTGAGGACATTATAAAGAATCTGCATCTTCTCTTCAATCACATAATAATTTCTGTCCTCTTCAGATTATGACTAATACACTGTGGAAGTTCACTGTTATTTTATAGCTCACAATCATGAGTTCCTAAAGGCACTATACATAGCACTGAAGCAATCCAACTGGTGTTATCCATGACGTTTAACTAAATAGCTTCATGAGAGGCCAGTACTGGTCTCAGAAATATTTGGTGCTCTCCTGTCCTCTGGAAAGAAGAACTTCTCCCACTGACATCTGCACTGAACCTATGGAAATTGTAATTTATTTTACTTTTTTTCTGAAGAGAGAACAAAAGTCTGCAGTCTGATGTTGAGACCAGCAGATTGAAAAGAATCAGCTTCTCAGTAATGACATTTATGGGATTTGTTGAACAGCAAGGATACAGTTCTCCTTTATACTGTTAATTCCTCACTTTTCAAAGATTATGGAGCCAGTGATGAAAGTAAGTCTTAAAAACACTTTCTCAAGCACTTAAGTTGTATACTGATTTTGCCTTTCTTGACATTCAATCTAATATATCTTTAGAATTTCCACTACTCATTTTAATAATGGACTTTTGAAGAAATTAATATACGACAAGTCATTGAAATACTCTTACCCACTTGATTATTTCTCTTAGCAGGTCTAAATGTAGCCTGAAAACATATTTTGACAGTTATTTCTGTGTTCTTGTTCAGCAGACTTATTCTCTCAGGTTTAAATGAGGCAATTATGGACACATTTGCAATGCTTCGTGACCTGAAAAATATTTTTAAAAGGTTACATGCGATTTTCAAGAGCACTGGGTAATGCAGAAGCTGTTGTCTATTACTAGTTGTAAATGTAACATTGATTTTTTGGTTCCCAATGTAAACATTTTTTAATGGCACTGGTAAAATTATTTTTCTTTGCATATAAGTGAATTTGTTGATACAATAGCTTTCAGTAATGACAGTAATTTATCATGTCAAATTAATGGGTAATCAATGTCTTTATACTAATGCTCTAATCCTTCCCTTAAGATAACAGAGAACGAAGCCCTTGTCCTGTTTTCCCAGTAAGTAACCTTCTTCTGCTCATTTAGCCAAGTTACTGAGCTCCTCTGGGAAGGCGAAGAAGGGTAATTCTTCATTTTAATTAACAATCTTATTTTTCAGAAAAACAACTTTCATGTAATTAATCAAGAGTTTGAAGAAGTTTCAAAGGAACCCTGCATGCAAAAACAAACACTTTAATCAAAAGTGAAACTCATTAATCAGACCAAATGCCAGAGTGAAAGAAGAATGAGCATCTTCATTAATCAAATCTAAATAAATTCTGGTACTCCAAGGAGCATAATTTTCTTTAATGAAATTCCTGCCAGCACCAGCAGCAGTTCTATTGTGGGTCAAAGGTCTAAAGTGACCATTCATTTTTAATAATCTTGTTTCATTATGAAATAAGTAGCAATTCAGTGATGTTGTTCTTCATACAATGGGGAGCCTCAGGCGAGAAGACAGGCGACAGATAGGAAAGCAAGCTGCATTTTAATTTAGCTCCTCAAGCAAGTAGTAGAAAGTGAACAGTACTTAGAGAGGCAAAAGATTTGGGTTCTGTGAAGCCTTTCTTCTCTATTTTGTTAAAGTACTCAGATTGCTCTGGCAAAGGCCATATGCCAGAAAAGATGGGTTTCTTGCCAGAAATAAGTGCCAACTCTCTGCTGCTCTCTGTCCTTACCCTGCAGGACAACTCTCTCTCCCGTATCAGCCTACCGGTCAGTAAAGGCCACGCAGGTTGTGTGGGAAGTGGTTTCATCTGTCTCAAGCTCAGCTACCAAAATTATACTGGGGCTACTGCTGTACAACCTGCTGTTACAAATACTCTCAAGCAAGGCCTATTCCCTGCTGCTGCCCATTCCTTCTGGACCACAGCAGCAGCAGGCAGGGGTGTCTCTTGGCCCTCCCCATCCCTGCCCAAGTCTCTCCTGGCAGCCCCCACCACCTGGCTTCACCCTGCGTGCCCTGACTCTGCCCCCCACACTGCCTTGGCTTTTGATGGTTTGATGACACATGCTTAAAAGAGGTTTAGTCTAATGCTGTTTTTCAGCTAGCTACGATACCAGCAATGAGGCAATAAGTGTGTTAGCTCTGAACACATGGAATGAAAGAGCTTTTTGGTTTGTTTGTTTTGATGTTTAATTAACTAAATGCTCAACTTGCATCTGAATCATTAAGCGT
Source organism: Astur gentilis (assembly GCF_929443795.1). Classification (NCBI taxonomy): domain Eukaryota; kingdom Metazoa; phylum Chordata; class Aves; order Accipitriformes; family Accipitridae; genus Astur; species Astur gentilis. The sequence continues at coordinate 69,802,431 of NC_064919.1, forward strand.
TTCCTTTCTGAAAGAGTTTACCAACCATAGCAGAACCACATTTCCATCAGCACCAACTGATACATCAGTAATGTCATCATCATCTAAGTCTCTGTGGCCATCTACTGATCTTCCAAAGAATTGGAACCGTTGTCCAAAAGCAGAATCTGATCCTAAAATTTTCTGGGAAAGAGAGTTTGGTTATTGAGTTTGCCACAAGCATGCTTAAGTCTGTATATAGCAGCCTAAGCAATCGATTTTCACTGATGCTCCCTGTATATGCAAGGCATTGTTTAAACAAATTGCTTTTGTGGATGTTATCTCAGATGCTTTTAAGCACTTCGTTCCCTGTTTGGGCAGACATTGGACTAGATTTTTCTGTCCTGGGAGCAGATCCACCAACTGAATGCTGTATGGCAGCTAGTACTTAATGGAAACTTTTTCCATCTCACATTGAGCAACTCAAAGAATAGGAAACTTAACAGGACTTCTAACAAATACTTTCTACAACCAGAAAGTCTGCATGGAAAGTGATGTTAAAATTGCCATTATGTTAGCATATAGGATATGCAAAGACCTTTCCTTTGAAAGTCTTTTCCTTTAATACTACATATTTATAATTTACAGAGCTGGAATTTATCTAATCTTCATTGCTGTACATCAGTGCTAAAAACCTGAATAATGCGTGTCAAAAAATGTATAGGAAATTACTTCATATGCAGGCACCAAAAATTCTGAGAGGCTCAGACAGAGCATCTTCTAAGTCCTTTTCACCTATATGCTTCAGTTATAAGCACTACAACATCAGCCAGGGTATGGTGACAGTTGAAATAAGGAGAGGCACAAAACTTGAAATAAGCCATGAGAATAACAGTACTCCTTTAAGAGTATGAAACAGTAGCCAATTAAAAGATAGAAAATCTTTCTGTTTTCCTCTAGCTATCTAAAGGCACTGAGTACAGCATTATGCAACAAAATTATTTACCTGAGAATATTTGGTACGTATAGTCTTTTGAAATCCATTGTAAATGTAAATTGCTCCAGAGTTTTGGTTTTCCAGTGGTGCGCCTATTACAACATCATTAAAGCCATCCAAATCAATGTCTGCAAGTGTTGCGATTGCTGATCCAAAGCGAGCATTTTCTGACCCCTGTGGACCTTCCAAGAGTTCTTGTTGATCCAAAATTCCCTTTTAAAAAGCAAAAAGAAGAAAAAGCAAAACCATAGTTATCATTGCACCAGACTACACTTAGGAGCAGTATCTATGTGCATTGTTTTTTGTTTCTGTTTTCCAGTACATTCCCCTTGGACTGCTCAACCCTGAATTCCTTCCCTATTGTATTGCCCATTCAGTTTGCATTATGTCTTACAGTCTTGGCAAGCATTACACAGCAAAATCAAAGCATGCTATGCAAAGCACTAACAGCAAATATAACATATGTATGAAGCTTAAATGCTCTCACTGTCCTCATCTGACTGTTCCGAAAGTTTCACAATACATTGAAAAATACAGTTTCCAGTTTTGGATTACCAGTTTTTATGCAGAGGGAATGGAAATTATGTAACTGGACATAATTCTTTGAAACAGAAATGGAATTTCCTAACTAAACTAATGCAAAAAACATGTGTCCAAATGCTAAACTCCTGACCTCTCCAGTGCCAATGAAGAAAGAAAGATTGGAGATCTTTATAGTTAAATGATCACATTTACACTAGCTTAAATTCAACTCTCTGGCAAGTATCGCCCTCATCTTTAACCTCAGTTATCACACTGTGCTTAAAATTTTAGAAATACCAACCAAGTTATTTATTAAAAATGACCAGAAAAGTATTATTTGTGCAACATGGACAAGTTGCACAAATTCAGGTTCTTAAAAAAAAAATTAAATCAGTCTTTCATTATTCTTAACTTTTTAATAATTTTAAACCTAAGATTTGACAAAGACTAAAGGTTGTAAGGATGGTCTTCCAATTTATTCAGTTTTCAAAACATGGAAAAAAATGTCCTTTCATTTTTCTTTTCTTCCATATTTTGTGTCTAATTCCACAGTCACAAAGGCCAATGTCAGCTTCCAGCAGTACCACTTCCAGCACCTCCATCTACCTTGAAATTGCCTTAGGGTACAGTTTCCTGTTGCTCCAGGATGATGACTGTGAGCAGCCGCTGAAGAGGATGGATGTTCCTTCCTCTCTATTTATTTGATTGCAATTTACCTAGTGAAAAGGCCATGTTCTGTTTTCTCTGATGGACGGTAGGTATTAATTTACTTTGCATATCCAGACACCCACTGATTGATTGAGAGACTGTTCAAAAGTGCCAGAGGCTTCAGAACTGTTAATATAGATATTCTGAGATCACCGACTACAGGTCTGAATGAAAAACACAGTCAAGAATTGGACAAATGACATAGCTTCACTGAACAAAGGAGACAACATGAATAATAGCAACCATCTAGTGTGAAAGTCTACAAAACAATGCAAAAAACTGGCAGAAGAGCATTTATTAGAACTGTTTTGGGAATACTGTTAGGTGTTGAACAGACTTGCCAAAATCAAATCAGAAACAATAAATTAGCAAAAGCCTTGAGCTAAGTTTTTCAGTGAAATGGTCAACCTTCTGTTATATTTGTGTACATTGCCTAGCGCAGTGCCTAGAACCAGGACCAGGGAGCCACCTAGAGCAGCAGGCCCCTAGTCACCAATAGTGCTTAGCGACTAACTTGCTTATTGACTCCATATTGGTCTGTTCCAGCTGGCTTTATTCCCAGATTACATTCACAAGCTGTCCTGGGGAAAGTTTGCGGCTGCTCCTGAAAAGCAGAATGGGCAAGATAGCACTGGGAAGGGCTCTGTCCGCAGTCCTCTAACCAGGCAGATTTGGCACTATTTACCCCTGCCCTTATGCCACACTCCAGGAAAAAGACATGCTCCGTTTCTCATTACCAGAACACCACTTGCAATATTTCTAACACGATACACTAAATAGTTTCTTAGAGGCCCTGAAGAGATCCAGGGCCAAAGGCTTTTTAGCATGCATGTGGCCAGTTTGCTTTGAAAGAAGCTTGCCCAAAGCAATGCCGGCTTGTGCGAGTCTGCTGCACCAGCTGGCTGCGGGACCATGCACCGCTCTTCTGATCACTCCCTGATTTAACAGAACAGACACTGCCACTAAGTACTACTGCAGTTTGGACTGCTTTTTCCTTGGTAAAACAGTAGTGCAGGGAACAACAGTAAATCCCTCCAGCTGCAAGTGAAAATATCAGCACTTATTACGGAGAGGCAGGAAGCCGATTCCAGCTTTGCTATGGTGCCATTCTTACCTTTGTGATGGAAAACATGTATACTCTTCCTTCTTCTTTCTTCAGGTCATTCATAAACATTGGTGCGCCCACAAGGAGAACATCTGTCACAGAATCCCTGTTAATGTCCACTGAACACACCACACTGCCAAAGTAGGAGCCAATCTGAAACCGGTAGTAAGAGAGTCATGTTTGTAAATAGATTTTGTAAAGCGTAATATTTTAGCACCTGACTCAGAAAAATTAAACCCAGAAATAGTCCAATACTAATGAATTAAACTGCCTGTTGGAATGAAATTACTATATAACATACTCCAGTGTTTGAAGAATCATATCCTTACCATGTGTCCACTGTTTCTGCCCAGTAGCTGCTGCTATGGCTTTATCACTCACCAATAAGAATGCAATCAGAGAATAAACTATGGGAGGTATATTTTTTTATATTACACTGTGCACATGAAACCACCCAATCTCTGATTTACTCTCAGATCTGTCTGTCTAACAGACAAAAACCAAACCCATCTAAATTCATTGTTCTTTTCCAAATGGAGAAAAAGAGAATGAGCTTCCAAATCTCTCTTTTGATGTCATCTACTTCACAGCTTCTCAGGAAGAGTGGAGCTTACTGAGTCTCTCCCAATTAGAGGTGTCGACAGAATAATACATTAAGTAGTTTTACATATTATCTTTTATCACTAATTGGATGACTTCTTAAAATACTGTTTAAGAGTTCAGTTAACCTCACTAAAATTGTCTAGTGGCAGAGAAAAGTTCAAGTGGATTCTAAATGCATTGGAAGAAAGAGGAATTTTCAAAACAAATGCATTGGAATTTACTGCTGTGTCAATAAAAACAGATGCCTGCAAAATCTGCATTCATGACCAAAATATACTTGCCTGCTCGCCTCTCTGGGACTGCACAATTGCAATATTACCATTTCTGTCAACATCATAAACCACTACTCTGCCAGTGTAGTTGGATCTTGGTGCGCCAGCAACAAAATAGACAGAGTTCTGAGTTGAGAGAACGGCAACAGAATAACCTGGGGAGAGAAGCCAACATTTAACATGTGTGAGAAGCTATTAACTACAAGTTGTCAGTTGGTTATCCATAAAGCACAGAGGATGAGTCAATCTGGTATGTTAGTTGCAGAGAATGATGCTTCCAGACAGGAAGTTAAGCTGTCACATATGTGTAAAATCTGCAATAGTCTTCTGGAGAGAACAATGACACACAGATCAAGTTGAAGCAAGTTTGCAGGATAGCATGGACAATAGTTTAGCCTGTTCGGTAAAACATGTGGTCGGTAAGACCACAAAAATGTCATGCTTGTGAAGGAGATAGGAAAAAGAGTGCAAAGAATATCTTTGGAATGAAGAAATAAAGAGAAACATGAGGTGAACATTTGGGCCAGCCTTCAAATTAGGGAGGAACACCTAGCTTCTGCAAAGCTTGCAGTGCATTTTCCCACAGCTCACCAAACCACAGCCCAGTGCTTTGGCTGAATAGAACAGGCTGTATTAATAGCTTGTCAGCTGAAGGGCTTAGGTTGATTGAACTTCTTTGAACATTTTAATCCTCATTCCCATTATTCTAACATTATTTGCTTTCAGAAAACATCTTTTAATACCTGCAAATATTTTAAACATGTATTAGCACAATAAATCTAGCATTAGTACATATTTTACATTTCTGTGGTTTAATTACAGCAAATTTATTTTAACAGAAGAAAACAAAATCATCCTTTATAAAGACTATAGTTAAACTGAACAACAAAATCCAGTGACTGGGCAGAATATGCAGCTTTAGCAAGCTACAGGACAATGTGAGGAGCACAGCCTAAATGGATTACACCTTGGTCATTACATATACCAGTCTAATTCAGATTTGGATTCGGACACTGTTTTTCTAGGCAGAGAACATGATTGGAGACTAGAAGTTCAACAAGCAACAACAAAACAAAATTTTATTCTGCAAGTGAAGGCCACACATTCCTAATTAATACAGCATACAGCCATTTGAAGTGAGAGGGTGCAGTGCAGAATGGGGGCCAGTCTAGTGAGCTGTGATGTACTAGCAGCCCTTAGCTAGTGAGAGCGAGCTAGTACAGAGAGGTCTTAGTGTGGGACAGAAGGAAGTAGAAGGGAAATGAAAGGACAGAAAACGCAACAACATTGTTGGCTCCAAAAAGATTAAGGCCAATACTCTAAAAGTGCATTGTGGAGAAGAGCTGAAAGGGAATAACCTGACCTTTTAAGAATTATTCTAGAAAAGGGAGGAATAGAAAGTCTGAAGAGGTCACACATGCAAAAGAGCTACTGCTCATTATGTTACGTTTAGTTTATTCATTGTTTTGGATGCAAGTAATGCTAAGCCATAGAGAAAAGAGCATGTGAGTTGCAAAACTAGCATTGCATTAAATAACTTCAAGGATAAGAAAGTCATAGGTGCTTAATGTAGGAGCATTATTCAGGGATCAATCGCCAGAGCAAGCACGTTGTAGCTTTGCAGAAAACATTTAAATGAACTAAGAATACAAACTGACTGGGTCTAGTTGGTCACAAAAACATGCACCCGAAAACATATGTGGGTTATAAATAAGACCTCTGTTAAACTGCAGCAATATTTCTAAAACTATAAACTGAACTGGGAAAGGCCAAGGAAAGAGCAAGCACAGATGGAACAACAGCAAGTCAATCAGCTTCTCATCCATGTGTAATTGGGGAAGTATGTGCAAATATTAAAAGAAAAGGTACCCATAATGATCAGTATGATACATTAAGCAGCCTTTTCAAACCTCATGATTTCTTATGTCTCTGTGACATAGCCTGATTTTTTTTCAGCTTACCACATCGATATGAGTAGAATTTGAAAACCACAATAAGGATTTCATTCCATTCCAACTGTTAACCAGTAAATAAAATCTTTTTGGATGCATAATTCTTTTCATATTCTCAAATCCATTCTTAACAGAAGTCTAGCTAGAGCAGAATTTTCCAAGTTCTTTAATATAAAAAAAAAAAAAAAAACAAACAAAGGTTTGACACATTTCCATATTTGTATTTCAGCCCTTACCTAGATAAGAGCTATGGTTTCTGTCCTGTAAAATCTTCTCAAATACATGGCTTGGAAAGGTGGTGACTCTGTCTGAAGACTCTTGAACTACTGTTCCACTCCAGTCATAGGCCCCAACAGCACCCAGCAGCAGAATATCCTTTAAAAAATAAAAATCAGTATTTTAGAGCTACCTATTTTAGAAAAAGTGTGAGGGAAGCTGAACTTAGTATACATATTTCCTACATCACTGTGTTTAAGGCACTGATGCACAGTCTAATGACTGCAAGCAGTTGACTGGAGCTGCTTATAGTTACCACTTACATGCAGGACTTTACTGCCCTATTAAGAGGAATTGTCACCCTCTACTGCAAGAGGATAAGTGACTGCATTAGCTCCCATGGCACTGCAACTCAAGATAAAATGGCTTTATTTAAACACTGTGTTACTTTCCTAAGCCTCTCCATCCTGGGGTTGGGCTTGCCCAGTCTATGCTTTTATGCACTCATGATCCTCAGAAGACTGAAGATCACACAAACAAAACTGTTAAGAAAAAGCTAAAGCCCCCTTTTTGACAACAGAAGTGCCATGACAGCACACAGAAGCTGATGGAAGAGCTTCAAAATTTCATTCTTTAACTAGGGAGATGCCCTTAAGAGAACAGTTAAATCTAAAATCCAAATTAATATAGCTTATTATACAGAATATTTAATACAGAAATACTTCTTCATCTTAGAATTGTACACAGAAAACAAACATAGTTTAGATTATTCACATTAAAATTCTTCACTGAACTGAGATACCATTACATAAAACTGCAATAAAAATAGGATGTGTAATTTTCCTGAAGAAACCCCCAAATCTTTCTTAATTTTTGCCATTTCCTAGCACCAAGTGCTTGGTAAATTAAAACTTCAATTTGTGCAAATACAGAGGACTTTTAAAGAATTATTTCATTCACCTTTAAGGGCTACGAGAAAGAAAAAACCTCCCTGTATTCTCAGTTGAAAGCTGCTTGAACCACACTTGAATTTTACATCATTAGCATGAAAAATGTATCTGATTTATTATTATTTCTGATTTCTAGAGTGAAATATGCTTTAAATAAATATTATTAACTTTATAAATGTTAGATAAATTCTTTTCAGACTTGATTCATTTATATCTTGGTGACTGCCTAGAAATATACCAGCTTTACAGTATGGTTTCAATTCTTCTGAGTTATTCAACTGCAAAATATTAACTTGGAGCAATTGAATTTTTCATGCTATGTGAATTCAGAAATCACCGAAATCACTAGATTAACACATCTCAAAATCATTACATGAAAGAAACTGTTACTCATGTAACTTCACATATTAATGTATATTTTTTCATTTTAGAGATATACACCATCTATTAGAAGTGATTTTTGTGGTATTCAAGTAAAAAAAAAAAAAAAAAAAAGACGACAATTTGACATACTCCTGCTTGTAAAAAAATCTTAAAATTGGTCATTGTGTTTTATTAGTCTTAGTTTGTTGCACTTCTAAACATTCATATCTATGTAAGTACATCTATTTGTATCATTAAATAATTAAATTCACATACCTTTTTTTGTGAGTAATATGCACTGAAGCCCACCTGTGACATTTCCATTTGGAATGTATCACCTTGATCTGTACCTGGTAAAAAAAATATTCACATACGGTTGACCCTATAGAACCACACAAGAGATCCCATCTTGCTGCCTCTGAGTGTAGCTATATAGGGATTGTATGTTATTTTTTCCAAACCCACCAATTCTGTTAGAGCATTTCCAACATTTACAAACAATGGAAATCTAAGATCTCATAAATTGTAAAATATTTGGAGGATTTAATGGCAATTTGATAAGATGAAGCCATGATGCTATGAGTCTCTTCCAAAAAAAGGCAGAAGATGATGATAAAGATGGCTTGAATCAGTCTGCACAGTCTTGTCACTGTGGCTAAACTCTTTTTATGTTTCCTCGGAAGCACTAATAATACACTGAAATTAGCGGCTTTCAGAACTGTATATTCATAACTTTCAAATAGAATATGAATATTTATTGTCATATAGGACTTATAAAAAACCTGTTGTAATTGTCTTGAAAAATACTGTGATGTCCAGGAGTATTTCCTAAGCTAGATGGGTGGGACTCGATTAATGAGAATTCAAAGGGAGTACTCAGCAAAACCCAAGACAGGGAGCTCAACTGATCCCTTGACTTGATTAGCAGCATGGGTCTGGTAAAGAACAGATGGAGGTCAAAGAGAAGGGAAGATTTCATCCTGAGCACAGGAAGGCTGCTGCCATGAAAAGCTCTTTAGGGAGGGCTAAGGGCAGGTTATAAGCCTCCCAAGCAACGTCTAAATTTGACTTTAAAAAGCTGGCTTCTGAGGGAGAAGAGTCTCTGTATCACCTATACAGCACCTTCCTCCAAACAGTAGACAGAGTACTGTGGGTGATGCTAGGGATAGAACCTGGTAGGTGCCCACCACAAAGATTGCATTACTGTAGCATTTTGGTTCTGTTATCAGTAACCTAGTCTTCTGATTTGCTTTATAAATTTACACTTATTTAGCATTCACACAGGTGAATCTGACAAGCATAAAGATACCTTTACTCCTCCAGTGGTAATAGCTCTGAATACATTTAGATGCATACGGACAAGCCCCCAGGGGATATCCGAAGCCCATAATTTGACTGAAAACTTCAGAAACTAGGGAATATTTCCCACAAACTGCAGAAACTAACTTGAAGCTCAGGCTCATTAGGGGTGGGGTAGCTGGGGGAACACCTGTGCAAATCAGAGCCCTCCTGGGGAGCAGGGAACAGCTAGCTCATGCTCCAGCTGCCCCTCGTTTTCACAGTGCTACACTAAGGTGAAAGTAAATAAAATCCTTAGCTTATCAGCTGAAAGAATCTGACCTAATCTTTCAGAGACAATAAGTATTTTACCTTCTATACTAAAAATCCGCTCTCCAAGTGTTCCTGCTTCTTCCAGTAGTGCAGCTTCAGATGACACATTAAAGAAATACTTGTCTGTTGGATGACTAGCAATTCCTTTGATTTCTTTAATTAAGTTTTTAGTATCAAGTTCATGCCTGATTAAGTATCCCAAAACCTTCAGTAAAAAAGAACACAATAAGAGTAGTGAAGGAAATCATAGTGTTGCTCCATTTCATTCTGTATTATTTGAGTAAATATTCTACATATTAAAAAAAATTACCTTTATTCATATTACTGAATTGCTTATCAGACTGTATTCCTATTCAAGGCACCATTCAGACAGGAAAAATACATAAACCAAAGCAAAGGAGACACCCATGGAAGTTGCTCAGGTAATACTGGTTTTGCTTTTTCAGCCAGTTAAAGATGACAAATATTTCGCTAACACATAAAGATTAATTTCACCTAGTTGCAGTATCACCAGTGTAACAATGCATGCATTATATACAGCTTAAGTATAGAACATGCACTTTCAGACATACACACCAAAATAATCTTTCAAAAATTGCAACAATATATATAATTATAGTATTACTTACAGCAATGCCAAATCTGGTTATATTGTCTTCATTGCATTTACCTATCACTGTTTTCAAGTTGGAGCCATCATGTGATTCACCATCCGTCACAACAACCATTACTTTTGTGGCTGTTGGACGTCCTCCCGATTCAGGTGAGAAGGCATACTGTCTGTTATAAAATATTGGATTTATCACATGTCAATATATAATGGATGGAATTTGGTATGTATAGTGTAATGGATGTCTATCACTGACTTAGAACAAGGTGCATCTGCAGTGCTTTTTTTATTTGTAAAGTAACAATCTTCAATAAGAATTTTCAGTTATGCTCCTGATAGCTTCTTCTCAAAGCACTGCTCAAAGAGCTATCAGAAATGTAATCAAGGAATTTTAAAAAAAAAACAAGTAGGACTGGATGGTATTTCTGATAGAAATGTACATTCCAGGAAAAGTAATATTTTTTTGTACAAATACTTCTAAATAAAAAGTATTTTTTTTGTCATAACTATTAAGTTTTTTAACACCAGAGTAGCCAGGAATTGGCTCCACCAAGTTCAAACAAAAGGGGAAGAGTTATTAATATGTTCCTCAATACTACTGCAAATATTGATTCCATTGAAAGCCGAGTCTGTTCCTAAACAAAATTTTTCAAGGCCGTTTGATTCAGCATGTATTTTGGCCTAAAGTTCTGTCCTTTATTCAACTGCAAAACAGCATCTTTCTATTGAGAAACAGACCTGGTTTGTATAAGTATTCAGAGTCATAGCACATTGGTTTAAGTTTTTCCTATTTTTCATGCTGCTGGTGCTGCAGTGACAAACTGAAAAGAGACAAGAGATTTTATTTTCCCTGCAATCAACCAAAGTCTGACCTGCGAACAAGAATGTTACTGGTCCCACTGAATCCCTAGATAAACTTTACTTCTTTCAATGGTTTTGTATCTTTCCTAAAAGCTTGTCCATGGTATTCGATGCACTGTCATATTTAGACATCTGTGACAGCCCAAACAATTCTGTTGGGTACCAGAACTACTTTAGGGTAGAGTTTAACCCAATGGTTAAAGACTGCTTTTCAGCAGGTCTAGTTTACGTATCCCTGTATTGTTTTGCATGGGGCACTGTAAATGTACCTGAAGGATTCTGTCTGGCACTGGAAACCTCCTCAGAGGCTCCAAGTGCACTCTCAGTGGGAATGAAATTCAGGATGTGCTCGCTGCCTTGTAAGGTAAGTTAACAATAGCTGCACAGTAATCATCCATGTATTTTACCTTGCATTGTCAATGGCCTTGAAAGTATTAGTGAGATCTCCTCCCTTCTGATATGTTCCCTCCATTGCTTTAACAACCTCATCCTTTGTTTGATATGTATTCAAGTTGAACACTACACGGGGATCATTAGCATACTGAATTAAACCCACCTATACAATAAAGAAATTATGTTAGATTACCATGCATTACAATCAGTTACATAGAATCATGATTTATTATCAGGTTGGAGTAAAAGATCTGCAGATGCACATGGGATTATAACTGTCTTTCAACACATATGAAAGCAATTAATATTAACAAATTTGGAAAACAAAGAAAGCTAAAATGCTCATGCACCTTATATAATCTGTTATGGACTACAATATGTTAATGCAAACAATCTGAAATAGTCATTAAATATTTGCTTGGTTACTTCTGGAAGAGCTGATGGATAGCAATAATACAGAGAGCTCTGGGAAAAATGAGTAAATAGCAAAAATTCTACAAGCTGACAGCACCTCAGTCTGATCTCTTCTAAGGAAATCCTAAAGGTTAGTTACTTGACAGCACTGCAAACCCTATTTATTTTTAATACAGGTGAAGCTAAAGACATACACCAAGATGTACATTTAGTACGAAAGAAAAAAGAAGATGCTAAAGGTGAGGTTCAGAAAGGACTGAGCAGGTAGCCTAGCTTTTAAGCACCTCACTTCCAAAGTAGCCCAAGGAAGAAGGCAGGCTTTGGGAGAGAGATTTCCAGTGCTCCAGTCTTTGTTCCCAGAACTATTTATGGAAAATTGACAACTGTTAAGACAGAAAATGTTTAAAAAAAAAGGCAATAAAATTTTCCTTACCATCATCAAATTAAAAGGAAAAAAGAACTCAAAGATCAGATAGTAACCAAGCAGGAAAAACTCCTATTTTAAAGGTGCAGTAGTTGGAAAGTAAGAGCTATAAGAAAAGCCCACAAAAAATCTGTTCTACTTTTACCACATCCCCACAGACTATATTTTAATTACTTTTACACCTAATGCATGAAAGAGATCTGACTCCCCTAGATATAACCTAGACTTCTGTTTCAGTTGGTTTATGTTTTGAATCAAATTACTAATTCATTTTGAAATAGGTTACCTGTGAGATAAAAAACCCAATACTGAAAGACATAGGACAACTGCGTAATCTGTGGCTTTGAGAGAGGTACTGTAGTTATGCTAAAGCACATTTGGTTTCCTTTAAAATTGCTAATAAAACCCATTGTCCTTTGGGTTGGTTTTTTTTGTTGGTCTTTCTCAACGATGTCTTTGACTTACCTGGGTTTTGTTAAGGCCTATGTCTAAGCCTTGTACAAATTTTTTCAAAAATGCCCGCACTGCATCCCAGGGATAAATGCTGTTTGACTCATCACAGACAACCACAACGTCTATGACAGAGGAACACTCTAAAACAAAAATAAAAAGTGGACACTAAAAGCACTTTCAGTCTCAATATACTTATAACTCTTTGACTAAATCTAGAGGTGCATATTTAGGTCAAACACAGGCAACACTTCAGATCAGGAAGGTTTTGCCAGAATGAGGACTCAATAGAAGCATACGCAGATTTTGAGCCTGCGCGGGTGCAGTCTCCTGAATTCAGAGGAGTGAGTCCATACTCATATCAGCATTGGATCACGATTTGTCAGTTCTTATGTGTGAATCACAGGACTTTGTTTTTGCATATACTTCTTTTAAAAAATCCCAAATTAAGAGTCCCCAACACAACATATCTTGATTTCGTTTGATACGTTTTTTTAATTGAATCTGTTTTGCACATGTTGCCTTACTTTGAACAGCAGGAGAAAAGCTTCTTAGGATCTGGAAACTTGGACTGATTTCAGAACAGACTCCTGTTGCGTAGTATTGGCTTCCACACTGCTGTGCCCACAAGGGACCACAAGTCTTAAAAATAGCAACAAAAAAAAACTATAAAAACAACAAATATTTGTCTCAACCTAACCACGTATAAAAGCACAATAAGCAGGACTACAGGTATATAGGAGCAGAGGAGCCCTCTTGGGTTATCAGACCAAATCCCTTGCAATCACAGTGACAGTGTAACCCCTTTCACAGACTTTCTCATTGAAAGTACTTTCTGTTCATGATCATCCTAGTGCCTCCTTCTGCAAGCTGGCCTCTCCAGAATATGCACAGCTATAACATCTAAAGAGAGTGACTTGGTCTGCTAGGAATCTGTGCTGCTTTAGGCCACCTGCTCTACAAATTACTGTTTTAAAACTAGGGTTGGTATTTGCACATCGCTCATAAGCGTGCGAAGAAGTACTTCCACTAACCAGAAGGTGGCATCAGAACCATGAGCATGCAGATCGCAAAAACGCAGAGAGGACACACACACGGACACACACACACACGCACGGACACGGACACGGACACACACGTGAGAGTGCAGCCTCACAGTACGCACTGTCCTATTTAGCTGCAACTAAAAGAGGAAGTTTGGCCCTGGCCTCACATATGCTATGGCTACGTGTTTTGTTGCCTTCTGGGGAAAATAATCTTGCTTCTTTGCTGAAAATGGCCTCTGTAAAAAGAAACATTTTCAGCTGGATCAACCAGCTGGTTGCATGACAGCCACACTTCTGATATTAGAAAGATAGGTACAAAAGTACCTACATGAAAAAGATAGAATTTTGTCATGAGGATATTTGGGAGGGAAGGATTTTCTTTTTAAAAGAAAATCATGTTAGGAACTCAAGGAAAAAAACATAACCTCTGTTCATCTGTTCTGAAAGAAATGATAGCTTTATCACGTATAATTTCTGATTGCCCTATCCAATCAGGAAAACAGAAAATGCAGCATCACTGTTTAGGAAGAGAAGATAAAGTGAACAGCACTATTACCCTTTTCTCAAGAATATTGAGAAAAAGGTAATTAAAGGCAGAAGTAAATGGAAATTGAGCTAAATCACACAGTGGTTTACCAGTGGTAGACCACATCAAACTATTCTAACATACTTGAAAAGATCGCAGATCTTCTATACAAGGGAAAGGAAGTATATCTACGTTATCTGATCTTGAAATAAGCACTGTTTTTTGCTGCTACATGCGGCATGATTAGTTTTACTGGAAAAGATGGATATTTACAGAGGTGGAAGGTACAGAACAAATCACCTATATTAGTAACTATGAAGCTGAAGGAGAGTTACTAGTCTTTAAAGTTCTTTTTAATTTAAAGTCCTTTTTAGATCAATCTCATTTGCCCATTTTCTAGTTTTCTTCTGCATTAGTGGTTACTCAAAACTGTGATGTTAATCTTAGAGCAAAAACGAGAAATGTTTTAATAAATTTGCTGATCTTCACTTTAAAACAAAAAAAGGGAAAAGCTCTAATGTTCTAGCATTGTTAGAGTCAGAAATTTAAGATGCATCATTAATGCAGGGGAAAACAGCGAGATCACATATCAGGAACTGATGAACTTGAAAAATGCAACATTATAAGGGGGCATAGACTGCCCTTAAGGACTAATGTTAGGAAATGCAGGCATAAACTGGGAGCCCACTGAGTAGGGGAGAGAGGAGCAGGCGGACTGGGCACTGGCTCATTGCAGGGTGACCATAAGCATACAGCCAGCATCCAAAGGAAATACATGACAAGAAGCGCACTTGCAGTTGAGACACAGAAATACCAAATACACTATATAGAGCCCTGAAAAGACTTAGGTGGAATATGGCATAGATCTGGTTGTTCATGTTCTAGAGAAGTGTATTTTAACAAGTTGCATTTCAGCCACAAAACTCTGTGTTTGTTTAGCAAAGCAAAGGACAAAGGAGAATGATTGTGGGGTGTTAAATATAGAAGGGAGATTTTACATGTAGGGAGATGTGAGCTGTTCCTTTCAACTAACAGGTACTAACTTACATCTGAAATCTGGAAAAAAGTTGTTAACCATCAGTGGAATTCTTAAGCACCTTTCCAACAGGACTAAGCATGCCTCAGAAAAATGTCATGAGCATGTGGAAATGACTGCCCTGTACTCAAGGTAGGAAGCCATCACATGGCATCAAACAGCTGAACCAGCAGGACTCACAAGATACAGTACAGACATGCCAGGCTGGGTCATGCTCCAGTCAAGCAGCCCATGGATGCAGCACAGGCTGGTGCAAGTAGATGGAGGCTGAGAGAGAAGCAGCCACAAGAGGAAGGAGCGCAGTGAGCTGGGAGGAGGAAGCCATGAGCACAACCCAAAAAGCACATCAAAGAGGCCAGCTGCCAGAGACAGTGTCTCAGAACAGTGTCCTGGCTGGCAGCAGCTGGCAATTACAAGCAGACAGTCTCTGCTTGTCCAACTCTTGCCACAGCTAAGTCATGGGGCTTTTGCTATTTGTTGAGGCCGAGTCACAGCTAAGCACCTGTCTCCAATACCCCATTCTCCTTATGTCAAAAAGAACTCCTATTGCCAAAGACGTGGCTAACTGTTCATGTCTTAGCTTGCAAGGGTTTTTTTTGTTACTTTATGGAATTTAAGGAGAGTCGGTCAATAACATATGAATCATGAAATTCTTTTTAAGAGAGAGAAGTTCAAGTATTATTAGAAAATACAAATTTTTCTGCACGAGGTGTTTTAAATCGCTGCAATTCCTGATACTGATTGAAAGTGGGTATGCATAAGTGTCGTGGTTTAAGCCCAGCCAGCAACTAAGCACCACGCAGCTGCTCACTCACTCCCTCCCCCATCCAGTGGGATGGGGGAGAAAATCGGGAAAAAGAAGTAAAACTCGTGGGTTGAGATAAGAACGGTTTAATAGAACAGAAAAGAAGAAGCTAATAATGATAACACTAATAAAATGACAACAGTAGTAAGAAAAGTATTGGAATGGACAAATGATGCGTAGGGCAACTGCTCACCACCTGCCGACCAACACCCAGCTAGCACCTGAGCCGCGATTCCCTGCCCCCACTTCCCAGTTCCTAAACTAGACGGGACGTCCCATGGTATGGAATACACCGTTGGCCAGTTTGGGTCAGGTGCCCTGGTTGTGTCCTGTGACAACTTCTTGTGCCCTGGCTGGGTATGAGAAGCTGAAAAACCCTTGACTATAGTCTAAACAATACTGAGAACCAACTGAAAACGTCAGTGTTATCAACATTCTTTGCATGCTGAACTCAAAACATAGCACCATACCAGCTACTAGGAAGACAGTTAACTCTATCCCAGCTGAAACCAGGACAATAAGATAGTATTAACAGTAATTAAAGATATTAACCAAGAGACAGAATAAGATTTTTTTATCAATATCTTCTCAAGCCAACAATCAAGAAAAGCACTGTTGCTGTATTTGAAGTTATGATTAATTTTACTAAACTCGAAGAGAGCTGCTGGAAAGGTTGGAATTAGACCTACTTTTAAGCATGTCAATGAACTGGGCTATGTGGTAATGAAGATAATAAACTTTTGAATACTTTTGCAATTACTAGGAAGACGGAACAGAAAAATACAAAGCTTAAAGTGAGTCTCAAAGCCCTTTTGTCTGTAGTTTCTTGTTTCACTTAATTACTGCACATGCCTACAATGTATGCATCAAACTGGAATACACCTACACTGCCAACAGTTTTCATGCTTATGGTTAAGACTGTAAAAAAAGCATATTAAACAGGAGTTAACTTCCTTTCAATTACGCAATCTGTTTTACAAGCTCCAAGGAAAGTGGTTTGCAGAACATACACATAGAAAATGCATCCTCCTGCAGCTCACTAACCAAAGAAAACATACTGCAGATCCATGGGACTAGAAATCCTAACATCTCAGGAGAGCAGTCACTGTCCAAGTGCATATGTTGGAGGAGAGATCCTATACTGTCTTTTGAAAGCATAATCAGAACTATACAAGGCTGCCTTAAAGATGTCCGTTGTGGAAATATTCTTGCCTATTTTGTCTGACTTAAATTACAGAATCTTTAATTATGTGCCCTTCCATAGGATATTTAGATAAATGACAAAGGACAGAATTCATAATTTTCCAGATTTTGAGCCCTAGGTAATGACAGTGGGATGGAATATTTTAAAATATGCAAAATATGTATTAATCCATGGCAGAATAAAGTACATTCAGCTTGGACTTATCAAAAAATGTGGAGAATTCTAGTTTCTTCATTCTCCTCCGGAAGTTCTGTGTGTACTGAATACATCCTTGATACGTACCAGAAATCCCCCTGTTTTTGAGTTCTGTATCAGAGTCAAGCCAAGGTTCATGTCTTCCTTTATCTCAGTCACATTTGGAATATTTATTAAAGCTGAAATAAAAGGAGATTAAGTCATGAAAGAAGAGTAAATAAGATGTAGAAGCGATTTAGTAAGTTAGAATTCCTTTTCGAAAGCTTGATTTCTCAGAAGCTAAGATGCCTTTTCCAAATGACTGCATACAGTTCCGAGACTAAAGAAAGGAAAGCTAATCTTTGCCAAAAATTTGCTAACCATTAACTATAGACATGAATTAAGTATGGCCATTTAGAATACCTGCCCAGAATAGAGCTGAAAGCAAAAGAGAGGAAGAAATGGTCTACCTATTGAGTATTTTTGTCTGGCTGAGTAGCTGCAGCCATGTAGCTACTGTTACATTCCACAGGACACCAGACTCCTCTGATCCAGCAGCAGGCTTTAAAAAAAAACCTGGAAGGAGCAGTGGAGGACAGAAATGCTCCGCACCACAAATAAAGTAGGCATCTCAGCACACTCTGCTTCCCCACATTTTCACTGTAGCCAAAAGTGAATCCCATTTTATGCTTAGTTTGCAAGCACACAGAGGCAGAAAAGGCTTCATTTCCACTCATACACTTGTCTCTCATGCACTCCACATCTGCAAGTCCCCCTGAGCGTACCAACACAGACCCGCCACCTGTGTGTTACCTGGACCCGAGGCCCCCCTAAGATCCAGCTGGAAGTTTGCTAGTGAACAGGCACACACCCCTGGTTTGGGGAAGACACGGACACTTGCCGCCCCAGCAGGCTGCACCAGGCCCCCTGGGCTGCGACTTGCGGTCCCGCTCCAGCCGCCGACGCGGAGCCCCTCACTGACACAGAGCCCAGGTTTCACCCCCCCCAGCAGCCGGTTTTGGGACACACACCGTTCCTGCCCCCATGGCTGGAGGCTAAATACCCCAACTGCTCCAGCAGCTGGCACTGAGACCCCCGTGTCTCTAGCAGCTGGCACCACAGGCCGGGGCGCCCACACACCCGGCCCAACTCCAGCGGCAGGCACCAGTTTTCACAAATAGATTGGCCTGGTACAAAAACAGGAAAAAACTGAACAATTGTAGCAAGGCATTACTTGTTATAACTTACCTTGTAAATTCAGTCTTTTACATGTGGTTTTGGACATGCCAACAGGACATGCGTAGATATCTCCAGTTCTGTTAGAGGGATAGCCACTCCAGGGTGAACCAACCAACAACCTGAAGTAAAAGGAACTTCATTAGGTCTTTGATGACCCTGGAAATGTCCAGCAGCACTGTGGCACAGCATATCGCAGGTAACAGGTAAAGAGGCTTTTCCAGATAGAGCACCTAAGGCACTCAGGAGTCTTCTCCAGAGCTGTTCAGAAGCTTTACTTGCATGTTAGTACACTGGATTCACCAGGGGCGACTTCGGTGGAGAAGCCTCTGGGGATTAGGCTGCCTCAAATATGTGTACTGCTGTTTCTGTGACATTATGTCATAATGTCAGAAGAAATACAGCAAAGATATTAATATATACAGATGCATACAATTTAGAAATATATACGTTGGGGATTGAAAGACAAAAAACATATTGTCCTGTCAGTTAATGGTTAACTGATTCCTTTTAAGTTATTCTTTTAACTGGTAAGAAGCATTTCCTACAGGATCTGCTCAGCGACAGTCAAATGCTTATGTCTGAGCTTGAACACTACCACACCTTGGCAACACCGAGTCAGAAAGAAAATACTCCAGGTGACAACAGTCTGCTGCATGAAGTATTTAATCCCCAACAAGAAAGTTAAGACTTAAAATAATTTGTGCCTTCAGTATAAAGTGATTCACTGACTCATTCCTTCATCTGCCATAAGGTTTCCCCTCTGATATTTGCTCCTCAAGACCCCTTTAATTTTTATCTGAAAGCCTTCACAAAACCAGTTAATTCAACCTCTGGGAATACTGCTTAAGAACACCTATTTTTCAGCGCAACTGTCTGAGAGAGTGAAACCAGCAGACAGTATAGGGCCATGTAGGGCTGGAAGAGAAGGACAATTCTTTATACAGTTTAACATGCAGTGAAAAAAGGGTAAGGCAAAACATGACCATAGGAAGATGATCTCAAGGGATATGCAAAAATGAAACAGATTATTAAAAGCAGGGACTGTGGATATTTGCTCCAGTAGCAATATGACTTTCCTTTCATACAGAACAGTCTATGGTAGTAATTAATACATTTATGGGACACTAAAAGGACAAGCAATGGGACCCCAGTACAGGATAAGGAGTTTCAAATGAAACTATCTTTTTTAGTTGGTCAAATAGGTTGCTAAAAGCAAAATTGTCATCCTCTGAAATTTTATAGGTAGCTAATGCACACACCTTGCACTATAAAAAGAACACATATTATGAAATTATTCTGTTTCAAAGCAATTGCTATATATCATATTAACTTTCCAGGGATCATCTGATTTTACTACTGCAATTTTATAACTAGTTTGAATAAAATGGCTTTGATAAAAAACCAATAGTTTTAGATGCACAAGCAAGAGCTTAAGTCCTTTTTAGCTTTCTCAAAGAAAATACTGCTAACTGCATTTTTTTTTATTTTATTTCATCTCAATTAAACACAAACTTAAGAGCACAAATAATGTTACTCTGTTTTACCAGTTTGTTTGGGGTAACTTCAGATGCTATTTTCTGTCTGTAGGAATATTTTAAAAATACCTACCTCCTTCTTAATCATCCTGTTGAAAAACAGTGATTATGCAGGCAGTAGGAACAGGATTTTATGTACTTTTAGCATCTCTAAACCTGCAATTCAGGTTCATATATATACCTCTCCATATAAAAACTGTGTACGTTACACTGACTGTGAGGGAGGCCTCTGATCCTCTTGTTATTTTCTGAGGAATATAGCCTTTTCTGTACAGGCAAAACGAGAACCACCATAGCTCAAGACATCAGGAGAAACTACTCCATCGGTCATGTGCTGAATGATGATAAAACCTGCAAACATTTGTAGTGACACAGAGGGCTGGAGCCAGTCAATAGCGATCGACAGGAGGAAGACATGGTGTTACAGTCTTCCCCCTTGTTAGATACTACAGTTATTTACAGTTATAAAATGCTAACTGCGAGAGAGAAAGGGCTAACAGTTTTCATGAAAACACAAAACAGTTTTAAAAAGGATGGCAGCACTGCATGTGCAATATCTGAAACTGGAACAGCTTTTCAGCATTAACTGTCAAACTAAATATTGCACTGTGTACATTTATAAATATTTGCATGTTTTTTCTAAGTTTCCCAGAAGGCAAATGTATTTCAGAGTCCCTGCAGGAGGACAGCTACTGTTCAAAGAATGACCTTAATGGATCTTGGAAATACCCCTGCACCACTCTGTCTGGTCATGAAACTTGCTGTAAATCTCTCCACTGCACTGGCATCGCTCTGCAGCCATGAGTCCTGAAGCCCAAAGCAAATAGTTTCACTCATGAACAGAGTGAGAGCAAGAGGCAGAGGAGGAGAAGCATGCTTGAGCGCTAGCTGTTCCCAAATCTAAGCCCAATTCCAAGCCTATCTCCAACCCTCACCCTTGCTATTGGCATAAACTAAAGACAAACACCATCCACGGAGTTTAGAAAATGCAATTCTCTCCCTAGAGGCACCCTATAGGCACATGCCTATTTGTGCTTACTTCATGGGCTTTATGCTGCTCAGCAGTCACGTGGGCTCTGAAACTCCTATTTTCCCCAGCCTCAACATTAACACCAACCCAAAAATCTATTTATACCAAGGAATCATCACTCTTTATACCTGATTCACTTCTAGAACTTAAGATTCACAACTGTATTTTACTTTTGCTAGCCATAAAACTAACCTTGTAGCTGTTGCATGGTACAAACAGAAAAAGTAAGCCGAAGAAGACAAACTCTTCTAATTTTAAACCCAGATCTAAATCTACGCCAACTGTGCCCAAAGCAAACTTAATTTTGTCTTTCATTTAGCTTGCACTCCTCATACTTTACTGGAAGTTATTATACTACCTTCCCCCCCTGCTGTATTAGCTTTCCTTGTAGATTTGCAGGGTCCACAAATCTCAATGACATAACTATGCTGTAGGCCAAAAAATGCCACTCTATACACAGAATTTAACGCTTAGAACTGACAATTACCAACACAGTGATTTTCAGAAATTAACAGAGCTATTAAACCCCTTCACTTATTTGACTTAACTAGTCTAACCTGCTATCAATACACTCCTGAAAAAAAGTTATTGACCAATTTCTGCCAAGCCTAGCCCTCTACCTTTAATTGCCCACCTTAAAGGTCCTAGAAAATAACTTAGTTATTCTTTCTCTTGTACCCTGAGCTTTACTTGAGCTTAATACTAGCCTTAATCTATATTAGAAATCAGCAGGTCCTACTTGCCTTTGAAAATTAACATAAACCATTACAGTAGAGAGTTACACAATACTACTCTGGGAAAATGCATGTGTATCTTTCTGAAGCATCAGAAATTAAGAAACCAAGAGAGTATCTGGCTAGCATCCTGCTAACCACAAAATTATTGTCTACTATGATTAAACAGGATGCACATGAACCAGAGTGAAACAGAAGGTATCAGGAAAAAATGCAAGAAATGAGTACTATCATATATAGCGTATTAAGGGTCTTTTTCAGCCATGAGTTAAATATTTATTTTTACAAAACTTCCTTATGTGTCATTGTAGACTGTCTTTACACAATACTATAGCAATTAGCATTTAATATTGCCACTGATTTTATTATTCAACTCCTTAATCAGTCTCCAACACTGTTTACAAAGCACTAGAACTACATGAAGTCAAACAAAGTTCAGTGGCAATGCCATACCACACAGGCTGCAGGAGTGGCAGATCAAAGTGCAACAGGAATTATTTCTGGGAAATTACACCATGACAAAGTTAGTAACTGGCAAAGTGTGATGTAGCAGAAAACAATATCAGAATTCATGGTGAAGGGCTGAATTCCCAGCTGTTGCCAGAGCACATTTTATATTTTCTGGTTTCTTTTTTTTTTTCTTCTTCTTTTCATGCATTGGCTCTTTAGTGTGGTTTTTTTTAAACACAAAGATGGCTAATAGGAAATAGGAAAATTAAAGTAGAAAGGACCTCTTAAATCATGTGGCCCTTTTCCCTAAAATTACAGGAAGTGATGAATAGATATGAAGACCAGAAAACACTTCACTCTCATAGATGCTTCTCTGCACACCCTAAAATACCTGTCACTACCTAAAACTTTCAATCCTCTGAACAAGACTCAAAACTCCAAAAACCACAGTGAGCAATGGCAAGAGAGTTTGACTGACAAACTTAAAAGGTTCAGAAGACAGAAGCCAGAGCTGCTGCTTCAAGCAGGAAAAAGGCAAACTGTAGGGCATGCAGTTGGGGGAAGCAAAAGCTAGGCAAAGAAATCAATGTTAGCAGTGGTGCTGGCACTGAAAAGAAGGAACTGTAACACTGGCAGCATTTTGTTAAAAAGAAAAAAAAAAAGTTGGCAGAAATTACCCTCCTCATTAAAATCAGAAGGCTTTGAAAATGTATTGATTTCAACAAGAGTTGCTACAGAAATATGTCTTTTCAGCAAAATATCTTATTGGTCTGAAGAGGCAACACATCACCTCAGGAGAAAGGCTGCTGGGCTTCGATGAGTAGTGAGCAGTATGCAATGATTTTTAGTGCAATGATTATATGATGCATCAGTAAGGGCAGTGCATATTAAAGTGTCATTATTGACATGATATGGAATGAAACAAAGTATTTTAAAGAAGAAAAATCCCGCAATATAAATTCCAAAACAAAATTCAAAAATTCCAAATCCTAAGCACACATACACAACTGAGCAGGGTGGCTACAACTGGATACCAAACAGTACCTCATAAGCAGACTGTATCCACAGGCTTAAGACACATATGGGTAGGAAAAAGCATTTTAACAGCTATACACAGCTATTCAATCTTCCGCACCCAAGACAGACATAAACCCAAATCTCATCATGGAGTAAGTACTATTAGGTTTGCAGAATGTACCATCAGCTGCTGTTCAGGGCATGCACATTCAAGACAAACTTAATGTGGTACAATCAGTCTTTCTAAAAGATTATATTTATAAAATAACAGAGAATTTGGTCTCACTTTAAGGTTCAAAACCAGACGATCTCATGACAGGGAGAACCAGAGCATAAACTGAATGATGTTTCTGTTGTGGCTAATTACTTGTGTGGTGGACTGCCTAAATTTTCCTAATTGACGAGTTTCTTTCGTGTTCACAATTTCCCTTGAGTTCATTAAAGAGCTCCTGTTTTGAAATTCCCACCAGACACCATGAAAAGCTTGAGCTGTGCTTGACTTGCAAGTTTGTCCTTATTTACGAGCATCACATGCCATCAATGCCCAGCAGACTAGTGTCCAATTATCCTGGATCATCTGACTCTACACAAAAAGGGCTGCCTCGCTGGTTTGTGTCACAGCTTCCCAACACGTACCAGCCCCCTCTATAGCCCTGCACTCCTGGTTGGACTGCCTTCCCTCTTCTCTCTGAACTCATCTCCAAGCAAAAGTGATAACATACTGCTGCACGCAGTCCCAATTCTGCAAAAAAATCTCCTCTTTATCATTTTCTATAGCCCTTATTACTTCAGGAGACATATCTCACAGAAAGAGAGCTGAATAATATAACTAGGATCTGCTGTTTTTTCTGTATCTCTCCTTTCTGCTCTTTGAGAGCATACAGGAGGATTTTTAAAGCTGTATTTAATATAGCACCATGTGATTTCATTAACAGAAGCAAAGTCTAGGAAGTAATGAAATTTCAGGTTGATCTCAGATTCTGGATAACCTCTCCCTTGGAGAGATGTGCCACCCAGCAGCATTTGATGTGGTGAGCAGCCCCACTGTGCCTGAACAGAGTTTTCAAGTGCATCACATTCTTGCTGCACAACGATGGTCTCTTCATAAAAACATATGGTGATAAATGCTCGCCTCTGACAGAAAGCAGCATCCTGATCTTATGCAAAGCTCAGACTGTTCATCTCACTCCTGGTTCAGCCATAGCGACAAGCGCTTTGAACATGGACTGCAGCCTGTGTGTTGCTTATAGGAGAAAGCAACTCTACTGAACAGCTTGAGTATTGGGGTTTTTTTTAAATATTGCACACAAGAAAAAGCTTTATTGTCCCAAGAAAAACAAAATAGCCTAGAAATGAAGAGAACAAGAGAGTAAACCATGGCTTTTTTTTTTTAATCCTGTCTAATGATTTCTTGAGGGAGACTGAAAAGAGCTTTTCTTCACTGAAGAGTCTCTAACAGGTCATGGTTACTAGAACAAGAGCTGGTAAAATGCCCCTGACTTTTGGAGCTATGGTCAGACACTCTGTGAAGGAACAAATGATGATGTGCCTATCTACATAAAAGTTTCCCAGATTAGTATTATTCATATAGTTGGGAGAAGACAGGAAATGTTAGTCCAAAGTTACTTCCTCTCCCAAACTCCACCACACATTATCCAAGAAAGTGGTAGTGGGGGAGTTTTTATATCAGAATTAAAAATATAACAGGGAAATATAAAACATAAATAGCTTGGGTGAGTCTGGAACCTAGCATTCCTGTTGCAAGCTTGTAGAAAAACTTACAAGAAGGATAAAACCAGGACATAATTTCTCCATGTATGAGCCAAAGCATTCAATTCACTTCAGGCAGACATTCTTGTTATCCTTCAATGACTTCACACAGAAGTTTTAAAAAAAGAGAGCTCTGATCTATGGGTGACTAAACACATAATTAAAGCAGGCAGAAACGCAGTGAGAAGACACCACAACATCAGACGAGGAGTGGGTGTAAGTTGGGAGCCTACCCAACAGAGGGAGAGGAAATGCTGAGCTCTTAGTTCAGAGGATACAACTCTGCTCTTCTCTTGCTTTGCCTCCTGGTCACTGGTGGTAAACACAGTAACACTAGAGATGCAGTGAGATCTAGCTAGTCTTCCATCTTTGCACATGCAACCAATTGCAACTGCACTGTATCTCTGCGCATGGCTATGCATAAATGCTTCAGCTACCTCAATATTTTTGTATGGGCTTTTCCAAACTTTAACTGTAAAATACATTTTCATATGCATTTCCATGGCTTTCAGATTTTTATATCTTACTTTCTTTTTACTGAAAAAAGTTCAGTTACTTACTATCCGTCCATCATCACTTAAACATGCCAGTTTGTGGCTATTTTAGTTCTGACACTGTTTCAATCTATGGAGAATGACACATCTAAAATGTCTCAGCTTATGATAATACATACAACCTGTGTGACTTTCCCCCATAGACTTAAAGCCATATATAGACAAATAATCACTTAAAGTAGTTGAGTGCCACTGAATTATTTATAGACATACAGTCCTTGCCATGAAAGACACCTTACGCTCTGTGGTTGCTGAGGCTGCAGAAGAGGAAACAACATGTTTTCTACTAATGGGGCTTACTCTGGTTCTTTCTGAAACCAACATTACTAGAAAAAATATTTTACTAATTACTCATCAAGCCCAATGTTGTGGCAACAGTGGATTTCACATCAAATTTTATGGCTGAAGAGATGCAGCAGACACAAGGCCTTTGCTAGGACTGTGTTACTAGATACATCCAAATATGCTGTCCTTTGAGAAGTGAACACTTAACACTGCATCAGACACAAAATTATATAAATTTAAGTTCACTTCATTTTAATATTAATAATTAGACCTTCCCAGCCCTAATAATTTGTTTTAACCTCTACAATGTTAAAATGGAAAAATATCCCACATACATGTAATGTGTAACAAAGATGCTATTGGTACAGGAAGGAATGAAATGAGAGTTAAAATTCTACAGAAATTATGAGTCTGAGGAAACTGGTGTATTGGAGATGAAAGTAAAAGATTAAGAGAAAGACCTCAGATTGCACTGTGTAACGGAAAAAAGCCTGAAGCTTCACATGCATACATCTTTAGAGTATTTCAACCTTTGTTTTAATAATGCAAGTATTTCTTCATAAAAAGATAACTCTAATATAAAAAGGAATTAACTGGAATGCATTTAAATAAAATGTGGAATTATAAAAGAAAACTGAGTTGCAACATTTTTTCCTTAAGCTTTTAACTAGACATATAACAAGCTGTTCAAACTGCTTACCATTTGCCTTGTTCATTTATAAACTGTTGAACTGTATATCCAAACTGCTCTCTTGATGGACCAGAAAATATTTTTGCTTCTAGGAGCCCAACATTGTAGGCTTCACAGCAGTTATGAAGAATGCCTGTTAACAGAAAGATTATGATTATCACAGAAGCAATTAAAGAAGAATTTTGATCCCAGTGAAAAAGGCTCTTGATCTGTGCCAGCTCCCACAACAGAAGAAAATAAAATGTATCCTTTGGCATGTGCAAGAAAAAAACAGCCTTTTCCCTACAGTACCCATCTGCCCATGCGTAATGCCTGTCTAGCACTCTTTACATGTTACAATATTGTGAGCAGGGAGCAATGACTCATTCACAGTTTGCCTTAACAAAAGTTGCAGCATTACTAATGGGAATGTTTTAGCTGAAGGGAGGCAAGAAGTATGATTCAGAGATCTGTTATCCTCCCTCACCTTAAGGGCAAACACATCAACGGCTTGCTGAGGTACATTAGAATCATAGGATCATAGAATCATTTAGGTTGGCAAAGACCTTTAGGATCACCAAGTCCAGCCGTTAACCTAGCACTGCCAAGCCCACCGCCAAACCATGTCCCCAGGTGCCACCTCTACATGTCTTTTAAACACCTCCAGGGATGGTGACTCCACCACTTCCCTGGGCAGCCTGTTCCAATGCTCGATAACCCTTTCAGTGATGAAATTTTCCCAATATCCGATCTAAGCCTCCCCTGGTGCAACTTGAGGCCATTTTCTCTCATCCTATCGCTTGTTACTTGGGGGAAGAGATGGACACCCACCTCGCTACAACCTCCTTTCTCAGGCAGTTGGAGAGAGCAATAAGGTGTCCCCTCAGCCTCCTTTTCTCCAGGCTAAATCACCCCAGTTCCCTCAGCCGCTTCTCACAAGACTTGTGCTCCAGGCCCCTCACCAGCCTGGTTGCCCTACTCTGGACAGGCTCCAGCACCTCAGTGTCTTTCCTGTAGCGAGGGGCCCAAAACTGAACACAGGACTCGAGGTGCGGCCTCACCAGTGCCCAGTACAGGGGAACGATCACCTCCCTGCTCCTGCTGGCCACACTATTTCTGATACAGACCAGGATGCCGTTGGCCTTCTTGGCCACCTGGGCACACTGCTGGATCATATTCAGCCGGCTGTCGACCAGCACCCTCAGGTCTTTCTCTGCCGGGCAGCTTTCCAGCCACTCTTCCCCAAGCCTGTAGCGCTGCATGGGGTTGTTGTGACCCAAGTGCAGGACCTGGCACTTGGCCTTGTTGAACCTCACACAACTGGCCTCGGCTTCTCGATCCAGCCTGTCCGGATCCCTCTGTAGACCCTTCCTACCCTCAAGCAGATCAACACTCCTGTCCAAGTTGGTGTCATCTGTAAACCTACTGAGCGAGCACTCAATCCCCTCATCCAGATCATTGATAAAGATATTAAACAGAACCGGGCCCAACACCAAGCCCTGGGGAACACCACTTGTGACCAGCCACCAAATGGATTTAACTCCGTTCACCACAACCCTTTGGACCCAGCCATCCAGCCAGTTTTCATCAAAATGCAAATGTGCTGACTGTAACTGCTAATGCTGTTTGTTTTCTAGCGCCTACCTCCAACCTAATGTTTCAAGCACTGGAACAAAAATCAGATTATCTACTGCATCAGAAAACCTCCATTTTTGAGTCATTTCATTATCATGCCAGAAGCCTTTGTTTTCAGTCCAAACAGTCTGAACAGTTGTCCAAACAGGAAAACTTAGAAATACAAACATACAAGATAGAACTGCATTAATAAATCATGACACTTAACACTGAAACTCCAGTTTGCTGGGGTTATGATATTAATTGCTTTTCCTTGGGCACTTGTGTACCTAGGAATAAGGGTATGCCACTCCATGCCATTTTGGGGGGAACTGGTAGTGTGGGCCAGGGACAAGGTCCTAAGTGTCACAAGTTTGCAGGGCATGGGGGCCCACTCCTCATTCATAAGGGACCTGATTTTTTTCTGATCAAGAGCTGTAGGTGGACATCTACAAGAATGTCCACTAAAGAAGCTGCAGAAAAAGGGCCAGAGTCGCCTAACAGCCAGGAGTAGATAACTCTTCCCCCAGCTTGGAGGTGGAAGGACTGAGACAACGGTGGGATGCCAGGAACAAGCTACAGCACAGCTGAGGAACACCTTTGGACTCCTGACAACCCTCCAAAAACAGCAGTGATGGAAGAAATCATGACCTGTGGTTGCACTGTGCAGTTACTGCCCAAGGTTCCCAGGCGAGGCAGGTTCATGGAGTTGCTCATGGGTTAAACATCACCTCTCGTTTCCCCTCCCTTCCTGTGTGCCCAGACAGAATGAGTTTTATGTGCTTTACACACAAAAAATGCCTCACCATAGTTTTTTAGTATGAGTCATTGTGTAGTAAAGTGGCAGCCTTTATGATAATCCCTTATAACAGGGACCCTTTAAGGAGAGATGTGCCGATCTTTGGCATCTTAAAAATATAAGCTTAAATTCTAAGCGTTTCTCTAGTTTTGATGGGCACAAAGGTCATTGTCAATATCACTCTCTTCCAGGTCCCAAAACCAGCTTTGGAAGAGGGGTTAACAGGGATTTTATCAGCATAAAACAGCCCATCACAGTAGCACAGCTGTAACAGTAATAACAATAATAACATCACAGTGAGAACATTAAACCACAGGTTTGCAAGCAAAGTTCACAACATGTAAAAAGTTTCAGTGAATTTTATACCTTCACCCACAGAATAGAAAACACAAACATTTCTAGCAGAAGACTAAATAGAACTCACACAAGTTACTACTTTTTTACCACGAATTCAAAACAGGAAATCATATATTAGTTATTTCAAACAACCACTATCTACAGCTGGCCTCTGGAAAGCAAGAAATCACCCTTTGCTAAAAGTATAGTTCCTTGAGAAACATCCTTAGAGATAAATATATTTCCTGAGTCATGTTATTTAAGACTGGAGAAGAGAATGTGTACAGACATATCACTGTGTTTTGCAATGTTTTTGACACTAAACACAACCACATATGTTCATAGTTCATGTCTGGGTTTTGGGGAAAGGGAAAAAGAGGAGCAGAGATGGATATCAACTATTGCCAGTAATTCTTTTGTGATGTAATAAACTTGCATTTTATCAAAGTATTTTGCTCACGTCACATCCTAGGTTTATTTTTGGGTCTGTTGTCCTCAAATTATATTACACTTGGTCAGAAATCAAGCACAATTTAGCAGTGCCCCATTCTTAGAGGCCATAGAAGACTACACTTGCAATGCCATCCTGCATGTAAATACAGAACAAGAATAACTCTCCAAGTTATATGGTGCACATTGAAATAAACCCTGGCTTTTGAATGAAGAGCCAAAAGTATTCTAGAATGATAAACATTTCCATTCTGACTCCAAATCCAATGACATCTAGCGAAAAACTCTTTGCTAAATGCCTTCTGTCTAAATGCACTGGTCAACTTCGGTGCAAACGCATGGAAGATCTTCTGAACTGTGTCCAAGGTGAGAGTTTTATTAAATTATTTTGCCAAGGCAAAAATTTCCAGAACTGGATAAAACTAATCAGACCACATGTCACAGCCAACAGCCTGAAGGGAAGTCCCCGTGCTGGTCTGAATTCTCCTAGGGCGCTGTGACAAGTCAGATGGGGGTCAACACAACACACACTGGGTTATGCGTTGCCTGCTCACCCCCTCTGCGCCCTCCCACTGCTGCTGTAGCATCCCTCCCTGGACTTTCCAGGGCTGCTGTTGTGTTCCTGCCTTCTCCAAGATGGTGGCTGATTCCAAGAAGCAAAGACACCACCTGGCCCAGCTTGGGGATGCTTCATCTCCTTGTGGTTCCTCTGGGCCTCATCACGGTTTATGGGAGCAATGCTCTTTTTTTCTCCTCAGCCTCCCATCTCATCTCCTCACTGAACCATCTTATCCATCCTTCTCATCTACCACTGGGGCCTGATTGTACTGTTTTTAATCATTTGCACTACTGCAGCATCAGAGCACTGCTCTTTGAGGGCAAGAATTTCTACCTGGAATAATAGGAAAAGTGTCTGCTAGAGGACAGGTATCTTCTCAGAACTGCCTCTATCATCCTCACTTTCTGGCCAGGCAGCCAGCCAAGGATGGTGAAAAGAAAAGAGCAAAAAAGAAAACCCTGCCTCTGAAGATATGCTGTCATCTACAATATTCTTATGGATCATCTCTGCCTCTCACTCATGAGTGCTTTGCAAAATCAAAGTAGAAAAGCTGGCAAATACACTCACTCACCATGAACATTATCAAGTGAACCACAGTTTCAGCATTATTTCAATCACAGATATTTTAAATTCCACATTTGTATAATCATTAGCAGGCTTCTGCTTTTTGGATCTAATGCACAAAAATCTTACTTGATTTGGGTGTAGCAAGTATATACTTGCAATAATATATTGGGCATTTTCCTGCCATTTTCCTTCATCTTATATAGTACTTACACTAGAAGGACATCTTTTATCCATTTTGTACATTTATCTAAATCCAGTATTCAGAACAAGAAATTCAAGCATTTGTAGCCAAAAAAAGACAAAATGCTAAGTTTGCTTCAAACCTATTTTAAGCCTGTGCCAGAATAAGAGGGTCTCTTTATGCATTAAAAGGGTGCCAATCATTGGAGCATCTAGGTTCAAAGTACTGTATATTCCAGGCTGGAAGGACTCAGTATCTGTTGCTGCCTTCAGGCAATGAACTTTGATAATTTAAGAATCCTGAAATAAAGAAAACTAGTTCACTATCTAGATTTTAATAGCTTTTGGTGACAGACTTCTACTTTGTGACCTTACAATCATGATGAGAGATTAGTTGGGCAAGTAAAAATCCACTTCCTAACTTTTGTCTGTAAATGGCACTTTATTTACAGTCAAATAAACAGACTGCATGGAACAAATGAAGCCAGATACAAGCCTAAAACTTCTGAAGGCCCCTCTGAAGACTTCAAAAGCAGCAGTTCCTCTTGACTGACTGGGTAGGGGGGCTTGGGCACTTTGGCTGAAAGAGGACAGCTTCACTAAGCAGAGTAGCTCCCAACATAAAGCTTCAGACAAGAAGAGTTATTAAAAAATCCTTAACGGGATAAAAGGAACTATAAGCTTTCCAATAAACTGAAGTATTTCTTTGCATGGTATTTTTTTTCTGGGAATTCCCATATTTCAGCAACTGCATTATTGCAGTATATACCACAGGAGCTGCAGTGTAGGAGTACAGCTGCTTTTATACTTCTGCACCACCATTTTCTTGCTCCTAGTAGGTCGAAATATAATACATGTTCTGACTGTGCACCTCTAAGCCTGAACGTGTGAGAATTCTTCCATAACGATAAATGACATGTCTAATGATGGCTATAACGCCTTCTATTTGCTGCCGTTGAAGTACAAGCTGAAACAAGTTTATTGAAGTAATACCTCATATTAGGTACACCCAGTTAATAATTGTTTTGATTTTGTAAGCAAAGCTCACAGCTTAAAGGGAGCAAGCAGAAAAAGTCTGTTGGATAATGAATCATTCAATGCCATGATTATAATAGTTCTCCGATTGTAACCCCTTATTCAGATTAGTCAGTATAACAAAAAACTGTTTAATTGGATGAGAAAAAATTAAATCAGGTTTTGTGTATTTGATTACTTCGTTTGTGAAATAAGTTTATAAAAGTTTAATAAATATACTAAAAGTATTATTAGTCTGCATTTTGTGTGTCATAATAAATGTGTCATTTTGTTTTCAGTCTAAATAGTAAAACTGAATTTTCAATCACTTTATACTACATTGCAAAGGTGATGCTCCCATTTAAGATGGCAGCATGATAGAATCCCATAATCATACAGACTCAGTTATGCCAAGTCTCAGCTCTCATTAAAACACCCAGTCAAACTGGGGCATTCACTGCTGCTGTCATTTGTATACAGCTTGCATCAAACAGGTCTAGCAATCACAGTATAATGAAAACAGGCAACATGATGGAATTCGACCACTGAGTCCATAAGGATTCACCTCACGCTAAGCGTTAGTTTTAAATTTATCTGGTATTAACCTTGCCCGTAGGAAACTTTACAATGAAGGAAACTTTATCACCTTTTTTTCCTTAACAGTACAGCATTTGCTTCTTGAAACAACTACCAGCTATAAAACAGAAAAAGTTCGTTATATAATTCAACTAAGTGACCATTTGTCTTCGTGAGTGAGCATTCACGCCAGTAACGATGCCAGGAGAGGGAACAGAAAGAGCCCCTGTTGGCAGCTCCCCTCTGCTTGGTAGCACAGCCACAGCTACAACTGCTGCCCCTTCTGGCACCTCCAACAGGGCAGCAGACCCTGACAAACCCAAACCAAAAGTCATCAGCATGCTGGGGGATTTGGGGATGGAAAGGGTAAGCCTATAGTCACTAAAGAGCAAGGCCATGACCTGGCATTATGGTAAAACCAAGATAGTATTACATGCATTCTTGCATGGGTTTTTTAGTCCATTAACTGTTTTGGAAAAAAATATCAAAAAAAATCCCACTGGATTATTGTCTGCTTCCTGAAGCAGTTTCACAGATTGGCAGCCAGTAAGATGTGTACAGCCTACGTTGCCTTAATTACTCAGTCTACCATTTTTTACAGTATCTATTCTTTCGAGAAGAGGGCTTTACTTTGCCCTTTATGTTAATATGCTCCAAGAGAGGCACTACAAATTCCTCAATGAAAATTTTCCCTTGGTCTCAAAGATTTCTTCCTCCAAAGAAAGCCTGCCAGACCCTGCTGGGGGCAGAGAAAAAAAGAAGGGTGTGGAAGGGATGAGAGAACTCATAACTCTTGCTTTCCGCTGGCTTTGTCTCATACCAGATTGCACACTCTGGTTCAAGCTTTCTCCATGACTGAAGTATTTCTAAGAGCACTCTTTGGTGTGGATTTTCTGGTGTTTCGTATTGTGCAAGGTCACAGTGGATGTCCTTAGTTATCAGGGAACTTGTAAAAGCACTTTTGTCTCACTCCAATACCCAAATGGTTATTTTTTTCATACGTCTGCAAAAATTTGTTGAAACGGGCTCACAGGTTCCAAAGTTAGTAAGGGGGTACGGGCACCTACAGATACCGTTCACAATATCATCACCTACTGTCCTTCAAATATTAGGCAGCAGGTGCAATGAAGGTAGGAAGGGAAAGTAATAAAGTCATGAAAGAGGGCAGTCAAGTAGTATTTGCTTCACATTAAATACATTTAGTGTTACTTTACTGCTTTTTATTAGAAGGAAACAACATTTTGGTTTAAAAATTACTCCCTTATTATTCAGAATATGTTATCAGAGCAATAATCCAAATGGAATTAGTCAACTATTCTTACAGAACAAAAAACCCATAATTTGAACAGCTTTCTTAATACATTGTGCTTTGAATATTTTCTTGACAAGACTGTGAATACATGAAGAACAAAACAGTCAGCATGCAGTTTCTTTATTCTATTGAATTACAGTGCAGATGCTCTTCTTTGTGGCTTTCAGAAGCCACAGAGCAATTCTCGCTGCAATGAGCTTGTTCAGGGAGCAAATCTGCCACCAAAAAAGGGAACACTTTTTTTTTTTTTTTTTCCTTTTGCTAATGTATTAGTCTTCAGCCTGATCCGCTTTACTGTTACATGCATTGTGTGCATGCACAGGTAATGACATCAAATCAAGATCCTTTCATGTAAAACAAGTAATTCTATACTGGTTGCACTGTTTGGGGCTTTTCTGTAAATGAACATAAATATAAAATACCTTTTTGCTATATCTTTAGTATACTCAGTCAGGGCTATGTGGAATCCAAGTCACTTAATGCAGGGAAAATAGAGGACTACTTATAATTCAGTCTGGAAAAATATATTAACCTTTACCCAATATAGTCAATGTAAGTCACAAATATTTTCTCATTAGTCTTCTGTATATTTACTTCTCTATTTTTTTCTAATTTTTTCTTCAATATGCACAACCTCATCCGTATATACTCATAATGGCAAGTAGGTATCTTCAGCTTATGCACTGAAACAGCAGTTTTCTAATCACAGTTAATCTGGTTTTACTTTAAATGGAACAGATTTCTTATTGAGAACAACCTTCTAAATCAAGACAACATGAATCTCTGACAGGAATCAAAAGGGGCAAAGAACGCAAGTGGCAAGACACTGGATTTTTTGTACTAAAAGTCGGAATATTTTATAATGCTCACTTCAATTACTTTGTTGATATTTCATTATGTTTACAGAAGCCTTAAAAGGCAAGTCTTCATTCTACTGCTTCATCTGGTTTACTTTCTCTTATCTTGAGGCCAACGTTTTCCTCACATCAGCTACAATATCTCAAACTGTTTAATAATTAACAGAGATTATAAAGTTTAGTGCAGAAATAAATTATAGGCCACAAAAAACATCCCAAATCAAAACACCCAGAAGAAAAGAAAAACAAAGCCTCACTGAGTAATAAATCCTCCCTCCCACCCCTTTTCCTCCCCTCTTCCCTCCCTCCCTCCAACAAGTTTTCTTAGCTTAGCTGCCCAACTGCTTCTTCCTGGAAGTAGGTCAGCTTCCAGCCTCAAAGCCTCTGGTGTGTGAAAACCTGAGTCACTGCCCTTCAGTTACAACCGTTTATGATCCAAGAAGCTGCACTGAAGAGTTACCAATAACCTGCTACAAAAGCAACCCAAACATGATACGACACATAAATTGTGAATGAGAAGTTGGAGAGATTGGGATAACATGGCTGGGTGCTGTCTAGTTTACTGTTCTGGCACTGCTGCAGAGTAAGAGATCTAATTAAATTTACCTATGACTGCATTACTTACTCTGAAAGACTTGTCTTTCTCTTGGTAAATCCTTATTTGTGGCCCACACATTGCCCTCCTTGGCTCCCAGAGTAGACAAATAAGCTCCTCTTCATCTGCAGTTAAGAAATCTCAGCAACCTATTGTACACACAAGGACTGATTCCAAAGTAATGCTTAAGAGCAGTTCCTGCAAGACTGACAACTTCCTACGTGTTTTTAATAAAGACAGCAAGTATTCAAGCCTACTCAGATTTAATATCCTGGCATGTTCCCACCATTAAGTTCAGTGGGAAAAACGGTTTTACAGAAAATCCACATAAATTGCATCTTTTTAATATGACCTAGAGTTTTTCTTCTATCTTGGCACAACAAGCAGGATTGTTTTAACTTTGCCCTTAGAGTACCACAATTTGTTCTCAACAATACCACAAAGAGATTAAAAAGTACATGAGGCTAACAAACTGTACACACATATATGTTATATATGCAGTTAAGTCACTGGCTTCACAAGTAATGATGATAAAAAAAACTTCACATGCTTCCCTGTGATAAAACCCGACTTTTCAAGAGGCATTTCACTCCAGCAAATTCTCATCCCTTGTGTCCACGTTATCAGTCGTTTGCCTGTTTTTAAAACCAGCAGTATTTCCAAATATAGTCAGAGAAGCATGAGCCACATTACGACTGTAAGAGAGGAAATGCATGTCATCACACAGAAATTGATGTGACCGCTATCTCTATACCCTATTTGCCACATTTGCTTGTCTCAGCTGCTATGAAAACGTTTGTACAGAAGAAAATGCATGTTTGCACGCAGGTATCAAGATGGGAAAGCAACCAATGGCATCTGTATTTCCCTACCCATATCACACTTATGGCTATATGAAAATTCCAGTGTATTATTATATATTAGTGTATTGTATCATATTATATCACTGTTAAATGTGACCTGAAAAAGCTGAATTAGAAAAAGGCGAGAGACCTGCCATCACCATCGATCCTACTCCTGCTCCAGTTCTGCAGCCTGCGGCACGAGGACTGCAGTAGCTTGAGAACAACCTTGCCACCATGCCACTTAGGACACTGTGTTTAGGACCCTGTTCCTCCCTCTCAGTTTCTCAAGAGGTAGCTAGTAGCTCAGCTTTCTGCACTGTACGCAGACAACCCCAGAAACAAGAACAGCCCCCAGCTGTAAAAAGTTTGCTACATCAGCTTCCTGAAGAAAACCTCCAAAGCACCACAGGATATATAATACAATAGTTGGAAGAGCTATAATTATCAGAACTTTTGTTTTCCTATGGCAAGCTTAACAACTATTTCTCTCCCCTGATTGTAATGGGAGCTCATGGCCTGGCAGCCTGAATGGTAGGTAGGTGGCCCCAATCACTCATCTGAAATTCCTCCTTAATGCACATTGAAATGATCAATTCTGGCACCAGATAGGACCTAGGCAGAATTTGGGCTCATTAAAATCAGGAAAACAATCCAGGAAGCCCAGACTTCAGTAGCTGCCTAACCCAGAATGAACTTCAAATTATGTGTCACTTGGGTATCCTAGCACCAAGTTGCATAAAAATTTATAACATGATTGCAGTGTAGAGGCACATCTGTCTAAGAGCAAGGTAACCTACCCCACTGTAGATCACTCTGATATCATGGCCAGAGGTGATGAATGCTTCGTTGATTAAATAATTTCTGCTCTAAATAATTAAATGATTTAAGTAAATAGTGAAATAACTTCTCTTTATGCACTGCCTATTTACCAAATGTGAATTGCATGAGCACTCCAAAAGGGCCAACTCAGGACTCTTCTCTCAGCGAAGTGCCCCAAATGTTAGGCCACAGGCAAGATGTGTCTTTGCTTGTCTGCCTGGAAACACGAATATGCATCCTGGGATGAGCTAAGACCTGGCTTCAACAGCAGAGGTAGAGAGTGCTTCTCCAACTACTTTATTGCCTGGTAGCAAAGACACTTCTGGAAAATTTTGAGAGGCGAGTCTACATCACCTTCAGCCTCAAGGGAGAATTAAGCCCACGTTTTCCAGGTGACTATTACCATCACTTCTCAGGCAGCTAGTTCTTGAAAAAAAGCTGAACTAGACACCTACCTCCCAAAATTCTTCCCCACCCTTGACCTCAGGGGAAGGAGGCACCTCATGCAGGTGCCTGAGAAGGATGGAGTTCAAACACTCCCCTCAACCCACGGCTTAACTGCAGGAGCCTTCCTGCTTTGCAAGCAAATATTTTTTGTGCACTTTAAAAGCAGCTAAATGTCTCTGTTGAGTCCAAGGCACCGAACTCGGCACTCCGGGGCACAGGGACCAGGTTCAGGTGAAGTGGGGCTGGAGCATGCACTCTCCCAGCCCTCAGCCTGCAGACTAGACTCTGGTATATCCAGATGCCTGTGGTCAGGTGGGTGACAGGCTGTATCTCTAGTCAGAGTTTGGAAAGAAGTTATCTTTGTCGTAAAATGCAGCCATTGTACATTTTGGGGTCAGTGAGAAGGGGCCATGTACATTTAAGAAGAGTTTTCTGGAGATAATACTTGCTTCCACAAAAGCAGAACAGTTGCTTTTTGTCTTCAGAGAAGCAAAGTCTATTGTAGCTATCAACTTCTCAGAAAGACAACTCCAGAGACTCTTACAGTATTTTTTTACTGTTCAATATGATGAACTGGCTTTGGGCAGTTTGGAAAAGAAACAAAAGCAGAAAAAAGAGACAGTGAATTGAAAGGATATTTAGCTAGAGTCCAGTGGATAACTATTATTAGCACAGCTACTAAAGGACTACTATCCAAGCAGTGCTGCTGGATTTTTTCCTCTGTTTATTGTCTTGCCTATCTTAATAAGAGAGTTACTTAATTTTCAGTCTTTTCTGCTATTCTAAATTTGACCTATATGTATTTCAGGCATATTTAAATAGGAACTCCATTTGGTGAGCATGGTTAGATGAAGTGTCAGGCCACTTAAATTTTTTCCACTTAGGAAAAGTTAGTTAAATTCTCATTTAAGAAATTTCAGCTGAATCTGAATTTAATATCTATGAATCCTATCATTTCTATATGCATTTGAAGTACTGCATATAAAGATAACTGAATTTTACACTACGCAGTAGAAATACTGGATTAAACTGCTCTCATGTCCATTATTAGAGCACTCACTGTCTTATTAGACTTTACAGTTAAGAAAGTAGAATCAGTGAAAAATTATTTAATAAAATGTTCTTCCTGTCTTCAGCTAGCAATTACTTTTCACCTCAAATAGAAAATGCAAATAAGGATACAGGCATAGAAACATTTGAGTCACACACCTTCCATTGCAATGATATTTGGTAACCACCTAGGACATGCCTGGGGACAAGATACCTCACTTGCTTCTGCTTCAGCCAGGTCTTTATCAAGAGGATTCTTCTGTTTTACTTTCCTTATTGTTACTATTAAGAAACCAGGCTTGACACAGGTTGCCCTGATTTGGACACCTGCGTAGACATTTACCCAAGAGAATGGGATGAGCGAAGAGTAAATTTAGTCTTAAAGTCTGGTAAGTTACTGATTTGTTGTTTTAGCAGATTATCTAATGAAGTACAATTTCTTACCCGGTGTGCTTGAAGGGAGTTGAAGGGAGACATGAACACAACAGTGACCAGAACTGAGAAGTGACTGCTGAGTATGTGGAAAAGGCAGACAACCTGCTAGCTAACCCAGCTGGTTTACCTGCGGGCAGCTGCCTTCCTACAGGCAGCATAGAGCACGACACAAACACATCCCTCAAAGTGCTGGGTTCACAGCTTCTCATAATGGCATCCATTGCTGCACTAAGCTCACGTGAGCCAAGCGTCGGTCAGCTAGTCCTCATTCAGATAAGAAGTCTGATCTTGCAGTTGGTTGAGGTAGTTATTTACTGGGTAATCCGGTGGGTCAAGCAGCCTGGGCATCTGCAGCCTTATCGTTACATACAGCTTGGTGTTGCAGCCTTAACACAGCATCAACTGCTGCCAGCTTTCTTGCTTAAGGGTCACTTATATTTGAGATATAGCTAGACAGGCAGATAGATAGATTGGTAGAGAGACGAAAGGTAAAAACCTCATTCAGTCTTTCCCCACCACTACTCCCATCCTCAAACTCTTATTATTTCCTTAGGTATTTCTACTGTG
Source organism: Astur gentilis (assembly GCF_929443795.1). NCBI lineage: Eukaryota > Metazoa > Chordata > Aves > Accipitriformes > Accipitridae > Astur > Astur gentilis. The sequence goes on from NC_064919.1 coordinate 69,841,937, forward strand.
TGATACGCTCTCTTCCAGAAGTGTGTTGTTAACAGTAATTTTCCTCAAGATTTCTTCATTGTCTGTTCTTTAGAAATAACCAACTGAATCAGCCAAGGAGATTTGTGTGATTAAAAAGACACCCTGTATGAAATAAAGGAAGAATGATGAACTTGGAAGCAGGATTCAAAGGGCAGAATAAATCAGGAATAAGGCAAGAGAGTTCCACCAGGGCTGTGCATAACTCCCAACCCCTTCACCCTGTCTACCAGTAATTTAAAAGGGACAAAAGAATCCGTGACATTCATCATGTGTGACATTCAACCATGCAGATGCCATTCTGTTATGAACAAAATGTCTTTGCTCATCCTGCATTCAAAGAGTCTGTGTTGATCTTACTTCTTTGCCTGTATAATTCCTCTTTTAAGTCCTGAATAATATGCAAGTCTTACTAGATTTTTTTTAAAGAATACGCATCTCCAAGAGAAAATAAAACTACTTAGTCCTTTGAAGATCCTGAAATCTATTCAGGGACTGATTCAAAGTAACAATTACTAGCACTCAGTATATTAAGTTTATTTGGTAATTCAGAACTCCCAGCCTGATCTGGAAGCGATGGAAATGCTCACACAGCTTGTGTGTGAGAGAGCTCCCTAGGCTCCACTACACGACTTTAGTATTCTGCACCTCCAGAAAACGAGTGCAGCATGAGCAGGAAGAACATCATCACATATTGCTTTGCAGGGATGCACTCACAATCAGTTAACATATTCATTTATTTTTATTACCCTTTGATCAGTGCCTTGAGAAGGGGGCAACTATTTAGCACCGATACATGCTAAAGGTTTACAAATAAAAATCCTTCTCTGTTATCTTTTTTAACAGAAACGAAAACCAAGGCTGACACAGTTCTCTGATGTCCTTGACTAATCTGAATGGGAACAGTACAGCCAATTTTTTTATTTTTTTATTTTTTTTTTTTTTACACAAAAAACAAGCTTATCAACTTGCTTTCTCTCGCCATCCAGGGTCTAAAATCCTAACACAGTGCAGTATCACAGGGCCAGAGATCACTATATGAAAAAGAAGTCCTGTATTTTAAAACTGCTAATGGAAATGTCCTAAGCCAAGCAGATAACATGTGTTGGTATGCAAGTACATGGCTGCGCCGATGAGAATCCAGTCTGTGTCCCGTCTGCATGTCGGCATGGTCACCATGGAAATGGGAACCAGCCTGCACAGAGCCTAACAAAGGGAACTTTTAAATGAAAATAACAACACTGGATAGAGACTGCCCAAGATTTCTGCTGGGGAGGATGACTTGCTTTACTTGTCTGAAGACATGGAAATTCCCTTTTACCTGCATTAACCCTAAAGGAAAGTATTTTATTCACTTTTAGCTGTTTTGACATTAAGTCATTACTTTGGCAGTTCCAGTTATTAGCCTTCATGAAAATACATTACATGAAGAACATGTAAACCCACTTTCATTCATTCAAAATTAACAATAGTGAAGAAAGACCACAATGAATAACATTTATATAGTGGCTAAGTAACACAATAAAACCAAGGAGCATCAGTCCTTTTACTTCTTAAATGAAAATTCTGTGTCACTGAATCAAAAAAGCAAAGAGCAACTTGAAAATTGTTCCAGAGCCAGACAGCTCACAGTTAAAACTTGTTGGTAAGGTCTTATGTTGATTTTGCCCAAATTATGCACAAATAAGTATGAACTGTTAATGGGTTTAGGAGTGTGATGGTAATACCCTGTATGCTTTCTAAAATAAACATCGCTTGTACAAAATACAAGTCCTGTAATACAGTAAGAATGAAGCCTTACTTCAATGCACAATGCTGTGAAAGGCGAAACTCAAAAAATAATATATAATAATGCTCCTACCAGCTGACAAACTCTCTTAAAGTAGGAAAAACCAGAGACAGTTTTATTTTAAGAAGAGTTCACATTTGGGTCCTGCTTTCAAACAATCTCCAGATTTTAGAATGGTTGGGTCCTGCTTTCAAACAATCTCTAGATTTTAGAATGGTTTTGTACATCAACATTACTCACAAACACAATAATAAAACAGCAAAGTAACTAAAGATGATCACAAAAAGGGAGAAAGGCAGAAATTAAGATGAGTTGTACAGCTTTAAGTTGGGGTATGTGCATGTGTGTTATGATCATATGTTGCATTTTGACCTGGACTTCTGGCTTCATTTATTGCACCAAATGTGCAATTTTCACTTGCTATTCAGTTATCAGCTTAGTCCTTGCCGCTCAGTACATGGCCTTGTACTTTTTATGTATACTATTTTAACCTACTGAATTAACAGCTTCCTGGTGGATTCATCTCTACATATCTTGACCACAAGCATACAAGTATTTGCAAGTGACAGAGAATTTATTTTTTCAACACTCAAATAAAATGAAAGACCATCCTTAGGCCCAATTAAAAAAAAAAAAAAAAAAAAAAAAGAAAAGAAAAGAAAAAAAAGATTAAGGTCAAAATTACCTACCACTTTTGAATATCTACTGATACAGCTAAAACCTTATTTTTTCACAATACTTAGCACATTTGAAATACAATTTCCATTGACTTCATTCACAGCTGTGAATACACAGCAGCTTTGCATGTCAAGATGCACTTCCACGACCAGCTCAAGCCAGTGGAAGTGCTGGCTACCAGCAAGAGGGAACTTTTCCAGCTTCCTTCCATCCTCTGGCCATGAGTTCTGACTGTCCCCTATGGAAGCGCTAACACTTACATAAATTGCTCAAGTGAACAGGATCAGTTTAGCTCATCTCCAAAACTGACCTGGCCCAAAAAAGGGAAAAAATTACTCAGGCAAATGGGTCCCTGACCTGTTCCCCAGACCGAGCCCCAGAAAGTGGTGAGAACATGCAATCAGGAGTGGACGAAATGTCCTTGCAGTGTCAGCCCCACATTCAGGTCAGCTTAACCAGATCGTGAAAACGCAGCTTCAGTTTTGAGAACCCCTGGCTGAGCAAAGAGAAAGAGAGGAACACAAAAGCTCCAACCACATGTCAAAGATTTGATTTAAATGACTCGCCTGAAACTGCACTCAGCTTTTGTGACAAAAATGGGAGAGAAAGAATCCAATTTTGCAAGGGAAAAAAAATAATATTCCTTTCTCTTCATCCTACCTTTCTTCCTCATTCATAGAGCACCTTCTAATTTCAAAACTAAGCAAGGCAGGAGTGCCAGCCTCTTCTGTGATCACAGTACCTTGCCCTGTCCACAGGCAGCAACAGCATGATGCATTGATGCACAGAAGGGACAAATCCAGGTTGCTAACTTATATCAGGCACTTCCTAACTTTTGCATGTTAAACTCTGTTCTTTTATTACAACTTTCATCCCAGTTTAAAGAAAAGTGATCTGAAGAAAAAGACTATGTTAGTGGGGTCCTCTCCTATCCCTTTATACAGCTCTACAGCCCATTGCCAACAAGGTCCCCAGAACAAGATGGTTTTAATCAGCAAGGGTCAGTCAGATAGGTACCAAACAGAAAAGGGTTTACACTTGGAAATTCTGGATTCCACCCAAAGTTCCAGAGAAACCCCACCCTCCCAATTTCAGAGAGGGCTGCTTTCTCCTCCAAGCTGCCTGGGTCCCACAAGGAAGCTTGAGAACTCGTGGTCCTCAGGTGGTACACCTGTGGCCCAAAAGGCATAACCCTTATTTAGCTGTGATTTTTCAGAGTTATACCGTGAGGGATGCGTGCTTCACAGAGTGGGGATTTTAAGAACATGTCAGCATTATATCATTCACGTCCTGGGTTGCTGGAGGAAGATGTGTGGTGGGCTTGAATGTGAAGGCCTGCTGCGATAGTATAGGTGAGGTCACACTAAACTTTACTTTCTCCTCTAGGCATGGTCCTCCAAAGCTATCACTTGAGAATTGACTCCAAAGTGAATTATTGTCATAAAAGGGAGAACAAGCTGATTCATCCAGACCCCAGGAACCAGCTAACAGCATGCAGTATGGACAATCAGCAGACCAGGATCCAGAAGCAAACTGGAAAGCAAACTGCCTCAAACAACAATGGAGATTGCTGTAAAAATACCAAATAACATGAGAACACAAGAGAAAGAGTTTGTACGTTTGCAGGGTAGGCTAGACCTCCCAAAGAAACAGCTACACCCCACTGCAACTCCAAGAGCAGAGGAAGTCTGACCGAGCTCCACACCAAGGATGGACAGAATTTATGTTAGAATCAAGCTGATAAAAATAGACTCCTTTCCAGAGGAATGCAGTTTTCCAAAGATTTGTTACTTGGCGAAATTTAGGTAGATTTTCAAGACAATGCAAATAGCACCCTCCTGCCAAATTTCAAATCTCTCCTCTGAAGCACAAGGGCACTAGAGCTTTCCAAAGAAAATGTTACCAGAATTGAGCCTAGGAAAGCTACTGTATTTTCCACTGGCCTCACTCAGAAAGAGCTGGGCTATTTTGGCTCTGATTTTTAAGTACAGGCTAAGGAAAAAACTGGATGCTTAAAATGTAAATTTAAAGAACTAGATGTGGCAAATTCATAAGCAGCTAAGAACTGTGTGTTACAATGGAAAGCATCAGGCTTTGTTGTATAGGTTGCCCTGTAAGTCCTTCACTTATTCCTCTTAACATAATCTACTTCTCTATGCTATATACTTTTTGGTCAATGAGTAACAAGGTTGGTAGCTAAGTCATAATATCAAGATGGTAGTTCTATTGCATTTCTATTCCCTTCTTCTTGTAGCATCTACAAAGTCTTAGTGACTTTCCAAACACAAAAGTACACACCAACAATGAATAACCCACACCTTTACTAACCACTGTATTACCTTTAGTTGAGTTTGGAGACGCAACAAAGCAATACCCCTACATGGTCCATTTAATATAGCTGATAATTCAGAAGTTAATATACTGACATAAAATCAAGTTTAAAATGAACTTGGCATACTTTCCTGAAGTACTAATTCAGCTAGGCTAGCCCAACTAAATTCAAGAATATCGCCTTTGAAAGTAAAACAGTTCATTACAATTCAATCAATTTGAAAATGATTATGGGAGAGTTACAACACTACCACCACAGCAGGACTCCAAATCGCTCAGGGAAAGTGCTCAAGTGCTGAAACTTTCTTTTTCCCTGCTGCTTCCACAAGACCAGAAAGGCCAAAGTGAGTGAGTATTAACTCAGCAATTACATTCGCTAACATCAAATGTCATGACACATCTGAAATCAAAATAATGACAGCTTTGAACTGTATAAATGAAGACAAATCATGGACTGTGCCTGAACAAGGCAGACCTATCCCACTAGTCAGTCTCATTGCCAGGGTTCCCCCTCTTGCAGTCAGTCCCTGTCTTCTGCTTTCAGCACCGCGCTACAAACCTTTGCAAGTCTTAAGACCCCATGAATTACGGGGCACGTTAATGGTCCTGGTGTGCAGCAACTGTAACCACGAGAATAAAGGTTGGATTAAGAAAAAGTTCAGAGTGAATGTTTTGCCCACTGATACCTTCAAGAATTTTTTAAGAAAATTACCGGGTTGTTTGTATACTGTGTATCTCATCAAAGGTTAGTATTTCAGCATTTGACTTCATACCCTGCAGCCGCACATTCCACTGCGGCGCTCGCTATAGTTACTGAAAGAACAAGTTGGAACAGCTCATCAGTGAAAACTCATTTTTATGCTGCGTCTTCAGCGACTTGCTAATTAAGGGTTTGCGAGAGTATACAGTAATATTAAAACTCTGAAAGTGCTTGGGAATTTGCTCATGGCAAGTGAATACGATGGCTTATTATTCCCAGGAAAAGATATGTAATGGCAATTTAGTCAGCCAAGAGAAGGAGGAGATGGTTCAAGTTTCCCTGTCCTTTTCCAAGGAGCGACATCTGCCCAACAGGGTGGGAACAGACCTACAGGACTCCTGCAAATTAGGAACAGCATTCACAACGAGCATACCATCCCCTTTAAAAAGGCATAACCACCATATCACCGTAAATTCACGCATCAAACTGCGCCCACTCCCCCCAACTCCAGCGCACGCACGCTCCATGTTATGGAAAGGCGAACTCCACGCCAGTCCAGGAGTTCAGGGGTTTAACCTGCTTTAAAAACGCCGCCGACGCATCGCGCTCCAACGCGCGGCCACAGCCACACACGCTGCAAGGCCCAGAAACCACCCAGGCGCTCGCAGCCCAGCGCTCACCGCCCGGCTCTGCCCCGTCCCCGGCGCCGCGGTGAGGGGCGGCAGCGCCGGCCGCCGCCGGAGGCGACCCCCCGCGCCCGCGGGGAGACCTTCCCAGAGCTGGGGTGGGGGGGAGGGGGGGGGAGATCTTTCCAGAGCGGGGGAAGAGAGACCTTCCCAGAGCTGGGGGTGGGGGAGAGACCTTCCCAGAGCTGGGGGGGGGGGGAGAGACCTTCCCAGAGCTGGGGGGGGGGGGGGGGGGGGGCGAGACCTTCCCACAGAGAGACCTTCCCAGAGGGGGGGGAGAGAGACCTTCCCAGAGCTGGGGAGGGGGGGGAGAGACCTTCCCAGAGCTGGGGAGGGGGGGAGAGAGAGAGACCTACCCAGAGCGAGGAGCAGCAGCGGTGGCAGCGCCGCGGCCGCGGAGCCCATGGCGCGGTAGGGAGGCCGGGCCGGCGCCGCTCCCGAGCTGGCCGCTTCCCAGGGCGGCACTGAGCTCCACCTGCTCCTCGCCGCCCCGAAATACCCCTCCTCCTCCTCCTCTTTCTCCTCCTCCTCCTCCTCCTCCTCCTCCTCCACGCCCCCGGCGCTTCGTGGGTGAGGAGCGGCCGGAGGCAGTTCCCCCCCCCCCCGCCCCGCACCCGCTGTACTCGCCGGCGGGGGTCCCGGCGGTCCCCTGCAGCCTCTGCAGCCGGGTTGTCCCCCTGGGAGAATTCTCCCCGTTTCAGTCCCTAGAGGAGACACCCGCGCTGTCCCGGCGGGCCGTGCCCAAGGCTGCGGGGTCGCTCCTCGGCGCTGCGCTGGCAGGGGAGGGCTGCGGGGCAAGGACCTGCCGCCTCAGCCCTGGGAACCCGGAGACAGCGCTTGGGGCGGGGGGTGTGCCTGGGATGCCTCTTCCCCAGCTTTGGAGTCAGGAGGGTGTAGAGCCCTGGTCAAACGTGGATTTGCGTTACAGCCGAGAGCGGCCGTCTTCCTCGAGTATTAAATGGCACTGAGGCTGTATCTTCTCCTTTAAATGAAGTTCCTGCAGAATGTGTCCTCAGCTATGCAGGAGCGTAACAGGATCCAGAAGCCTCGCCGCGCAACCGAGCCGAGGTTGGCAACGATGGTGAGGATGTATTGCCTGTGCAAAATACTGTCTACGTGGGCTTCGGTGCCAGGCCAGTAGCCAGGGGAGACAGTGTGAATCGAAGCCAGTAAAAAAAGGGAGGTGAGGATTTCAACTCGCTAAGAGATCAGGAAGAAGCGCAAAGTGCAGGGCACCTTTGTGCTGTGCAGCCTTCAGCCTGTCTAGCCTCGTCAGCACTATTTGAATGCTGTGCGTTCAGAGTATTTGAGAAACATTCACTTTCTCCATCCCACAGTTCTGGTAAATATCAAAACCTGTGGCGGTAGCTTTTCATATGGGATGTATTCTTTTGTGTAACAGTGATTTCTGCTGAATAATTCTGACCTTCTTGGCGTTAACATTGTGTAATGAAAACGGCAGTTTGCCTGGAAAATTGAAAGAGAAATGCTTCCTTCCTTCCCCTTTCTCAGCATCTAGGTCATCGTCATTTAAGTGTGACCGCACCTTTTATCTCGGAAGTGCTATAAAAGTACACGTCTTCTCTCAGTTTCTTATTTCTTTTTAAAATTCTGAATCTGAACTGGAAGTTAAAGTGAAGAAGCCTGTGAACAGGTGGGGTTGTTCAACAGGTATTTATTTGGACATTGGTTCTTTATGGACATCAAGTAGTTCAAGAAAACTCCGCCAGACATTGAAGTCATTGGTGGAAGTACAGCGGGGACCTGTCCCTGCATAACTCACATTGATTTCTTACATGTGTTTACTCCTTTAGGACACACAGGCATGTTACTCATCCTAACACATGAACGTGCACATGGACTCGCTGTGAGCACTTCCCAAGACACTGTCACTTCCAAACTCTGAATCCCTCGGTCAGGCGTTACCAGAAATGGCTCACATGTCTCTCGGGGCAGTCCCTGGGTTTCCTTTTCACGATGCCACAGCAGCCCTGCAAAACTTCAAGGTGCAGCAGCTACCTCAGGCAGAAATGTCAGCTTCAGTACCGAGTGCGATGCAGTGACCAGCAGGCGAATTGTCACCTGGAGAGCAGCTCTAGCCCCTTCTCTTTCCATCTGCGCTGAGTGTATAAATATGTGTGCAGTGTGTAGCTCTGGGACAAGGAGGAAAATCCGTACTTCCACAAGGAAGAACACTACTTAATGGATACTAATTAAAGGACAATAACAACAACAAAAAAAATCCAAAACATAGAGAAAAATGTTTTCTTAATAGATGAAATAAACCTAGAATACCCCTCTGTCCCGCTCTAAAATAACCTCTGGAGACTTAAGATGTCTCAGTTTCCTAAGAACCAATGTCTTTGATTCAGTTACATCATTCTAATTCTAAATATACCCTAAGGATATGAAACTTTCTTCCTCATCCAGACACAATGTTGAAAAATAGTTTCTCACACACAAAGGCCGTCTCCCAGGGTGTTGCTTCTCAGACCAACATTTGTCAGTATCTACAAAGAATAGGTCATAGGAGAATAAATACCGTGAGAATTATTGTATGCGTTAACAATATTCCTTTAGATGAATACTTCTGTTTTAAATATATTATAAGGAATTTGATAACAAACCTCATAAATCCTGAACTGTATATTTTATATTATAGAAAACAAGGTTTTCTATATTGTGCAGTATTTCACCTTTTTGATGCTTTTCAGTTATTTTATACATATTACACTTATTCAGAAACAGTTTTGTTCGTTATAGTTCACCTACACTGACACAAAAAATTTATTCAGAGAACAGTTTGCCTAGTGCTCTTTACCTCTGCAATTTAAAATGGGGCCCGATACACACCGTTTGCTCTACATGTCCTTGTTGTTTAACGACGTGTTTTGTAGGAGCCTGTTGTGTCTGCTTGTCAGTGATCACAGGGATACTTGCCAAAAACTCCGTATCTGCCTGAGCTAGTTTGCAAAGTTCCAGGCTTGGTTCTATGCAAATACAGATTAGTTGCACATTAGAAAAAAATATTTTGTTGGCAATGGCCAAACAAACTTTCTTCTTCACAGTAAAGACTGTGGGAAGCAAGTCGCTTGATCAGTTCCAATACAAAAAGATCACTATAATTTTTGCATTTTCAAGAAAAATTAGAAGTTGCAGAGGGAAGATACTGAGCAAATACTTGATTTTTAAAAGATACCCTGGTGAACACATACTTAATAAGCAGTTTTACTGTGGAATTTTACAACTAGTAGGTGTTATCCTAGGTTTTTAATGTGATGACAAAATGTACAGTTAATGCCAACCTTCTCAGAAAAACATTCAGGTATTTCCATTTTTGTCATCTGTGAGGGGTGGCCACAGAATCAGAGTGTCTGTGGTATGCAAAACTGAGGAATTTTTTGTTAATGTATTTCTGGGAGGGGCTCTTGAGAGGGTGCTGTAATTTACAGATGGGAGGCCAAGGTGTATGGCTCCAGGTCACTCCTTTGTCTGAAGATGTTAGAGGGAAGGGCTACCAAGTATCAGTTATTATTTTTGGCAGACACATGATGTCTGTAATAAAAATGTTACATTAAGGGCTGTGCTGAAGGAAAAAAGAAAAAGCTACTAAAAAAAAAACAAATCTAAAAAGGAAATGTTAAAATCAGCCATGAGGATGTAGCTTAGACATTAGTAATAATTTAGGTTTGGAATTAAACGGGAAAAGGTCAAAAATACACAAATGAGATTTTAGAAATCATTTAGGCAATGAGTAGAAAATAAAACAGCACTTTGCTATGGTACTGTCTAAACCACACATTTTTAACACTTTGTGCAATTTTGGTTAAATCATCTCAAAATGCCACAGTAGAACTAGAAAAAGTTGAGGCAGAGTAAGGAAGGTGGGGAATAACCTCAACACTGGGGCTAATTAAGTAAATTAGGACTCTCTGCTCTGAAAAAGAGATGCCTTTAAAAGGACAGAGTAAATATATACTAGAAGGGGCATGGATCAGGCTGATGGTGTCATTTGTACTCTTATTGTCTTTTACAATATGCGAGGGAGCGATGTCTGATGAAGCTACCACATAGCAAGATTAGCACAAACAGAAGATGATTCTTCTCCTGGGGAGCATGCAGGTGCAGATTGTAGTGCTGTAGGGTGGCAGATATTTAAAGATAACCTGGGTTCCCACTCACGGTCAGGCAAGAGAAATCCGCCAAGCATTGCTGAACACATTGAAACCTTCCCAGCCTATGAAGACCCTGAGCTCCAAAAAGACTGGAGGCTAGAAGAGTGCTTGTGGGAAGCTGGTTGCCTGCATGCCTTGGTCTTACGCTTTTCCCGTGGTGTCTGCTTTGACTGACATGAGACAGGACTTGCTACTGCATAGACCTTTGGTCTGACCCAGTATTGGTTCTTTTATGTGTTTCTGCTGTTGGGCCAATTTATAGTTTTTCTATTCAATTGGTTTAATTATAAAAAATAAGCAGGAAGACAGACTTCTTAGTACATATAAAGATTGGTTATTTTTAGTATTTAGCTCATTCCATGATTTAATTCCAAGCCATTATTGAGAATATCATGGCTGATCTGACTTTAATAGATATATTTCTGTATTCTTCATATTGTATTATTAAGAAGAGAGTTGCTTTCCCCTACTGGGAATCTGCAGAGAGGGCAGAAGATTAGTGACAGTTGAAAATACCCTGTAGTCTCGCTTACCTTGGAAAGCCTCTGCAAGCAAAGTCTGGACAGCTAATTCAGGCGGCAAGACTCCCTCTATGTAGGTTTCAGAAATACTGTGCTGCTGACTTGAAGGGAAAGGCAGTCATATAGTTCAGGAGGACTGGTGTGTCAGACACCTGAAGTAGTATGTAGCATTGTAGAGTAACGTGTAAAGTGATGTGTCGAGCCCCCTCCCCAGGCACACACACTTGCACATTCTGTGTGAAGCAAACTGAGCCCAGGGTTCAGTGCCTGTTCCGGACCTAGGTGTTCACAGTTGAAAAGTTGCAGGGTACAGATCATGCCTGCCATAGGGGATGTGTTCTTTCTGCCTCACTCTTTGGCTGTGCTGTTAAACCAAGGTAAGTCTGGATTCAGTCATCTCTTTTCCCAGCTGTGCATTCCAAACTCCACTGCTGGTGGCGGCACTAGCACTTGTACGAGGGTGTAACGAAGCAGTCAGGGGGTTGCTGCGGCTGGAAGCTGACATACACACACAGAGACAGACACAAAGGAAGTTGCAGAAGTTACAAAAGCAGACAAAAGGCAGGTCAGTTTAAAGTCCATGGAGTTGCCTCTTTTACCTCCCCATGCATCTCAAACCCTCTGAGATACTCTCTGAGAATCATCCAAATCCACTTTGGGAAGCTGTTTTTTTCTTGCATAGTTATCCAGAGTAACCTACCTTACACATGCCAACCCAGAGTAAAAATTTTAAACCAAGTAACCTGTTTTCCACAAAAGCTGTAAAAAATGAGCAGAAAAGGGCTAATAGAGATGACAAAGACTCAACGTAGACCATGGCAAAATGTTTGAAAGTCTGGCCGGGTCAGCATGCACTTGGTTTCTTAACTGGGTAATATGAACCATAGAGGGACTAAATGGGATTGAATATTGAAGGAATCAGGATTTTAGGGAGAAAACACAGCAGCCGTAGGTAGTTCAGTGCTCCGTTTTACTACAGGCAAAGACAAGTGTGCCAGTGTTCTGATCTGAAGAGCAGTCCTGCAGGAATAATATTCATGTCCTTTGAAGTGAGGCTGTCCTCTGAAAAATAAATGTTAAATCGATATTCAAGACAGGGTTCAAAGTAAAACCTTCAAAAGGCATGTAGCACGGGTGTCATGTCCTAAGCAACAGCTGTATCATGCTCCGGTCTTGCTTCTGATGTGCAGCACTGCTTTCTACTCTAGATGTACCAGCACACATTTACCTATTTCATGCTGTTTTGACTGAACTATGTCCTACCTAGCATAGAGAATATACATACTTTTATCGATTCTTTTTCCAGGTGAACAAAGCTTGTGCCTGCATGGGGAAATTATATTAATGGGAAATAAGGTACCCAGTGAAGAAATGTTCCCATTCACCTGTGATCCCCAAAAGTGAGGGGCCTATATGGGAGCCTGCTAATGCAGCCTACGTAATTTCATGCTCTTTACAGCAGCCAGTGTGTTACCCCAGCAACTTCAGCCCATTTACCAAAGCATTAACTTTGATACAGGTCCAACAACCACTTGAACTCATAAAAATAGAGGGTATCTTGAAAATACTAGACAGGAGTTATAAGCACATGATGAGAAGATGAGAACCTCTGTCTCCTCAGAATATACTTTTATTTACATTTTTGACATTTCCTATTTTGAAAACATAGTTGTTGTTTTCTGGTTTGTGGAATTAAGACCTATCCATTCTTCCTTTTTATTTGCCTGTCACAAAAAGTTGCTCAGTCATTTGGTAGGCATTTTTTAGCAAACCTGACTCCCTTAACAATTCCTACTGAATCACAGTGAATTTAAAATTAATTAAGTGAGATTAATTTGTCCTGATGCATTGCTTGGTTTTGGTTTGTTTTTGTTTTTGGTTTTTTTTTTTTTTTTTTCCTTCTTATATTGTTTGCAGTTTAAATGTGTTAAGCTAGTAAAATATAATCCTGAATATGTTAAAAAATACCATTCGGTATATACATAACTGTATATACAGTTATGGACCTATTCTCAACTGATCGTTTGCTACATTATCTGCCATTAGCTACTAAGTCTTGAGTTAAACATCATCACACAGGTGGGTAGGGGATAAAATGTGGTAATGGGCTCAAGTGTCCTCTAGTTGACCAGGTGTACAAAAGTGTTCCTTATCAGATTGCAGAAATCTTACTCATCCTGTAAGAAAAATTCTCTTGGGGGGGCAAACAGGCCAGCCCTCAATAACTGGAATGAAACCTGAAGGTGCTTTATACAAAAGGATGAACTCTGTTGCAGCAGTATCTTGTTAAGACATATGTTGCTCTCTAAATATACTTGCTAATGGCTGTTTACTGAGACCTATAGGCATCTTTCTAAATACTGGAAATTCATGACATAAAGGAGGCCAGAGACTGTGAATTAATTTTGGCAGATCCCTCAGATAAATGGCAAAAAGCAACTCAGTTGCTCAGCACTCCTGAGAGTCTCAAAACATACACCACCAATACCACCAGAACTCTTTTTTTCTGGCTAGCAGGGTCATGGGAATTTTCAGCTGAACCCTAGAAGTTTTGAGATGCAATAGCATCTGTTGTGGCAGGCATAGTGTAAAATGACTGAGGCCAGAGTAATAAGCTCTTGTCAGTGAGACTTTATGAGCTGGCAAACAGGAAATTGAGCTATTAATGGCTATTAATTTGGGCTGTTAGATGAGAATACTCAGAAGGTTTGTGTATACAATTTCCCAAAAGGAAAAACAAATGAATTAGTTTTCTCAGACTATGTCTACTGTCACAAAATGGCAAAAGTTCAAATGCTTTTTAGGGAAAACTGTGGAGATCTTCTGTTTTTTTTCATCTTATCCTCTCTGATAAGATGAAAAGGCTCTGTAATGGAAGACAGCATGAAGAAACTTTCACTAGAGCGAGCGATAGATCCTATGCCTTTAACCCAGGAGGAAGAACAATGGCACCCTTAACATGCATGAACCTTAAGGACCATATGTAATGCTGAACCAGATACGTGAAGCTTTACAATAAATATGAACTTCTAGTACCAAATCAAACTGAACCATAACTGAGAAGCTGGACTTCACCATGGCCACTGCTGAAAGTGAACAGAGTGTGCTAAGGGGATGGACAAAGTATGCCAAGACAGCTGGCCCACCAGATCTAAATGTGCAATCCACTTTGAATACTTTTGCTCTCTCTCCCATTTCTTTGAAAAATCCCTGGGAGGTGCAACATTCAGTGAGCCCTTGAGGAATGTCTGTCCTTTCTGAGAAGACTTACAACACTGAGAAAAGGAGAAGGGCAGAAGGGTAAGTGCATGAGAGGGGAAAAGCAGTAAAGGAGCACTATGCCCCACTGTACTAGAGTCAGAAGAAAAATCTGCCTGAGGGTTTTTTATTCACCCTTTTTTTTTGACTGAATGAGCAAAGGCCGGTATCTCTGGGGTGTCAGTCTTTGTAATTAAAACACTATTGCATTGAGGATAGCTCGCTTTATCATCTGCTTCTTTAAACAGAATCCAGTTCTGCTGTCTAAACTGTGGTATCAGCCCGCTGTTACTAAAACTTCATCAGTGCTTTAATCTTTATGACTCTTCATTCTTACAGGGCTCAAACCACACCCACTGCATGAACTGCTATTGCCCCTGAACTGTGAGGTGTTAGGGTTGCTTCTGCTAATTACAATGAATTATAATCCAGTTTTGTGCAAATGATACATAATATTACACTTCTTGCAGTAAGAAAGTGATTCTAGTTCTTTTTTAATTCCATTGAAAAGCAATTTAAACCAAACAAAAATAGAAGTGGCTTTTTTTCTGACTTTCGTTTAAATACTCTCATGGAAAATGTCCAACAAACTCTAATGATCATATATGTACAGAGTAGGACATTCGGTAAGCACTCCCCTGTGACTACACAGGATGTTGCTATTAGAGAATTGTGATTCACCATCAAAGTAGTCTCCGATGAGATAACAGTTAGGTAATTACATGGTTTGGAATGTTTTCTAAAAGTTAATTGTGATATAAAAGGTGTAATCTTTGTCTTCTAGGAAGTTTTGATGCAAATGTTTAGTAGGCTTTAAGGAGGATGACGTGAATCATTTAGAACTCTGCAAGACAATGGACTGTTTGGATCACAGGAGTAAGTTGTACAGAAAAATCACTGGATAGGAAGAATGGTTGGATGAATGAATGTGTCTTCAACTTTTATGTATGTAATGTCATGAAAACAAATCTATGTCAGGAAGTCACATGTCTTCTGAAAAATTTCAAATGTGGCTGTAAGTACATGTCCTGGTTTCAGCTGGGATAGAGTTAATTTTCTTCCTAGTAGCTGGTACAGTGCTGTGGTTTGGATTTGGTGTGAAAATAATGTTGCTAAGCAGCGCTTATCCCAAGTCAAGGACTTTTCAGTTTCCCATGCTCTGCCAGCAAGCAGGTACACCAGAAGCTGGGAGGGACCACGGCCAGGACAGCTGACCCAAACTAGCCAAAGGGATACCCCATACTATAGAACGTCATGCTCGGTATATAAACTGGGGGGATCGAGAGAGTGGCTGCGTAGTGCCTAATTACCAGCTGGTCTTAAAACACAACAGTACAGAATCCATACAATTAATGGCAAGGTATTTCTGACAGCTTGACCACATTCAAGCTTTCCTTGATGTTATGCTGTGCAAGAATGCTTATTTCTACAATAGCTTTCTGTTGACCAGTAGATGGATTTGGTTTTAGGTACTAAGATGCCTTTATATTATTCTTATATCAGTGAAAAGCAAACAAACTACAAAGGAGGCTTGCTAGACTCTTTATTTTTTTTTTTTTTTTTAATCAATAAAACACATAGAATAATTTTACAGGAAAAAGAAAATGCTGTGCAGAATGTTGTGATTTTCTTAAAAAGGATGCAAATTCCCTCTTATTCCTGTTAAGTGGTATAATTAACAACAGTACATTCTGATTCTCTTGCTCTGCTTTTATTTTTGAATGGGATCATCATCTATACAATAGTTAATTCAAGAAATTAAAACAATTAGACTATGTGAAATCTATTAGATGAGTGTGACCCTAACTCCAGCCTCTCAGTGCCAAGTGAGATGAAACCTCTTGGCTCCAGTTGAAGGTGGATTCCCCTGACTCAAGTTCTGCAGAAGAGAAATATCATGCTCAGAATGAGTCAGCACAGGATATGTACTAAAGGGTTCAGGTAAGGGGTCAGGATATGTGGGTTGTGTCTGTAGCAAGGGCTCATAATACAGACCTAGAGTGACACCAGACAAGCGCAGGAACATAAGCAGCAGCCCAGGGAGATCGCTCTAATGTAGATGCTGTTTTCTAAGTTTTCTAAATTAATTACGTACAGGATCAACAACCTCTAAAACAGCCTCAGATTGGAGCAGGAGTGATGGTTTAAAGCTCTTGTTTCTTTCCAGAGAAGTTCTACGCTATAGAAATGTAGCTTGTCCATTCCCTCTAAGATTAGCTACTTCAGTGCTGAAGTTAGGAACTGAGTTGGGTCAGACTCCCTCTGTTGCTTAAGCTCTGGTTATAGACCCAATTTTTTATTATTATTATTATTTTTTTTTTTTACAGGCTTTTATTTGAATGAAAAAATGTTTAGCTTGCTAGTTATTAGAATCATATTACAACCCCAATGTGCCTTTTTATAGGAACAAAACAGATTACATGGTGTTCCAATATTTTTTTTGCCTGCCAAATTTCAGTCAGATGTTCCTGATGTTTGCAATATTGCTTTCAGTAGGCTTTTCTGTTGTACATAGTGAAAAGATGTAAAATACTGCTCTTGCAGTACTGTGTGGAAAGGCTCTTATGGATAAAAACAGTGATTTTACTAATTTAGCCTGTGTAAGAATAATGTGCTATAGCAGTATCCCCATTACATACTCATATTTTAAATATATATATATATATATAAAATAACTGAAAATCTGATAATAGGACAAATGTGAAAAGGGAGAAAGCATCATGACGAAGAGGAAAGCAGTGTGGTTATATGAAGCTTATTACTGTTTTTACAGTGCAAAGCAAGACTAAAAAGAATGGAACACTGATCTCAAACATACTTTGCATTGATAAAATACTTATGTATTTTTGCATAGTCTTTAACTAGGGAAGTAGACTGTTCTATTGACTTATATTTTTTCAGTTAGGCTCATGCTTTAAAAGGAGACATGAAATGTCATCAGAAAAGTAAAAAGCTCTGGTTAACAGCTTATCATAACTAAAAACTGAAACACTTAAACAAAATAAAAGTATTCTGCATAAAAATGATGTGTGGCTTGCACAACTTCTGAATGATTTTATGAAGCCAGGAAACCTCATGGTTAACAAACTGGCTGAATAATAATAAATAGTAGTATTTCCTCTGCTACCACAGACTTTCTATGTGCATAGGTGAGTCACAATTCCTTCGTATTCTGTTCCTTTACAAAACTGTAATAGGATAACAGCACTGCTATGCCTTTACAGAGATACTATAAGGAAAAAACTTTTACAATTCTGAGGCATTCAGATGCTACGGTGGGTGACAAGTGCTATTTAAACCTTTCAAACAAATTGGCACAATCATATGTTTTCTTAAAACAAAACCTGCATCTCAGATGGGACTGAAAACACCTCTGCGAATATTAATTTATCTTCACTGTTCAACAAATAGATTTTTGCCTTCCTTCAAGGACTATTTGACTTGCACGATGAGTGAAGCAGGGATTCTATCCACAACCCCTCTATGTAATTTTTTTGCTTCTATTCAAGTCTTCCTTCTGTGCTCAGAACCAGGGCAACTCACCTTGTGCCCCTCCAGACAGGGTGCACTTTCAGGCGTGCAGATGAGCACAGCAAGCAAGTCTGCGGACTCGGTGGCTCTCCCAGGCTCCCCAAAGCACAGCCACCCACAGCGCTCCCAGAGAGGGCTTTGCCCTCTCCTCTGAGTCACGCTGCTACCTTCAGCAGGCTGTTGTTGTGAAAGAACCACCTTTCCCCACAGACACGAGGAGAAATTGCAAACACTTTCAAACTTAATCCTACTTGCTGCATCCACATAGCTCTCAGCCCTGCTCAGTAACTGCTCTCTCTAATATAGGAACTAAATGGAAGGGACTGCAGAGTGACAGCATCTTTCAGACAGTGAAGCACCTTCTGGCACACTTCCAGAGCTGTTCTTGCCACTATGTTCAACCCAATCTATGGTCTCTTCTTAAAGAAAAAGAACTATTTATAAAAT
The DNA here is from genome assembly GCF_929443795.1 of Astur gentilis. Lineage (NCBI taxonomy): Eukaryota > Metazoa > Chordata > Aves > Accipitriformes > Accipitridae > Astur > Astur gentilis. The sequence continues at coordinate 69,860,071 of NC_064919.1, forward strand.
ATATTACTGCTTTTTAAGCTATTACTATAAAGTCAGTGCTAAGTTAAAACCTTTTGGAAAACTGCAATGATTTTTTTTTTTTTTTCATTTCAGTGACTTTTGTACCAAGAGAAGGAGCAAATTTTCCTGGCTTCCTTGGCAAGGGGAAGTGTTTCTGCAAACAAGTAGGTCTTAACAGAACTGAGTACGTCTCCTCAACATTTTCTGATCTATTGGCAATCAATACCAAGTCGTCTCATGCTGAGACAACATTGCACTTTTCCAGCAAAACTCCACTTTCTTCTGTTCATTTTGTGTGGCTGCGAGTAATATAGAAAGCTCTCAAGGATAAGGCACAGCCCAAGAGCCCTGGGGAGAGATCCTCATGGAAGGAAGACAAGTATGTGAAAGAAGGGAGGAAACTAAATAGTCTAAATAGAAAAAAAAAAATTTCTTAAAGAAATCTTTTGCTATCTACATTTCAGTGTATTCTCATATAAAATTGTAATCTTTGACACAAAATAAACATCGTTAGTTAAGTGCGTATTTAGTATGCAAATCTTCATCACTTCTTAAACTCATAAGTAACAAAGATGAGGTGTGACTTATAATACTAGAAGAACCTTGCCAGTGCTGAATTTCCTATCTGTGCTCTTTTGTTAATTATCATTTTGTACACTTTAAACTCATTGGATTAAATAGCTACACCATAAATTTACAGTGACATTTTATGAAGCACCCTCCTGGCTACTCCAAGATATACAGCAAGAGTCAAACTTTCAGGGCACCTCTAAACATTTTCTGCACAAATATGGACATTTCAACTTGCAGATACAATTATCCCCCTGCTTATTTGAGTACAGTGTGCAATCAAATGGGCTTGAATGTTTTGTGCATACATTTTTAGGCCTGCCAAAAATCTGTTTCAAGTTCAAACAGTTGTGTAATTTAGTGGATCAATCCTTCATGGTCCACTTGACCATAAAAATCCTAGGTTCAGCTGGACACACTAAAATGAGCAGAAAGCGAAGTCCACGGTATTTCAGTAATTTTCACCCAAAATTCTGCAGGTGCTTCTATCTTCTGAATTGTCATTGCATCAGATACCATACAGTATTTGGTGCATTGTCAAAGTTTGCATGTTCTGCTTCATGAACTGTCAGTTTTCTTTCACAGAACTGACATAAAGAGGAAATTTTGAAAATTATGCTTTTTCCTTTTGAAAATGGTAAGGTGATAAAAAAGACTGGGATTGCTACATACAAGCTGACTTGTTGCATAATTTGGAATGAAAAATGATTCCACTTACATAGGTATATAAAAATATGATTACGCATTTTCCATATTAAAAAACATTAGATTCTTTGAACTCAGTTACTCCAAAAGTGAGTAACATTTGAAAGTATGTCCTTGAGTATCACAAAATGCCGTAAGACTTTTTATTCTTCCTTTGCATGTGTGCTTGATTTGCTTGTTGTCGTTCTGCTGCTTGTTTTTTAATGCACCAGAGTTTAGAAAACATTGTGACCACTGCATCTAAATTTATAATTTTACAGTAACATTTTTGAGGCAGACCTGAGCAAAAATTTCTGCTTACCACCCCCCCAAACCCCCCCCTTCATTTCTCCATTTTCTTCTTTAGTGGTCTCTTGAAAAATCCAGCCTGGAGAAAAGAAAAAAAATGACTAAGAACTTCTCAAAGCATACAACCCATATTGGTAGCATTCATGTGCTGGTTCTTACTACTATTTTAATACTTCCAGTACAGTAAAACGTCATTTAATATTTTATCACTGAAGTACAACATTGTTTTTCCTGGAATGGAAAAACTAAAGAGACATGTCATGAAAGCAGACAGCAGGAGTACAGATAATACATAGTGAGTGATTGCTGAATCATTGTTATGCTCACATAATGTCAAAGGCTAAAACACTTAATAATATTTAGTACTGAATTGAATAAATAATACTTTATTTTATACTTGCCAAATTTTTCAAGAGATTCTGCATGTTGAAATTTATAAACTGTAACCTACTAAAGCAAGTATGAACTAAATATTTAGCTTGGAGAAGAGTGCCCACTTGTGGCAATACTTACACCACAGGCCTAGCACCTAGCACAAAGAGAAAACCTGATTAGCAAAGGCCATAGCCAAAGATAATAATAATAAAAAAGCTTAATAAACCCTTAATCATACTATAATATCTTTTTTTTTTTGTCATAACATACTGGAAATACAGGTTTCAATTGGTTAGCATTACATATTACACATCAGAAAAAAGTTATTTTGTCATTTCTACAAGATTTCACTCTACTTATTAGATAATATTAGTGTCTGTGAGATTCTAGTTATGAGAAGGACAGGGCACAGAATTTAAGCATATTTGTTTATTTTCATGCAGACAATAATGTGCATCTTACCTTCCACAAAGCAAATATAAGCAGTGCAAGAATCAATAGTCCAGCGAAGATACTCAGGAGGATAACCCATAAGGGGACTGTACCTGGTGGGAGTTCTTTGGAAATCTTAATCATGGTCTGCAGAGTGTTCAAAATGTAAGCAATAAATAACTTGTCCTTCTAAAATATCAACAGAGCAGCATGACTTTTATCAGTCTGCAGTGATTTTCCAGGGTACCACTTCATTCTAAGTACAGGAATTTGTAGGAGCGCATTGAGAAAATAACCTCCAACATGAAAACCTATATTTACGTAACATCTTGTACTTGTAAGTGCATTCATTTCATGAGGGTCAGCCCTGCTATAAGTTAGTAGTCATTGTTGTAATGGATGCAGTACCAAAACCATGAGTAGTTGAAGTATGTGTTAGGGAGTTTCTTCAGTATATTCTTCATCACTCAATGCCTGCCTCCCTGAAAGATGGCAGTGATTAACAAGCTTCTAAACCAATTAAATGAAATAAGTGTAAAAGGCTGTGTAGATACTGATCTGATTTTAAATTAAGCATATTGTGTAAAATAAACCGAAATAAGGAATATTCACATTTAAATAAATGGGACCACATAGGAGTTTGAATTATTTTAACTTAAGAATTTATTAAGTACATAACTTTATTGTTCAAAAAAGCATTGAAGAGCTGAATACTAAAAATTAAACTTGAAATTATGTCTTAAAAAAACTTAATTCTGAAATTCCTTGGTTTGTAAAGGCAGCTCTCATTATCTGCAAGCCTCTCAGCTGTGTTTTCACTCATAGATTGGATTTTAATCTATCACTTGAAGAAATGCCTGGATACAATACTAGCTAATAGTTGACCTGTGATGTTTGTATTTCCAAAAATATTCTGCACAAGATATGATTCACACTGAATATTACTCTGTTCTAAATTTTGGGGGTATTAACAATAATAACACATAATAAGACTTTTGCTTAAAAATGTACATTGTAGTAAATAAGCCCCTGCATGTACAAGTTATCTCAGAAAAGCAGTGCATTAGCCATCATAAATGTCTTGGAATAAAGAGTATTAAAGGGTAAATAACAACTCTAACAAAATTAAAGACATTTCTTTTTATAACTGACACCACGACTATAACGTTACATACTTTCTTATCTAAGAAAGTGACAGGGAACTTCTGAAAAATAAAAGAACCTGTTTCAAATATATATCATGGGTAATGAAGTGGAAAGAAATAACAAATAAAAAAACGCAAAGAAAATACAACAAACAAAGTAAGATCACTTCTAAATACCCAGGAAAATTTTAAAAATACTATTGATTCCTTAAAAGAATTTGAATTATGCTTCTAATTTACATAGATGCAGGAAGCATTTATATTGCTGCAGGCAGAAATACTTCGGACAGTACTTCTTCTCACCCAGGTACATTGGTGGGTAATGGGATTTTGGTATCATTATCTGACTAATTATGACATTTCTACTGTAATATGAAATCACTTACTTTTATTTAGAGTAGGATAATACATTACAACAGGTAACAGTTCATTAGTAGTGAATGAAAATAAATGATTTGGTAGCATAATAAATCCTATGAAGAGTAAATCCATGAATTATCATGTCCTTACCTCCAGTTTTTGATGGTCATTTCTCAAAATCAGTGATGAGTTCTCACTCCTAAGTAATGCTTTCACAACAAGGGTTAAGCTGTGAATACTTGCCTGGAAGAAGAGAGGAATGGCTATGGTTTATAATCAGGTATTTTGAAGTAGAAAGCTTTTTAGAAATGAGAAGGGTGAAAGCAAAACTTAATGCTAAAGATCTGGGAGATGCTGAAAAAGGTGAAAGTCAGTGAAGCTGCTCATGTGTGTCATCTTCAGCACACACATCACTCTTTACAAGAGAGCAATACAGCTTGAAAGAGTAGAGAGCAGAGATTTCAAAGAAATACTACTTCAGCCACAGGGACAGATTCGGGCTCTCTAAAGTTCTGCTGTATCTCCCCTCCTGTCCTGTTATTTTCCAGAGAAAAATAAAGACACAGAACAGGAACTCAGCATCAGAAATTCATCAACTGAGCAAAATGGACCACAGCCTGGTCATTGTTGTAACCATCAGACAATACTGATGTGTGTGCTCTGAGGTGGACTTGCTCTTCTGCTCTTTTTGATCAAAAAACCCTTTCTGGACATAAGAAATTTTTCCACATTAAAACTTATTTATAAATTATATGATTCTATGTACCACTCCTTACATCTGCTGAATTAGAATTTGTGGATGCATAAGTGGCTATTAAAAAAAAAGACCATTAATACAGAATAACTAAGGGATGTCTTCTTGCCATGTTTTGAAATTCCTGCTAAGTTCTAAGTACTTAATTTAAGGATAATGAAATGCATGTCACTTAGTTTTGAGGAAATTTTAAAATAGAAGACAAACAATTTCAAATACTAGGGGACTGTGGAGACTTAAGAAAATGAAAGGTATATTTTTAATAGACATTAGAAACATTGGCTTAAGTTTCTCAAACCCAAGAGTATTCTGAATACAAATGGGATTTACTTGCCGTTATGATGGTAGGTTTCCATACTCTTAATGAAACATTCACTTGATATATGTCCGATGGGACCAGGGCACAATTAATAGATGCACAGCTGTATGTATCACAGTCCTGTTTAAAAAGCACCAGCATGAATTAATAGGAAGAGACTTTTCACATTACTAAAATAAAAAAACGTAAACAACTATATATACAGATCATAGACGTGCTATGACACCAGTGCTAAACTGATATTAATTACTGAGCCTTTTTATGTAAAAATGACACTGCAGTATATAAAACGAGTTGAGATACTCCTGCTGTGGTGGAACAGGCTCGGTTTTTGCAGGCTCGCTTAGCCTTGAGGAAGCTGTGTTACTGTAGGTGTGCAGCAAAAGCCATCAGCAGAGCTCCTAAAGGAGGCACAGCCTTTAACAGCAAGTGTTTTTCTGCCAACACAGCTACAGCTTCTCTGCAGTGTTTCTTGATCCTTTCAAATCGTGGGACACCTGAATCTTTCAAGCAGGGCAGGATGTGTGTGTGAAAACTTAAGTACCTTTACTTGCCAGTTATCACTTGCTAGCTGGGAGGGCAGCAGAATTATGTTCAACACTTTAGAAACATTTGCTTAGCCTAGACCTTTATCCCCTCTATGAAGGACTATGATAATCATGGCAAAATACTCTTCTCATGGCATGGTTTCACTTGCACAAGAAACTCAACTTGTACCTCTACGCTGAGGAGGTAGTATTACAGTTTTCCCCCTGACGTGTCAACAGAACTAAGTCAGCAAAGTTACTTCGCACCTCTTCCGTCTAAATGTGAGAGGCTAATCCTTTCCAAATGGGATCATCAATTACATTTCTACTGGTTGCACGGAAAATCTGTCAGATCAGAGTGCTAGCATTTGAAAGTATTTTCAACTGGATGTCTAAAAAAGTTGCAAGGGAGATGAGCTTTTAAAATATTACTATTTATTAATTACAATGGGAATATGGAAGGTGAAGATTTACTCAGCTGTCAAATGCGCTACTGTTATTTACACACTGGCTAAATTAAAAAAAACCCAACCCACCCCAAATTCAGTTCCACATACAGTTTTGTAGCCAAATAAAAACTATAGCTAGTCTGCATAAAGATGGCTTTTCAGGCTATTAAGACAAAATGAGTTTCCATAGGATACATTTTGAGAGAAGATTTTATGTATTTATTGCAGAAGTACTCAGCTCCAGGATCTGGGTTAATATCTGGGATATATATGTAGGCTTACCATAATTGTATCCTTTGTAGGTTCTTTTATTTTTGGCAACACAAATGGTTTCCCAGTGCTGATCTTTAAGGGATCTACAGGGTAACTAGTTTGGCAGATGGCATTCTGTTTGCAGAAATACAAATATTATTCTTATTGTCTGAATATGCAATACATTACAAAAAAATGCTCTGTAAACAAGCCAACATTAATATTTAATATTTAATGGCATTAATAATATTTACTAACCGCTAAATGCAATAAAACTGCATATTGCAAGAGTGCAGGATAGGAAATTCAGATGATGTAGGTATAGAAGTATCATTATTCAAAAAACAAATGAGCTTTTTATGAGATAATTTAACCTAAACTCTATCCAGCTACTTAAACATCTGTAGAAGCAAACAAGACCTTCCTGCAAGATGACCACTACATGAACCAGCAAGAGTTGGCTATTAAAACAGATAAATAGCTTTTGCATCCGCAGAGGTTCTGCCTTAGCAAGTAGACAGGCACGTTAAGTGCAGGATTCAGGAGCCTCCACTGCAGTGCCCAGGGAGGGGGTGCGGGTGCTGGAGCACGGCTAGACCTCCATGGCTCCTTCAAAGGCATCCGGGAAATCCTTTGGTGTCTTTGGTGCAGAGGAATTTGCTTTTTTTCAGTCAGGTCATTCACTTTCAGATTGCTAGCATGAAGAAGATTGCAAATCCGCTGGAGTACGCTTTGGCACACTACTATCACTAGGGTGTAGCTCATGGTAGGTGAATTATACCCACAGAAAAAGCACAGATTTGTTGAGTTTATGTGCAAACTTGGGTCAAATGTGGTGATTGACTGGGAATGAAAATAATAGGGGAAGGAATTTAAGAAAAGACACAACTTCTGTGTATTCTAAACATGAAATATTTGGGGTTTTCTAGATTCTTTTGTTTTAAAGTGAACTTTGAACTTTCATTTAGATAATTTGGTTTATTTTTCAGTGGTGTTACAGCTCAAAACTAAGTGAAATATTTGAGAGAGGTGCGCCTGTGTCTCTGTCTCTGAGGAGAAGATTAAAAAAAAAAAGAGGTTTAGGTCACCACTTAGTGATATTTGGGTTCTTCAGCCATCCAGTTGTTGATATAGCTCTAGTTTTAATATCTACGGATCTGAAACCATGGGATTTGCCAGAATTGTGATCTCCTCCAGCTGCTCTGGAGGAGTGAAATGGAGAAACTCAAATGAGGGCTGCAGTGAAGAGCATTTGAAAGACATGACCTACCTTTCAAGACCTTTCAAGAGCATTTGAAAGACATGACCTACCCTTCAAGATGTCTCAGTGCCACAGAGAAGGAAGAAGGCAGAGGACTGCTAGTGCTAGAGAGCAGGAAGGCTAATTTTAGTACCAGAAAGAAGAGGACTGAACAGGAGATTCAGCCCTAGGTGTATACAGCAGGACTAGAGCATTTACAATAAACACTGCTAGCAATGGAGATAATCTGAGGCTCAGTAGGCAAAACTATGAAAGAAAATCCTGTCACTCATACCTCAGCCTGGACCTCTCATCACTTGGCAATATATCAAATTACCCTTGTAATAGTCCAGTTATTGTTCAACACCATTTTAGATTTGCTTGTTTCCTTTTCAGAAAATTTATCTCTCTGTCTTCTTATGCATATCTGTACATACTCTTAAAACATCAGCATCTTGTCTTTTAGACGAAAAAAGTAATATCTACCTTGAAGCTAGGCATAATCCAAAATGTTTGCATTTTTAAATTCCTTACAACAAAATTTTCAAATTTACATTAATCATAAAAATACAAATTCCTAGCTTACTTGGGAATGTGACAATGCGGTAAGGTAGAGAAGAGTGTTCTTGGCTGCTGTTACATTGGGATATAAGATCTGCAGTGTAAGGTTTGGCATTGGAAATTGTTCACCTTTTTCAATCTATAAAAAAGAAAGAAAAATGTTTTGATTAGTGCTTTCCTTATTTTGTGGGTATTTGATGTGAGTTTTTTCCTTTCCCGTGCTTTTCTTTTCTTCTGTGTTTTCTTAGATTTCCACAGTTATGCAAAAAGTGATGAACTCTTACTTTTCCCACGAGAACAACTGTTGTGAATTATCAGACACATTCTTCTGTGGTCTTTGGTAATACAATGCTCTGTTGAAGGAAATCAAATGAATGGGATGAAAGGGGCCATTTTGACAGAAATTCCTTGTTGTTATCTTGTTTACTGCATCCTCTTATCATCTGGGACTTCTATCTAAGGTAATTTCATTTAAATTTTTAATAAAGCCCCCAAAATACTTCAACATGGGAGAGGAGTCACTGTACCATCAGTGGCTCCTGCTGGTTTCTTCTCAGGTGTGCTTTGGCCACAGCCCTCCTGCTCAGCTGCTCCTCTCCCCTGTTTTCCCTGAGAAGATCACAGGTCATATCTGGAAGTTCCTATCTGTACGCTGCTCTTCCTTCTGAACAGGCCTGCTGTGGCCGAGGACGGAGAAAACGCCTAGGTGAAATTGCTGGCAGGGGAATTGGTGATCCTGTCTCTGAAGTGGATGAGCGTAATAAATAGTCAAGAACCCGTTTAACTTTTTTCTTCTGACTGCTCTTTTGTGATAAGCTGCTTGCAGAGACAAGTTTTGCTTACAAGATCATAAATGGTATGCTCTGCAGTTCACCAGCTTTTACATCCAGAAAACAAAGGTTTTGAAGTGAGATGAATAATGTCTTAAACATCCACAAAAGCTTCGAGATTACTGGATTTGAACTCTTAGGCTAAAAATAGTAGCTGAGTAAAGCACCGTAGGTGGGCTAAAAAATAGAAAAAACCCGCCTTCTTGGAGCATGGCATTTGCCTTTTTCAAAGCTGATGGGATTTTGGAAATATCTGTTCCACACTTCAATGAACGTAGCTCAAGTTCTCATTCACCGGGGCATGCTCTCTCTTTCCCCTGCTGAGGGCAGCGGATCTAAACACCACCAGAACTACTTTGCAGGGATGGACCAGTCTGAGAACCTCTGACTCACCTTATTCCAAAGCAAGCAAGAAAAAAAAAGGTGTTAAACACAAACCACAAAATACCCATGTAGAAGGTTTAGCATAGCTGTTATTAAAGTAATAGGCTATCACATTAAGTGATTCAAACCAAATGAAAAAAAGAAAAAAAAAAAAGGATGAAGCCAGTACCTGTATCATACAGTTTTAACTGTTTCTTACCCTATAATGTAGAGTAACTTCATCCCCAATCTGTTCTGTTGTGTTAATAGCAGTAGGGACGGTATCATTTGCTGCAATTATAACATGGTGCTCTTTGAAAACACTGTGGGTTAAGAAAAAAACACAAAATCCCCCATAAGCACACAAACTTCATAAAAACTCTAGCAGTTAATAATATAGGTCTTTTCATTATTTCATGAATCCTCCAGGACTAGTCTTGCAATTGACTGCACTGCTACTTCCACTGAAGTTCAATTCATCCATTTTATGAGTACTACTGACTTTTTATTATGTACATTTTAAATGTTTTGTTCAGATAAAACTACAAAACCAGCAAATATTGTTCCCCAAAATAATATATCAGGGCCTGATTTTGCTGTTCTTATTCTAGCTGTCCAGTCCCTTATCCTGAGTATTGCCATATAAAACAGACAGGGTCCTATAAAAGACAGAACCAGGTAAAAGGAGAACAAAACCAGCATGTTCTAAATTCAACCTTATTCCCTATGAGACAAACAAAGGCTGGATTTGAACCATGAAATGCATCCAAAATGAATTTGACTTAATTATTTACACCTGCACACCATGCAATGTAGTCTACTGATAATATTTATAATGTTTTTCAGGGATGGAATTTAATTGAATTCTAGCTATTTCTGAAAATAAAGTGTACTACAAGACCTGCATTAAAGTTTACATCCAAACTGATAAAAACAAACCCCTGAGAATCTAAAATTAAGGCTAATTTTTGAAGCTGGAAATTAAACAGCACGCCATGCAATATCACAGTAATATAAACTCAGGGCCATCAGGAAGCTGGAAGTATTTGCTTTTTTATGTACCTGAAACACCTTTGAATGAATAGAGCCAAGTACAAGAATCAACAAGAGCTGCTGTTGTACTTGCAAACTGCACATCAAACTTAAATAGGTAAAAAGGAGCTACATCAAGATAGGGACAGTAACTACCCCATTATTTCATGTAACTGCTCTTTTCAATGAAGCCTGTGTTTCCTGTTCATGAGCTTAGAAGCTGTCACCTGTAGATACTGAGCACAGCTCAACAACAAAGCGATACTATATTCTCTTTGAACACCTCCTATTTACTGTGCTAGCAAATAAAGTACAGAGAAGCATCAATACCTTACAAATATTAATCCTACTTCATATTTTACTGGAATTGTAATGTGTCCTCTGTTGTCACTCAGGGTCTCAGGTGGTTCTTCACTGTCACTAAAATAAAACAACATATGCCACTCAGATCAGACTGTGAAGATGCAACATGACTACTAGGTGAGAAGGGATCTTAAGAAACTGAAATACCTACAGCTCTGGATATAGAAACACACTACTCATTTCCAGTTAATTACTGTCTCCTAGAAATAAATTCAAAAGACTATTTCCAGTAACTAAAAAGTTAAGTCAGAAATGCATCTTTGTTAAAATTACAGACTGCAGTTGACTGAATAAAAATGGACCAAGGAAGGGCCACTACTCTCACACCATCTCTCGATTTTGCAGGGACAGCCAACACTGAGGGCAAGTGCACCCCTTTACTCTATCACAGACAACTTCTGCAATGTTCTTGCTCTTTGAAGGCCTGACCTTTGTGTTTAGCATAAACTGTGATTCATGCTAAAGTACGTAGTAATTTTGTAAGACAATAAACCTTTTTTGAAGGTAAAACTAGTGGAAATTATGCCTCATTTGTGACTTTCAGGCTTTAGAGGCAAACAGCTATTTATTTAGTCCACTGAGTCCACTGCTGAACCCAGTACATCTGTACGGCTGCCAGCTCTACAGATTGTTTAACTACTGCTGAGTTCAGAAAAGTCATCCTTGTTTTACTACAAAACACAAAGCTGTAGAGCTTTCTAAAAACAAAAAAAAATCAGAAGGTAAACAAATAATGATTGCAACTAACCTTGTTGCATATACATGAACAGTAGCATTTTCCAGGAGATATGATGCATTGAATTGGAATGATATTTTGAAGGAAATCTGTTTAGAGAAATATGTTACATATTTTAAAAGAAAAAAAAAAAAAGAAATAAAAGTACAGTAATACACTTAGATCTGGTGAAAAATGTGTAAATTTTTGCTATGTTTATCTATGGAATACGTACATTTTAACACTTTTCTATGAATGAATCCACTCTTTTTGAATTTGTCCCAACCAAGAAGGAAATCTAACAGTTATCACTTATTAAACAGAAGCCTCAAACTTTCAGAACTGAGAAACCTCAGTAAAACTTATTATATTGTATATTAGAAATACATAGCTAAATAATTCTTAATAGAAACCAGCTGAACTTGCAAGCAATTTATCAAAACCATATTT